>NC_047663.1:52622681-52951015 GCF_011762505.2 Arvicanthis niloticus
TTCAGCGATGGGAGTGGTTGCAGCCTCAGACAGGTAGGAACTGAGTGGGCTCTGAGGTAGATGTGTTGTTTGGAGAGGGGTGTGTGTACATAACACATGCCCATGAAGAGACTACAATACCAAGTGCACTAATTGCAAATGCTGTGGATCAGCCCCAAACCTAATGGGAGTCTCAGGGCACTAACCTGTCTCCTGTGCTTGCCTGCCTCACTGCAATCCACAAACATTCAGTTTGGGGACCTGGGTTCTGCCCATCAGCTCAAGGGATATGGGAGAAGAAGGACTATGTCCTCTTTGAGATTTTCTTGTTGATTGGTCCTCAGCTCCCATCATTCACAGGATTGCCCAGACCCCTCTCAGCAGGGGCTTTACCTACATCATACTGATGGAGGGACCTAGCTTGGCAGAAGCCACCACCACATCATGTCTTTGCCCAGACTAGTGATCCTTAGTGACTGTACCCATGTCTCAGCCTCTGGTCCTCCTGTGTTGGCACACCCCAGCTCCTTAGGGTGTCCTTGCTCCCTTTGTGACCACTGTCTGCCCTGTCATTGTCCCTTTACTGACTCTGTAAGCAGGCTGCTCCTTTGTTGTTCTTCCCAGAGTTAGTTTTGTCCCCTGGTATCCTTCCTCTTTGCCTTGAAAGCTTGTTTTCTGAATCCTTTTGTAAGAAGGACATTCACCACCCTCCCCAGCACTCTCAGTTCTAAAGATACCACTTCCTACATGGTCAAGTAGTTCACAGCTACACAATCTTTCCTTAAGATTTTGGCAGCAATCTTTAATCTCAGTAGCAGACTGATCTCTGTGAGAACAAGGCCAGCCTGGTCTACACAGCAGAATTCCAAGACAGCCAGGACTACAGAGAGAAAGTGTGTCTCAAAAAAAAAAAAAAAAAAAAAAAAAAAAAAAAAAACAGAAAAAAAAAAAAGAAATAAACAAACAAAAAGATTTGAACACCCTAGAATGTTGATGAATTTTTCCTTAAATCTAAAGTAGAAACTATTAGTTCTTTGGAAAGTTAGTTATACAAAATGATGTTTTGCTGGGGCACACGGGTGAAAGGATGTCTTGCTAAAGCAGACACATGAAAAACTGTTTTCCTGGACCAGACAGGGGTGAAGGGATGTTTGGATATAGCAGACACGGGAACAGAATCTTGATGAAGGAGTTGAAATATGACCCCACAGGCAGTGGGAGGTGAGCACTGAGCATTGGTTTGTTATTCTTCACTAACAACATGCATGTATTCGTTCACCTTACATACCGTTGTTGAGCTCAACCTGTGATAACTCCAACATTGAGAGAAACTCCCCCAAGACTGCTTGTGAGATCCCAGCAGTGGTTTGCAGCTTCTGTGGCTTCCCCTCAGGCTGGTTGGTGAGCCTAGCGGTTTCTTCAGGATTGAACTACAGCTGCCTGGTGCCTTCTTGCTGAAGGGACTGGACTGTAGCTGCTGGTTCCTGCCTGGTGTCTGCCTGCCTAGAGGACTGATCTGCAGCTGCTGAGTCGTATTTGGTGTTTGCTACAGGGCTGAATTGCTGCCCAAGAAGATCAAGCTCACCACCAAAGAACTATTGCTGAACAGGTCCACTTCCCCCATATCCTAATAACTTTTCTCTTCCACTAACCCTGTTAGGTGGTGGGCAAGAGGAGACATTGAACCTTTACTAAAAGTAGGTTGCAAAAAATTTATGCCTACATGAATCTGCTTTACTAACTCAGGTCTCTTAAATTTAGCTATCAGAGAACATGCAGTCTAGATCTTAGTCTGGGAATAGCTACCCTACACCTGTCAAAGGGAACCACCCATTCCCATTTCCAGTCAGGTAACCAGGTAGAGTGACCGCCCCTGCCTACGCAGATGCACTGCTGTCGCCTTAAAACCACTTAAGACCACAGGCTCCTCAGCCTTCTGTCCATGTTGGTTGGTGCAGAGCTGACCCTGTAACCAACATAAAACCATGGACCTTAAGGGTGAAGTCAACTCTACAGGAGTCACAAAGAATAGACAGAAAGCCATCAATCCTGTGGTCCTCTTGGGGCAGCTCAAAGCTGAAGTGGCAGAGATTAGAACTGTCTTGTTCAACTTAGACAAGCATGAATCAGCAGCTGGAGTCCATCTCCCTCCCCTCAGCAGGTTGGCTTGTGTGAGGAGCCAAGGCAGAGAGGAGTGCACATTGGACAAACTGTCACACACTTACCTCTGCTGCTTGGGCGGCAGCCTGTTGCTGTGCTGCAGATGTAATTGAGGGTGATGTTGACAGCTACTTGGACTTGTGTCCTACTTGTCACCAGTGGGCTGTGCTCTCGTCCCTGTTGGTCTCACTCAGGTGTACCCTTTAGGAATGCTCTCCTCTTCCTGCATCTGTGACCTTCTCTTATTCCAAGTAGCATGAAGATGCTTCAGGAACACTTGGTGGCAGCTCACATTAGAGGCACATGCTATACCTTTGATCTGGAATGTCCCTTCAAGGTCCATATCTTAAAGCCCTGTTCCTGAGCCCAATGCTTTGAGAGGTATTAGAATTCTGATTAGCTGGGGACAGGTGGAGAGAAATTAGGCTGGGGAAAATACTTCTGAGGGCACACTGAGCCTCAGACCCTTCCTGTCTCTCTTGGCTCACTGGCTGTCATTAGGTAAAAACAGGAAACCCCTGCCAGGCACTCCTGCCAGGGTGTGTGGCACTGGTACAGACCCAAAGGAACAGAGCTGCATGACAGGCACTGAAGCATCTGAACCCATGACTGAGTGAGAACCTTCCTAATACCTCTGATAGTTCCTCAGATTAGAGACTCACACACCAGAGAAACTTTTAAAATCACTAATGTCAGGGACTCCAGAAATGGCTCAATGGTTAGGAGTATTGGCTGCTCTTCCAGAGGACCTGGGTTCAATTCCCAGCACCTATATGACAACTCTGTAACTCCAGTTTTCAGGTGTCTGACACTCGTACAAAGACGTACATTTAGCAAAACACTAATTAATGCACATAAAATAAAAATAAGTAAAACATTCTAAAATCAGTAATGTAATATCTGAGGCTACTGAATAGGGTAAGGACCTAGGTACTGATTTTTTTTTAATGTTGTATTTAATCTAGGTGGGCCCAAGTTTCTAAATGGACTCTACAATATCTGGCTTTTTAAAAATGTACTTTTGCCTGCATAATATATGGTCATTCCATGCATTTCTGGTCCCTGTGGAAACAAGAAAAGGGTACTGGATCCTCTGAAGCTGGAGTTACCCAGATGGTTGTGTGCCACGGTGTGGGTGCTGGGAACTGGATCCGGGTCCTCTGCAAGACATGTTCTTAACTGCTGAGCTGTCCTCCCAGTCCCTTTATGGATACTAAGGATCAAACTCAGGTAGTCAGGCTTGTATGCCAAGTGTTTTTACCTGGTGAGCCATCTCCCCCATCCTGTTCGCTAATTTTTAATAATTTTATAAGCTTACAACAAAAGTAAGAGTGATACAAAAAATGAAATTGAGAGCAAATGTTTTACTAGGACTCTCCTGTCCTTGTTTACTTGTCACCTATGAATTCGGCCAGAAGAACTAAACGTTCTGTCTCTCAAGCGACTCCCGGAATCAGTACAAGGTACCTGCTCCTTGATGTTCGTGAGGGCTTGGTTCCAGGGCCTCTGCAAATATCCAAACATGCAAATTCTGAAGTCCCTTTATGTAAATACAGTGTTTGTGTAGAAATCTCATACAGATCCCATATACTTTACATCACCTCTTAATTCCTTGCAATGTCGGGAACCAAGCAAAGGCTATGCAAATACTAGTTATGACATATCGTGTAGGAAATAATGGCTGTAAAATTAGTCTGTACATGTTCAGGTCAGATGAGCCACTGTGGTCTTAACCTCCTGCCTGCCATTCCTAGGTTGGTTGAATCCCAGAACGCACAACCCAACTCACAGGCAGGAGACTGGACAAAGAAAATAATAAAAGGTGACAGGGCGTGGTTACTGGTGGAACTAGTCAGGGATTACAGATCCAGAACTGCAACAGGACAAAAACTAGAAGACTTCACAGAAGGATGGACTTCTGCTCTGACCCTAAGAGCCATTAAAATGGCAGTCAATCATTCTTCCTTATTTGGATCAAGAGGCTGAGTCCAGTTTTCTTCTTGGATACAGTGCTGGGCTGTAATTGGCTTTAGCCTATAAAATACTTCTGAAGCAATTCTGCCAGAGAGAACGGCCCTGCCAGCCCCCCAGAGCCAGTGAAGTCATTTCAGATATGCCTGAGGCAGCCTGTCACTGGTGGGAATGCCAGCTGACACTTCATGGAGCCCTACCCAAATTGCAAAATCATGAGCAAATCAACAAATTCTTTCCATTTTAACCTGTTGTGTATATGAGTTGTTTATTCAAGCTACACCTTATGAGAGATATGAAGTCCTGGTATTTTATTTAGAAGCTGTAAGCCTAGACTGGCAGGATTTGAGCTATTTTTACAGCCCAGCCCTATGGCTCATGTTACTTGCTGCTTGAGTCTTGCCTAGGCTGCCTTTCTGCTCCATCAGCCTGTCCTCAGGAAGCATTACTACTGGCCACATGCATGGCCTATCCCCTCTCCTGGTATCCTCCCCTCTCTGTCTCCTTTCTCCTTCATCCCTGATCTCTACAGGGATCCCTCACTCCATCCTCAAGTCCTCCCTTTCTCTCTCTTCTGCCCAATCACAGGCCTTTTATAAACCAATGAATTTAAATTGTGGAGCAAGGTTCAAATAACAAAGGCTGGTATATGAGGGATTTGTTGTCTTTGGGGTACAGCATTTAGCATTTCAATACATAGCACCAGACAAACCCACAGAGGGTGGGCAGCCATCCAGGCAAGGCATGGCCAGCAGTTTTCACAGAGGATGGGCAGCTATGACTCTCCCCCAGAGTAAGCTGTGTTCATCTCCCTCCAGCAGGAAATATGCAGGTAATGGATATTGTTCACCTAGCCTGGGGTTAACACAGCAGATAGGTGTGGCTGAGAAAGGGACAATGACAGTAGCTACAGCAACCAAGGTTGCCACCCACTGAGCTTGCTACACAGGAGGAAATAGCAGTGACAACAGCCTACAGCCTGTCAGGGCAGGACATGACCACAGGGCCTGGCCTGCTGTTAAACAATCCTAACCAAACCTCTCAGGAGTGGAGAGAGCCAGGCAGCCCCATCCCTAGAGCAGTGGTCTCAGCCTTCCTAATGCTGTGCCCCTTTAATACAGTTCCTCAGGTTGTGCTGACCTCCTTCTATACATCATCATTGCTACTTCATAACTGTAATTTTGCTACTGTTATGAATCATAACGTAAATATCTGTGTTTCTGATGACTCCTGTGAAAGGGTCCTTCTACCCGAAAGCAGTGGCAACCCACATGTTGAGAGCTGCTGCCCCCGAGGAAGCAGGCTGGTTCGCAGGAAAGGCTATGGAGCATGGAGAGTCCACTAGTGTAATGCCTGCCATCCGGGCCACTGAACCAGCACTGCTCTTTAGAAGAAATAACTGACACAGGCAATAGAAGCTTTCGGGCTCCTTGGGCCTGGCTAACCTTTAGCATCGTCCTTAGGTGCTCCCTTCTGAGCTCAACTGAGCCTTGGCCTGGAACCCACAGCAATGAGCCCACAGAGACCTGTAAGAAGGCTTCATCAAATGAGGGTCTTAATGCTAATCTCTGAGTATCTTAGAAACAGTTCTTAAAGGTCTTGACATGAAAGACAACAGGGTTGTCCCAAAGCCATATGCTTTCATATCAGTCCCCAGGGTAGGCTACCTCCCTACAAGTTGTTAGTAGTAAACCTCTGTGGCCCCACAAATTATAAAAGTTATTTGACCGCTGCTGTTGGCTGCAGGCCATAACTAGAGTAATATCCCATCACTTAAAATGTTAGATCACATCTTTAATCCCAGCACTCCAGAGGCAGAGGCAATTGGATCTCCGAGTTGGAGGCCAGCCTGGTCTAAAGGAGTTGTTTTAGGACAGGGCTGGAGAGATGGCTTAGCGGGTAAGAGCACCAGTTTCTCTTCCGGAGTTCCTGAGTTCAATTCCCAGCAAACACGTGATGGCTCACAACCATCTATAATGAGATCTGATGCCCTCTTCTAGTGTGTCTGAAGACAGCCACAGTGTACTCATATAAATAAAATAATCTTTAAAAACAAAACCCAATGGAGAGAATTCACATATGCTACTCCAAGTCAGGATAAAAATCCTGTAGCTGGGGAGTGATGGCAATCAAAGTGCTGTTGTTTGGTTAATGGTGTGATGAACCTGCCAATCTGCCCGCTGATTATTCTTGCATACAGCCATAGATCAATATCAGCCCCAATCTGTAAGGGAAGGAAACTTCCTTTAGAAATGATGGGTTTAATTTTGGAGGTAGGAAGTGGTTTTTCCAGACAGTTTCTTTGCCTGCCCCTGCCCCTGCCCCGGACCCGGACCAGGACCCGGAACTGGACCTGGACCCAGACCCTCACCCAGCCTCTTGATTGCTGGGCTAAAGGCATACACTACTACCACTTGGCCAAAATGATGGCTTCTGGGAACAAATGACCACTGTGGTAGCACAGTGACTGGTGTTTCATCAAAGATGGACATCTAAGTCACTTCCCTCCAAGGCTCAGGGAACCTTGTGCTGCAAGAGGGAGCAGACAGAGTGGAAGAGAGGGGAGTGAGAGGGAGTGTTGTGTAGCAGTTTTCTCTGAGTTCAAACAGTCCATCCTGGAGGGAAAGAGAGGCTCAGGATTTGAGATTTAAACAACTTTAGATCCTGGAGAGCTGAAATTTAGAAGATTTACCAGGCTCTTTCCAAGGATGTAAAGACCAGGACTGACCAGGAAGGACTCTGTAGCATGGTGAGTCCCCTTCAGTCCTGCAGAGAGCTCCAGGGATCCACCTTCCTGAGCTGTTACCCTCACTGGGGTGGTCTCTGATGCTGCAGCCTTTAAGTGTGCACTCCTGTAATTAGCCCCTCACCCACAGTCCTTTACATTACTTCAATCTGATTCAACAGATTGGACATGGTGGTATCTCTGATCTGTTTTTAGTTTACTATATGGGATGAGTAGATATCTGTTCTCATCTCCCCAGAAACGATGTGACACAGCAGTGTGTGTGTGTGTGTGTGTGTGTGTGTGTGTGTATGTGTGTGTGTGTAAGGGGGGAGCAGGCTTAGACTTTTCAAAACCCACTTTAATCAGGATTCTTAAGTGACTTAACCTCTCTCCAGCCTGCCACCCACCAGAGGTAAGGAAAGGTTAATAGGACAAGGAGGATGTGGACCTGCTTAGAAACAGATCTCTGGGACCATTCCAGTCTTAGTTGTCAGGAGAGCAGCAGTTCAGTTCACACCAGTCAGAGTCAGCAGTGGTAGCTCACAACATCATTCACAACTCTGCAATGGCAGTTCAGTCCAGAAGAAACCCCAAGGCTCTGCCAATTGACCCGAGTCCACAGAAGTGGCCAGAAGCAGGTGGAGAATCAGAAGTTCTTTGGTGCATTTCTCTATGTGACGTCATGATAAATAATGATCAGCAATGAAGGAAGGTGAATCAGTGCCACAGGATTGTCAGCAAAACTGAACAAAGACCAGCAAAGAGTGGCAAGGCGAACCAATGCCACAGCATAGTCCACTGTCAGTTGGGTGATACCTATACCCTTTCCAAAGATCAAGTGTTCTCTCAAGGGTCTGCTCTAGCAAAACATCACGTGCCCCCCCCACTTCCAGGCAGCTTCCAGAACAACACAGTGTGAATGTTCTCAGTAAAACATCCTCCCATGTGTCTGCCTCAGCCATATATTCTCTCATAAGATTGTTTCCAGAAAAACATCACATGACACAACTGAGTCTCCAAAGACACCAATAATTTCTACTTCCTCTGTGTGTGTGTGTGTGAGAGAGAGAGAGAGACAGACAGACAGACAGAGACAGAGAGATCATCATTACTTTCACTGTAATCATGTCAGCCTAGCATGTTGTCACCATAACTCTTCTCTGGGTCAGCACATCAGTCCCCAGAGCCGTGGGGGGAGAACATCAAACTTAGAAGCCAACATGAAGGTTTCACTTCTTTATAGTAACAAAACAGCTGATGTAACACACACTGAACAATCTTTGTTGTTTCTACCTCCTTTGAAAAACTTTGAAATTTTTGAGCCACTTGGAGCATCTGCCCCTTTCCAGCCATATTCTGTTATCCAGAGACTCACATGCATCCCTGTGCCATGACTTCCAGGTAGACACCCTTAGTGACAACTATACTTGGATGTCTCAAGGACACAGCAAAGGGGATTTCCATATTACAGCCCCCAAATCTGTTGTTTCCCTCAAGGGTAAATTCTGTCTCCGTCTTCCTTCTGACATCCCTCTCACTCCAGTTCTGCCTTGTTTTCTCCAATGACCTCAGGGCCCTTGCACACACAATTCCACAACAGGAAACAAGCTGCCTAGACATACCCCTTAAAAATATACATTGAGCCGGGTGGTGGTGGCATACGCCTTTAATCCCAGCCCTTGGGAGGCAGAGGCAGGTGGATTTCTGAGTTAGAGGCCAGCCTGGTCTACAGAGTGAGTTCCAGGACAGCCAGGGCTACACGGAGAAACCCTGTCTCGAAAAACCAGAAAAAAAAAAAAAAACAAAACCATTGAATATTTTGATAATTGAGGTTTTTCACATATGCACACCATGTATTTAATCATATCTACCCATCCCCTACAACTCTCCTTGACTTTTCCTCACGTCCCTCCCAACTTCATGTCCTCTTCCCTTTAATAAACACTGAGTGCAATCACTGCTGTCCATAAACACACACCTCAGCTCACCTCTCCCCACCTCTGGGTTCTCTGAGGCCCTTTCTCCCCACCCCAACAACTCAGGCTCTCACATTAGCAAAGTCTGAAATCTTCCCCAGCATTCACTGTCATCTAAAACTCTAATACATGCACAGAGCATCTGAATGTCTTTTCCCCCTTGTGCTTGACCTTAGCAAAAAGGCAGGCAAAGCTGGAGTCTTGCCTGGACCTGTGGTGGCAGCATCTAATAGTCCTGGCCAGGGATGGCTCTCAAAATCAGTTGTTAAAAAAAGTGAGAAGAGTTATAGGAACAGGGAAGTGGATCCTCACACACATTTAAAGCTAAGACAGCACATAAATAAACTTAATACTTGTATCCCACTTCCCAGTTGGGCGTGACACTCACCCTGGGGACTGGAGTCACCTCCCTGTCTCAGTGCCACCCACTGTCATTCCAGGTTTCAGTCTGTTGACCCACCTACTCTTTGCCCTGAATTCTATAGCTCTTGCAGGTGGCAAAGAAGCTGAACGGTAACTTGGCGGGTGGCGAACACATTTCCCCTTTGTCTCAGCCCGAGCTGCCCCACTCTTGGGGACCAAAATGTCCCGGACTGTTCTGCTCTGCAGGTCAGGGTATAGCAAGAGAGACAGTGGGAGAAAAAAGGGGAAGAGATGCGAAGAATGGAGACAAAACAGAGTGTATAGTCAAGTCTCCTTTACTGTCTCCCTCTGACTCCTTTGCAAGGAAATCCTGGTTATTTATAAGCACAAGCAGGAGAACACATCTGAAGACATTTTACCATGTGCACCATGCAGCTGGGGTCACTAAACAGCAAAACAAGATATGTGGGATAAACAAGATGTTTGTCAGAGTATGCTCAGCTGTTGTAAGCTGTTGAGAAACAAATCTCTTATCAGGGTATATGGCTCTAGATGGCTGCAAAGTTGATAGCTGCTTTCTGCTAAAAGTCGGCTCCCAACAGGTCCCCCTTTAAAAAAATTTTTTTTCAAAAGGGAAGGCTGAGAAAACTTACGGAAACCGTGCCTGCCTTAGGTCGGAACAAATGACCCCAGCTTCCCTTTCCCATCCTTGGATACTCAACAGCTATTGGTTGAGCTCCTGTCTTAGGATGGTGAGGCCTCCCAGAGTTAGGGGCAAGGGTCTTGAAGTGTTCTCTTACCCGTCATTGGCTATCCGGCTTAGCGCATAAGATAGGGGTTCATCCTTGTCAGTCTTGATGACAGAGGTTTCAGAGTCCCCTACTTCCAGCCTGTAATATCAAACCTGTATGGGTTTCATTTGAATAGTGTCTATCTGTTGCCATACAAAAGCCATCAGTCTGTTGAACAGCATGAACCCGAGAGACAAGAGACTTAATACTTAAAAATAGTCAGTATAAAAGCAACACTCGTTTTTAAGAGCAACACACAGAAATACAGAACTGATCATAGCTTTGATCTTAACAAAACAAGTAAAGAAATCCCCGTCTCTGCTCAATCTCAAACCCAAAAAAACAACTATAATAACTGTGGTAGTGGGTTTAAACAATGTACCCCACTAAATCTTAAGTCCAGGAATCAAGAGTCCAATAGAGCCACCCTGGAGATGCAGGTGGTGATGTCTCCTTCAGCATTGAGAACTTCCCAAGTCAGGTTTGCTTGTTGATCTGTTCCAGTTTGAAGGCAATTGTGAAGCATCTTCATGTTTTTTGCAAAGAAAAAAAAATACACTTCTCAGGGAATTTTTCCTCCCTGGATTTGTTATTGTTGTCTATTTGTTTAATCAGTCTCTCTGGCAGCCAGCATTCGGCATCTGCAGTTTGGGAATATATGCATACAGAACCTCTTCCCCAGATAAGCACTGGATCTGGCCCATTCCAGGTTCCAGTTAATGGGTCTTTCTAGAGGACTGTTGCAAAATTCTTTTTGGTGTCAGGATCTATCTGCAGCAGATTTTCTTTCAGAATCCAAAGTTAAAAAGTTTAAAATTTCTGGGGATCGCTTGGTAGGGTACATTCCCCTTTTTTAATTTTTTCAAATTGATTTTTCACTAGCAACTGAGCAGCTTGTAATTTTTCGGTGGTTAGGGACCACTGATCCACCCAGATGGGCGAGTCCCCCTTCCAGGTGATGGGATCCACACTACACCACCCTAGGGGTGCAGCTGAATCAGTAGCCCCCATCAAAAATACCCCAAACCTCTTCTTCCAGTGTTTCTATAAACCTCAATAGGATGAGTAATTCCATCTTCACTTTTTCCTAATCCTTTCCCTGGGAAAAATCCAGAGTTTACCATTTGAGCTGTGATTACTTCATTAGGGCTGCACATTATCAATCCCAACTGGGATAACAGATCTCGGCCCCAGAAATTAATAGGAAGGCCTGGGATGACATCGGGTTGTATATTCCCTGTATTTCCTTCTTTATCTTTCCACGTCAGCACCTTAGAGCTTTGCTGTGGATTTTGACTTTGGCCAATATCCCTTAAGTTGGTTAAGGTTGGAGTCAGAGGCCAGGTGGCAGGCCAGTCACTTTGTTTTAGGATAGTCACATCAGCTCCTGTGTCAACCAAGCCTTGGAATGCCTTTCCATCCAGCCATAGTGTCATCATAGGTTTTTGTTTAACTATAGGCTGTACCCAATATGCATCAGAGGAACCAAAGCCTTGATCCCCTCTCTTAGGATTCTTATATTTGTGATTAGTAGGGAACAATGGAGGTAACAATAGTTGCGCTATCCTCCTTCCTGTAGGAATGGTGACTATATTCTGTATTGCCTGGGCCATTACCTTAATCTCACCTTGATAATCATTGTCTATAACTCCAGGAAAAAAATTGTAGACCCTGCATAGTAGTACTGCTTCTTCCCACTATCAGGCCAAACACATTTGGATACAGCAGTCCAAACACTCCAGTGGGTAAGGCCTGAGGTCCCATTTCTGGGGTTAATACTGTGTGGGTGGCAGAACTGAGGTCCAGTCCTGTGCTTCCTGGTGTTGCTTGACTGAGTTCAGAAAGGGATTGGTGTTTGCTGGTATGACACTGACTGCTCCATAAGCCTGTTTTGGCTTGCTCAGTTCAGGGCCTGGAGCTGGCCCCTATTCCTATTTCCCCGATTATAGAAAAGAGTGTTTCCTTGTGCTTCATCTGTATTGGACCGACATTCACTAGCCCATTGCCTTCCACGTTTGCAAAGTGGGCAGAGCCCAGGCTGTTTGCTGGGCTGTCTCTGGCTTAACTCATTTTCTACCTTGCAATCTCTTGCAAAGTGTCCAGGCTTGCCACATTTAAAACACGCCTTTCTGTCTCTATTTGCCAAAAAATCTCTTACAGATTGTCCTTGCATGGCAGCCGCCATAGCTAAGCCCTGTTGACACAGAAGGGCCCTATGTCAGAACAGAGTTCCTATATACCCTGTAAGGTCTGTCTTTTTCCTGTAGGGTCTAATGCTGCTTGGCAGGCAAGATTGGCATTTTCATATGCAAGTTGTTTCACATAATCTTCACCTGCCTCTGCATTACCAAAAATCCTCCCTGCTGTTGTCATTAATCTATGAACAAAGTCAGAAAATCGTTCATCAGGCCCTTGCCTGACTGCTGTTAAAGATGCACCAGGGCCTCCCTTTACCTGGAGTTTACACCAAGCCTCCATGGCTGCATTTTGAATTTGAGTGTATAAGCCTGGGCCATATTGCATCTGGTTATCAATAGAAGCAAATTGCCCTTCTCCTACTAAGGCATCAAAGGGCCAACCATTGCCTGCCTGAATGTTTCTCCTAGCTGTTTCTTTACAATTCTCATGATACTCTGATTTCCAAAAAGGGTACTCACCACCACTAAGAACTGTTCTCACTAATGTATTCCAGTCACTAGAAGTCAGCCACTCCTCTGCAACAAACTCTAAAACTGCAAGAGTAAAGGGAGCAGTGGCACCATATTGTGATACTGCATTTTAAAATTCTTTAATAGTTTGAAAATTAAACCCTGTGTGATGTTGCCAAGCAACCCCTTGAGTGTCTCTGGTCTCTGATACAGAAAAAGCCTCATCCTCTCCCTCCTCTGGCTGATCTGTAGCTGAACTAAAGCTACAGGGCAGGGACTGCCTTTGGACTCCAGGTTGAGGAGTGCAAGGAATTGGGGTTTTTCCGCAGTTGGCCTCTCGAGAGCTCTTCCCTGTCCTTAATTTTTGTAGCTGATTAATTAAGTCCTGATACTCTTTTTCTAACTCTATTAGTTGTTTAAGAATAGAAATTTTGTCCTGTAACTCCTTCCTGGGATCTACAATCACCGTCTCCACAGCAGGAGCCTCTGGAGGCCGAGGAGCACTGGGAGAGGGGCTTTGGGAAGAGGGCTATTCAGGGTCATAATGTTCAGCTGCCTCTTCCTCTAGGTCAGCACAATCTGGCTCTGACAAATCGTCATCAACCTTTGGTTGTATTTTGGATTCTAATTTCGGATATATACGATTCTTTTTATTTTGAACATGATAGACAGCATTCAAACAACAAAACAAAAGCAGACAAGTAACATGCATGAGCAGCAAACAACAAAACAAAAACAGGGAGTTGAGTTCAGACTGACTTATTTCTTGCCCCATTTTCATTATCCTGACTTACCTTTCTCGGGGCGGCAGATTCCTGTGGCAATCACCTTTGTTTAACCTCCCTCACTGGGTCTTCTCATTCTTGCTGCCTCTCCTTGAACGCCAAAATGTCTCAGCCCAAGCTGCCCCACTCTTGGGGGCCAAAATGTCCCAAGACGCTGTGCTGCTCCGGTCTGTGGGTCAGGGTCTACCAAGAGAGACAGTGGGAGTGGGGGAAGGGAAGAGAATCGAAGAATGGAGACAAAACAGAGTGTATAGTCAAGTCTCCTTTACTGTCTCCCTCTGAATCCTTTGCAAGAAAATCCTGGGTATTTATAAGCAGTAGCAGGAGAACACAGGTGAAGACATTTTACCACGTGTACCATGCAGCTGGGGGTCACTAAACAGCAAAACAAGCTATATGGGGGATAAACAAGATGTTTGTCAAAGTGTGTTCAGTTGTTGTAGGCTGCTGAAAAACAAGTCTCTTATCAGGGTATATGGCTCTAGATGGCTGCAAAGTTGATAGCTGCTTTCTGCTAAAAGTCGACTCCCAACATCCCTTAACCTGGGTTGGTGGGCGGGGCATCCCTGAGGTTAAGCCACCCAGCCAGGTACTCCAGCTTGCAGTAGAGAGCCAGACTGGCCAGGAGGATGGCTAAATTCAGGCTGAGAGTATCCACCGGGGAGGCCTGTGGAGCTGGCACATGGGACAAAGTGTCTGTCAGCATCGTGGGAACCCACGGAGAGAGCCCCTTAGTACCTCTGGACCATCTGGGCAAGGAGTTCAACGCTGGTGCTGTGAGTTTTGGGGGAGCAGGCAATGGTGACTGTGGGGAAGGTAGCCAGAGGATCGTCCTCAGCATACTAAACAGCCTTTCCTAGGAAGAAGACTTCGAGGTGACACTCCCCCACGACGTTGGCGCTGTACTGATGCTGCGAGTACACAAGGCACCCCCGGAGGCGCCCCTCCCTCTGCTGTCTCTCCCTCCTGATGCCTGGTTCTGCTGCTGGTTCCAGCTGGAGTGGCTACCTGGGGCTGCACTTCGCTTCCCCTGTTATCAGTGGCTGGAAGGGGCAGGGGAGCTGGTGCTGAGAGAGGGAGCAGGTGAGGGGGTGGGGGCCGGAACTGGCTGAGGCTGCGGGAGGCGCACAGCAGGGTAAGGTACCTAGGCTTGGGGAGTGGAGAGGTGAACTGGTGTGGACACCAGGAAGGGGCAGAGGAGGAAGGAGGGGGCTGGCAGAAGCAGAGGTGATGGCAGTCAGCTTGCAATGGAAGAAATGTACGCGGGGTGAGGGGACTGGATGATAGACAGTAGCCAGAGGGAGAATGTCTGAAGCCAGCGATCAGGAGAGTATCTTTTCCACCCACCCCCACCTCCACCCCGGTAGCCAAGGTGTCCTGGCAAGACCACCACCCTGTACTGCAGGATCAGCGCCAGAAGGAGCTGGAGACCAGGCAGAAGATGTACAGGTGAGGAGGGAGATAGTGACCCCTGCCGGAGGACTCACTAATGGATGGGAAGCAGCCAAATCAAGGACTAACCCCAGGGACAGCAGTGTTAGCATAGCAGATTTGCAGGACCTCTGTTTCTGTCCTGGGCGCTGAGCAGAGAGACTTGCATCTTACCAAGCCTTTCAGCTGACTCTGCCACTCACTGAAGTTTGAAACCCCCTGCTGAAACAACCCTGCCCTGAGACTTATGCCTTCTCCAGCTCACTCTGTGGTGGTGTTGCTTTTGCCTCTCCTTTTATCTCACTGGAGGGGTTGTTGCTTTCCCCCATAAATAGAGGCAGAACTCAGGGCATCTAAGGGGGACCTTGAAACATCCCTAGGCCACAGAGACACTCTCAGACAGGGGTGCCTTCTCTTCTGCCTTGCCTGCTCAGCATTGAGAGTCAGAGCAGAGAGCTTCCTACATGCTGAGCTCACAGGGGTAAAGTCAGCAACTGTACTCAGATGGACATTTTCAAAACCGCCTGGTGCCCTTAGTCTTGGTTGCTTCCCAAATCCTGGGCCCCCTGATTTTGCCCTAGGTCTCTGGACACTGAGCAAGCACAGGCTCCTTTGGTTCCTGGTGATTTGATTTCTGTCATGAAAGCCATGACACTAAATCTCACAGCAGCAGACAGAGGAGAGGGGCAGGTGTTGAAATCTATATCCTTGGTGATGCAGGGCCAGTCTAGATCCTAAGAAAAGGAGCTGGGAGGTCTTCTCTCTTTGATTGTGTTTTCTTCTCAGTTTGAATTGTTAGGAAAACAAAAGAGAATGATTAAGAATGGGGTTGGTAAGACCTGGGAGTCTAACTCTGCATTCAGGCCTGTGGGCTTCTTCTTCAGCACTGTGTTTAATATAAAAGACAAAAGTAGGGCTCTGTCTGTAGCCTAGTGGGTAGAGCATGTAACCAGTAAATCCTTAAAGATGATCACGAGCACCACATGTACCAGATCGCATAAGACATACCTATAATCTCATCATTTTTGAGATGGAGGCAGGGGGATCGGGAATTCAAGATCACCAATAGCTGTGTAGTGAACTGGAGGCTCAGTTTAGTTGAGACCCAGCCCCACCACCACCACCAAGAAAATAAAAGCACTCAACAACATGAATGCTAAGCCCTGCCTAAATGTGTGTGGTTAGCATTGTTCCCTGTCTGTTCTCTCTGCCTGGACCCTCTGCAGTTATGATTAAAGTGAGACTTCAGACTCCAGCACTGGCATCTTCTGAGTGCCAGTCAGGGAAGGCAAGCACTCAGGCCCTCCTCATACCTACTAAGTGAGAATCTGCCTCTTACCAAGATTCCCCAGATGAAGCCAGCGCTGGGTTGCTTGAGACAAAGAGTTTGGCCACCATCTGGTGGCAGGACACTTAAATTGCAAACTGTCCTTTGACATCAAAGGCTCAAATATAAAACATGTTTCATTACTAAATTGTTTGTTGGATACTGGTTATTGAATCTAAGTCCGTTGCATTCTGAGTGAACACACATTGCTGTTTTATATCCCTGGCCCTCTTAATTTTATTATTTTCATTATTTTTTTTTTAAATGTGTGCCAGGCAGTGGTGCTTTAATCCCCAGCACTCTGGAGGCAAGAGGTAGACTAATATCTGAGTCTGAGACTACTGAGCCAGTTCCAGGATAGCCAGGGCTACACAGAGAAATGCTGTCTCAGAAATTTTAAAAAATCAGAAATCTAAAAACACCCTCTACTTATATTTTTTTAACATTGTATGTCTGCATGTACATAACCAATGATTTGCATTTGGAGGTCAAATACATGTTAGGCTGGACAATGTGCAGTTCATTTTTAATGTTTAATTTTTAATTTTTTAGGTTTATTTTTTATGCTGGAGATTGAACCTAGGGCCTTGTGCATCCCAGGCAGGTGCTCTACTGCTGAGCCATGTTCCCAGCCTTCTTAAATTTGTTTTGGGTACAGAAAGGGTCTAACTACATTGGCCTCAACTTAAAAGACTATTTGTTAAATGTCCCAAATACTAAATGTTAAGCTTGTTGTAATAATATTTTATTATTTCCCTAAAATGTTTCTGGCTATGGGTTGCATGACTGTGGGGCTGAGACACAATCACCTTAGCCAGGGCAGAGTTCTCTGACTCAGCTCCACAAGCTGTGGAAGGTGCAGCACCTCTGGATGGGATGTCTGCCAGAAGCAAATGACTCCTTGGGAATAACCCCACCCAGGACCCATCCCTTCACAAAGTGCATCTGTGTAGGCATCCTGGGGTTCAGATCAATGCAAAAGGAGGTGTGTCCACAGAATACAGGCAGACCACAAACCTAG
This sequence comes from Arvicanthis niloticus, assembly GCF_011762505.2. Lineage (NCBI taxonomy): Eukaryota > Metazoa > Chordata > Mammalia > Rodentia > Muridae > Arvicanthis > Arvicanthis niloticus. The sequence goes on from NC_047663.1 coordinate 52,639,862, forward strand.
GTGATTCCCTCTCAGGTACCAGATGCCTTTTCTCCTCTCCACTCTCTGCTCGCCCTTGCTCCCTCTGTCTATTCCTCCTGCCCTCCTTCCTTTCCTCCATCCTTCCCTCCCTCCCTTCCCCTCTGCTTTTCTGGATTCCCACTCTTCCTAGGTCCCAGACCCAACATTCACATACTTAAGACACCCCAGGGCTTTGGCTCAGCTCCAACCTCAAATTCCTCCAGTTGACCCTAGTTGGGTCAGGTGCTTAGAAGTCTCCCTGTGGGGACATGTAGCTTCCACCAACCCAGTGAGCACAGGGGAAGGGAGGGTCTCAGGAAAGCCCCTGCTGGCAGAAGGGGCTAGCTGTGGCCAGGGTCCCCTGGGGCAGGGATTCTTCTGTCTCAATCGAGGGCTCCTATGGCTGCTGCTGCTGATTCACCTGTCCCCCTTCCAGCTGGAAGACATACATCGAAGGCTGGCCTCACTGCCTTGACAACGAGACTGTGAAAGACTTGGACCTCAACATCAAGTATTCTGCGATGAAAAATGCCAAATTCTTCTTTAAAGCCCACTCTGCGTGAGGATGCCTCCCTGTCACTGCCCACAGTCCTACACTCTCTCTTCTCCTCAGTTCCTTACTTCACTTATAGAATTCACTCAGCCCTGCCTAAGGAATAGTGTCCTGTCCTATAAGACAGTGGCTACCTTAGGGCACTGACTACCTCAGAGAGACAGAGGAAGGTCTCCTGGGGCCTAGTCCCACACCTCACATCTTCCATCAGGTTCACAGAGCTGAAATTCAAAGGGCTCCTGGACCGCACGGGACTCTGGAGGAGTCTGAGGGAGATGAGAAGGATGTTTAACTTCCACAAGACTCCAGCAGCAGGTGAGCCACTGAGGCTAGGATCCTAAGCTCTCTCTGGGATATCAGTTCCCATCTCTGCCAGGATGCTCGAACAAAATTCATTAAGTAGTTAACTATGAGCAACAATTTACCTTATGACTTCAGCCAGGCTCCTTGCCCTTCCTTCTAGACTTAGTTCCCCTAGACACAAAAGAGGTGATAGGCAGAGGGAACCCTTGACCTAGTCCATCTGTTATCCATAAACTATGGTCGGGGCTGTGGACTCAGGCCTCACAGTGAAATCAGGCTCTGGTTTTTCATAAGACTCAAAGTCACATCAAAGGGTGAAAGCAGGACTCTCCCTAGTTATCAGGGCATCCCAGGAAGCTCTCACAGGGGGGGGGTTCAGTGGGAGTTAACACTGAGGATGAGGGGCATAGGGCAGCAAGTGCTGTAGGGACAGGGGACAGGAAAGATGAAGGCCATGAAGACAGAAGAAAGGGCTGGCTATAAAAGAAGATGCTGTGGCCTAAGGGCAGTAAGAGAAAGTCGGGGAGCAGAAGTCATGTCCATGTTTGAGCGGCCTGTGTCCAGATGAAGGCTTTCCTAAGCACAGTGTGAGGCTAGGGGCTAGCCACCAGTGGGAATGACTCTAAATGTGCTTCAGGGGGTGGGGTGGAGGCAGAGGGCCAGCAGGATGATCAGCCATGGAGCTGTAGCTGAGGACAGAGGTTGGTAGCCTCCCAGGCTAGTATCAGGTAGACAGCATGATGATGGGCTGAGATTAAGGAATAGGCAATAACAAAATCAAAGGGGTCAGGGGAGGTCGCTCTCAGAAATGAATAGGTACCCAGTAGGGACAAAACACAATTCCCTCATGCAAGTAAGGAGGAGACCTGTGGGAGCCTCTGTGAGTGGTCCCCCTCTTTCCTTTCCCTTCCCCCTCTGCAGAGTATGTGTTTGCACACTGGCAGGAAGATGCCTTCTTCGCTTCCCAGTTCCTAAATGGCCTCAACCCAGTCCTGATTCGCCGCTGCCGCAGCCTCCCAAAGAACTTCCCTGTCACTGATGAAATGGTGGCCCCAGTGCTAGGCCCTGGGACCAGTCTGCAGGCTGAGTTGGAGGTAGGTGGAGCCCAGACTGTAAGCTCTGCAAACCCTACCCTAGGTTCTTCAGGCCCATCCCCCTACTTGAGACAGAGTGGTCAACTATGCTTTGCATGCCAAGAACCAACTCTCAGAATGCACTTCTGGGTAACCCTGGGTCTTCTTCCTGCTACCTGCCCTTGCTTCAGGAAGCCAGGTGCAGTCATGGCTCCCTTTTCTCCTGCAGAAGGGCTCCCTGTTCTTGGTGGACCATGGCATTCTTTCTGGAGTCCAAACCAATGTCATCAATGGAAAGCCTCAGTTCTCTGCAGCCCCAATGACCCTATTATACCAGAGCTCAGGGTCCGGACCCCTGCTCCCCATCGCCGTCCAGGTCTGTAAGAAGGCAGGGGACAGGGGCAATGGCAAAGTACAGGGTACCACTGAGTGGTTGACAGATACTGACACTGGCTGCCTCCCTACTGGCCTTGCCCACCAGCTCAAACAGACTCCTGGGCCAGACAACCCCATCTTCCTGCCCAGCGATGACAAGTGGGACTGGCTACTGGCCAAGACCTGGGTGCGCAATGCTGAGTTTTCCATCCATGAGGCTGTCACACATCTGTTCCATGCCCACCTGATTCCAGAAGTGTTTGCCTTGGCCACACTGCGCCAGCTGCCCCAATGTCACCCTCTCTTCAAGGTCAGTGGCTCAACAAGTTGGCTCAAGCCAGACATGGTAGCACACACCTTTTAATCCTAGCATTTGGAGGGCGGAGGCAGAAGGATCACAATGACTCTGGGACCTACCTGGTCTACATAGCACAATTCCAGGAGAGCCAGGGATACTACACAGAGACCCTTTCTCAAAACACATAAGGTGGCATATGTATATAGCCAATCCCATAGATTGCTTGGATTTTGCCGTGTCCTATGGTGCCTCTTCTAAGTGGCCTTTGCTCAGTTGGCCTTATCCTCCCAGGCTTGGATGCAGGGTTCCCATTCTGACAGAAGAACACAGAGTAAGGCCATATCCAGGGCCCAAGAGAATGTCTAAGCAGAAATCAGAGAGTGTAAAGCTCCCTGGGAGGGGAAGCCCTGCCTTCTCAGAAAAATGTTAGCTTGGTGGAAGTAACAAATGTGCCCTGTGAAGGCCAAGGGGCCTGCTCTATGCCCTTCACTCTGGGTCATCTGACTGACTTGCAGCACCTGCTTCTCTGAGGTGCACTGTGAGGAACAGCTCCACATGGCCAGGCCCCAGCCCAGCTGTTCATGGTGCTCTGCCTGCCACAGGGATGGGAAATCCCAGGATGTTCCCAAGGTTCTCAGTTTACAAACCGATCTGGTGTCAGAGGGAAGAAAAGGCCTGCTGGAAAGCCTTAGGCAAGATGCTATGGGTCCTAGCCTTCTTCACTGGGCAGGGAACGCTGTCACAAACTGCACCCTCCTGTCCTTGCTGACTCCTTCTGTGTGACTCACAGGGTGAGTGGTTTGTGGGGACAAGTTTGGGCTCCCCAGCTTTGCCATCTCCTTCCAGCTGTTGATCCCTCACATTCGGTACACACTGCACATCAACACACTCGCCCGTGAGCTGCTCATTGCCCCTGGGAAGGTGGTCGACAAGGTAGGAGCTGCCTTTGGAGGGTTGGGCTCTCTTCAGTCTGAAGAAGATGGAGATCTGGGGTGGGTGTGACCCCTGTTACCCTAGTACCTCTGCTGCCCCTGCTTTTGAAGCCAGAAGTTCTCTCCCTCAGTCCACAGGCCTTGGCATTGGAGGATTCTCTGAGCTGATAAAGAGAAACATGGAGCAGCTGAACTATTCTGTCCTGTGTTTCCCTGAAGATATCCGAGCCCGAGACATGGAAGACATCCCAGGCTACTATTACCGAGATGATGGGATGCAGATCTGGGGGGCAATAAAGAGGTGAGGGAACCATTACCAGGAAGCCACTTGGGCAGAAAGCCTGGGCAGGAGATGGGGTGCACTGGAGAGGTTCACAATAGGGGGGTGGGCTTATGTGGGTTACCCTGGGCAAGGGTGGTTCTCACAGAGGAGTTTGGAGTCAGGGAATGAATCCAGGTATTCCTTGTAGCTTCGTCTCTGAGATAGTCAGCATCTACTACCCAAGTGATGCATCTGTCAGAGATGACCAAGAGCTCCAGGCCTGGGTGAGGGAGATCTTCTCTGAGGGCTTCCTCAGCCGAGAAAGCTCAGGTACAGGCACCTTAGCCCTTGGGCATGGCATCACCCGAGCCTCTCTGTCAGGTCTTCAGTTCCCCGGGATGCCTGACCCCAGCCCAGTTCTTCCAACAGGTATGCCCTCCTTGTTGGATACCCAGGAAGCCCTGGTCCAATATGTCACCATGGTGATATTCACCTGCTCAGCCAAGCATGCAGCTGTCAGTGCAGGCCAGGTAAGGAATGGTCAGGCCTACAGCCATTGTGATAGAGGGCCAGAGTCTTGGTCTCATTTTATCTTCTCTGCCTTCAGTTTGACTCTTGTGTTTGGATGCCCAATCTGCCACCTACCATGCAGCTGCCACCACCGACTTCCAAAGGCCAGGCTCGGCCTGAGGGTTTCATAGCCACGCTCCCAGCAGTCAATGCCACATGTGATGTCATCATTGCCCTCTGGCTACTAAGCAAGGAGCCTGGAGACCGTGTAAGTAGGGAGCTGAGAGTTACGCCAGGCTAGGCTGCATAGTGAATTGTTTACATTCTGTGGCACAAATTAACTCTGACCATGCCCCCCCACACACATGCACCTCAATTTCCCAATGACTTTAGCCCTTGACCATCTTACAGTGAGGATCAAGTATCCAAAAATAGATAATGAAAACTCACGTTCATCAGTGATGGAAGCGTGGGACTAAATGCTCCTTTAAATCTTCATATGAAACAGTCTAATTGCTGACAGTTCACTGTCATTTAGGAAAAGGCTTAGGGTAGAGACACGGTGAAGCTCAACCAAGGACTGTGTAAGGTGACTGGGCCCAGGGACAAACTGTGGGTATAGCCAGCCATGGTAGGTTGCAGCTGCTCAGAAGATGGAGACCTCAGCACTTCAACCTTGTGATTGGTCCCCAGAGGCCTCTGGGCCACTATCCAGATGAACACTTCACAGAGGATGCCCCACGGAGAAGCGTGGCTGCCTTCCAGAGAAAGCTCATCCAGATCTCCAAGGGCATCAGGAAGAGGAACCAAAGCCTGGCACTGCCCTACACCTACCTGGATCCTCCCCTCATTGAGAACAGTGTCTCCATCTAAAATAATGCACAAGACAGTCGGTCCCATGTGACATATAGAACTCTTGACCATGCCTCTCCAGGCTACGTGTCACAGAGAGAAAGTAGTCTTTCAAAATAATACAGGTCACCATATGCTTCTCCCCGACAACCAAGCCCCATCTTACTCACCCCTGAAACACACACTCACACACACACACACACACGGCCCTAATAAAATAAAAACAGACAAACCTAAACTCCTACAGAACACAGGATCTCACACCAGAGAGTCATCAAAATGTTTGGAGCCCCTGAGCTTTAGCTCTGAAGGACTTTGCTAGTTGCTTTGCTGTGTATGCCACTAACCATGGACTGTAACAGAAGCACTGAACCCAGGTCTATGGCTCACATCCAATGAGATCTCACAGTCACCTGACACAAAGGCAGACTTCTCAGCAACACAGGAAGTAGATCAACCCAAAGTCTACCACAGAGGTGGTCCATCATGACCTATGACCTCACACTGAAATTGTTTAGCTCTGAGAAGGGATTCCTAGAGTCAGGCACAAAGAGAAGGACAGGGTGAAGGCATGGCTCTGTGCAGAAGAACACTGCTGCCCTTCCAGAAGACCAGGGTAGCTTACAGCCATGTGTCATTCTAACTCCAGAGGCCTCTTGTGGCCATGATGACTCCAAAAACACCAGTGTACATAAAAATTATTGTTTTTAAGAGAGAGGTAGATTCTACCATTTTTACTTCACCTCTTGTGAAAGCTACCCCTAAGATGGTTCTGATCCAGGCCCCCTTTTCAGAGAATTAGAATATATTCTCAAACCTCTAATATTTTGCTTTCTAAAGTCCATCTTCCTTCTAGAATTCCAATATTTTGTGTACACTCTGTAGCTCAGTGGGGGAGGGGTTGTTTGTTTTTTGTTTGATTGGTTTTGTTGGGTTTTTGTTTTGTTTTCCTGGCTCAGAGTCCCTGGACATTTATTAATGTAACGAATGAGCCCATTCCAAGTATCCTGGTGATTTTCACATTACAGACATCAAAAGTTTTGTCTTCAATTCCATAAGATTTTTATGAAGCAATACTCCAAATGTAACATACACACTTGGGCTGGATGGCCCAATGGTTAAGAGCACTTGCTTTTCCTGAAGGCCAGGTTCTGTTGGTTCCCAGCACCCATGTCAGTTACAGTCAACCTGTAACTCCAGCTCCAGAGGATCAGAGGCCTTGACAGGCAGAGTAGTCCTGTAAACACACACACACAATGTACATATGTTAATTATGGGTGGATAGACAGAATATTTATGAATCTAACCATTGAATCCAATAAACTAATAATAAAAGCTTCAGAAGGGCAGTGTGGCCAGGCAGTGGTGGTGTACACCTCTAATTCCAGCACTTATCATGGAGAGGCAGGAGAATCTTCGTGAGTTTGAGGCTAGCCCAGTGTACAAAGTGAGTTCCAGGGCAGTCAGGGTTATAGAAAAACAAAACAAAAAAAACCCTGTCTTGAAAAACTGAAAAAAAGGGAGGGAGTGGAGGGAGGGAGGAAGGAAGGAAGGAAAGGAAGGAAGGGCATTGAGGACCAGACAGCCCTTGAACTCTTTATTTTTCATTGACCCCCTGTGCCAAAAAATGATGTAGAGTTATGCATCTCTTAAACTGTTTTGGTTTCTGTCGATGAGCAAGTCCTTTGGATCGAGAGATGACTTGTGGTTAAGAGTCTGCTCCTCCAGAGGACCTGAGTTTGGTTCCCAGCATCCACACCGAGTGGCTCACCACTGCCTGCAACCCTAGCCCTAGGGGGATAAGACATCTGTGGCTTCCTCAGGCCTGCACTCACGTGCACATACCCACTGCAGACAAACATACCTACACAGCCTTTAAGAAATAAAAACCAAACACTAAAACATAAACAATTCCTGATTGCTTAAGTCATAAGAGGAGGTGAAACGACATGGCTTTGAGTATTCAGCTGTTAAACCCTGCTGTTTCAGGCGGGACTGGAAATCTAGCAAGCAGCTGAGACACAAGAGCCGAAGCCCACTCTCCTCAGCCTGGAGGTGGGAAGAGCGAAGCTTCTGCTGACTTCTTTCCTTCACTTACTTGCCTCAATATTTAACTTTCTGAAGAGGGCTGTTTTCCGAACACTGAGTGCCAGAAACCCATGATGGTCCAGGCCAGCTGGACAATCAAGTGGGACCCTTAGACCCTATGGAGAGGACTGAGATGCGTGAGAAAATAAGGAGGCACAGCAAGTCAGGAAGTCTGATCAAGCTGGCAACATTGTTATTGTTCACACAGGTTATATACTTAAAAACAGGATCTGGGGAGGGGTAGGAAAGGAAAGAGGGCTTTGCAGATGGAGAAAGCTAGCTGCAGCTGTGGAGTCTAAGTTATTCTCACAAAGCCTTTCTGTTACCAACAGTTCTAAAAACATCTATCTAGCAGGATGTTGGCTAAATCTAGAGATCAGGAGGAAGGGTTACTCAGGTGGGTTGCTATGAGCCTTTGTTTGAAGTTCTGAGAACTGACAAGTGAATCATGGAAAGTAAGCAGAAAGAAGAGGAGATAGGAGAGCCAAGGGTGAGTGTTTGCCTAGAGTAAGGCCTTGCCATGGCTTCCCACACATGATGAGGTTGTGCCCACTAAGAATCATGAGGCCTTCCCAATATTTTCCAACTGACCTTTTGTCTGGGTTAGGTTGGGGCCACATGACTGAATCTGGCCAATGGGCTGAGAGGAAGTAATGCTGGTCACTTCCAAGATAAGCAGTTTGGAGCTGAGATGCCCCTTTCCACTGCACCTCTGAGAGGAGGCTTGGTGTATGAACTCCAGCCTTACCTCTGTCACTGTAAGCTTGGTAGAATATGGCATTTAGCATAGCAGAAGTTCTCAGTAAGCACATCCTTTTTTTGGTTTGTTTTTTGGGGTTTTTTTTGTTTGTTTCGTTTTGTTTTTTTTGTTTTTTTTTTTTGTTTTGTTTTTTTGTTTTTTTTGGTTTTTTGTTTGTTTGTTGAGACAGGGTTTCTCTGTGTAGCCCTGGCTGTCCTGGAACTCACTCTGTAGACCAGGCTGGCCTCAAACTCAGAAATCTGCCTGCCTCTGCCTCCCAAGTGCCGGGAATAAAGGTGTGCGCCATCACTGCCTGGCAAAAGCATCCTAAATACAGAAATTAATATCCAAACAACTCCCAAAGTCCTGTCTTAATTTATCTGTCTTCTCAACTAGACCATGACATTCTTGAAGGTAGAAACTAAACCTTCTCAACTTTAGATGTCATCTGCCCAGCCCTGTACTGAGGCACAAGATACATCCAACCATTTTTTATGTCTTAAAAAAAATAGCTGAATGGATAGGCAGTAGAAGTCTCAGGTCTGAGGCACTGGGATAGATTGTCCCTCTAGATGAGGAGTTTATTAGAAGAATTCTTAATAGCTTGGACAGACAGACAGTTGCATGGTGGGGCCCTGAGGAGATTTCAAGCCCCTATACCACAGACAGCATGGCAGAAACTTTGATAAGACTTCAGGCTGTGAGACAGAGTCAGGGTCCCTTCTTACAGGTCTCGGAAGGGGCAGGTTTTACGAAGCCAGGTTCTGTGGTTCCTGGGAAAGTGGGTGGGGGTGGGGGGAATCCAGGCAAGAATGTACAAGCCTAAGGAAGTACAGGAAGTGAGAAGGCGGGACACATCCCGTTGAGATGCACTCCTTAAACGAGTGGGGGAGTGGGTGCCTCGCCACTGCCACCAACAACCCCCAGTAGCCCAGGGAGTCTGGCCGCCTGAGTTCTGATGTTCTGAGATCTGGGTAATGACACTCGTCATTCTCTGGAATCTGGACACCTGACGCTTTACTGATTCATGGGCAGACTCCTGCTAGGGCATCACCTTTCCTCTATAGCAGCTGCCAGAAAGAGGCCACAGGTGAGTGGCCTCATCAGCCTATAACCTCAAACCTGACCTGGGTGCATGGATGAACTTGTGAACTGGAACACTGTTGTGTCCCAATTATAAATAATTTGTTTTGATGTCTGTCATAAATAATAATTTTTTTTAAAACTATGTTGTTGGTGCACCTAAGCGCAGTGCCTGAAGAAACCAGAAGAGGGCATCAGGTCATTAGGAGCTAGAGTTAGTGTTGGCTCATAGCTACCTGACTTGAGTCCCTGGCTGAACCTAACCCTCTGAAAGAGCAACAAGTGCCATCTCTCTAGCCCCTCAGCATGTCTTTTGAGATGAACTTTCATCTTCAAGAAAAGGGAAAATCCAGTGGTTCTTAGCTGTAGGGAATCCTTGCAGTCGGTTTCTACCCAAGCTTAGAGAAGCCACTGCTGGCTTCAATTCAGACCCTGTGAGCCTGTGAGCCTATAAGCCCTGTTATTGCAGGTGTGGTGGAATACCAAATAAACCCTCCAGCCTTGTTTCAGCTGGCAAAAAAACAAAACGAAGCAAAACAAGAAAAACAAAATAAATAACAACAACAACAACAAAAACCCAAAACACTAATCTTGGAAGATACATGGTTTGGCATTGCATTGATAGTCTTGCACTAGTTTGTTACAGAAAAGACTTTTGCCATGTCACAAGCTAGGGTCATCTAAGAAAATGGAATCTCAATTAAGAAAAGGCTTCCATCAAGCTGGCCTGTGGACAAGCCTGTGGGAATTTTCTTGATTAGCAATTGATGTGGGAGCCGGGCAGTGGTGGCTCACGCCTTTAATCCCAGCACTTGGGAGGCAGAGGCAGGTGGATTTCTGAGTTCGTAGGCCAGCCTGGTCTACAGAGTGAGTTCCAGGACATCCAGGACTACACAGAGAAACCCTGTCTCAAAAAAACAAACAAAACAAAAAGCAATTGATGTGGGAGGGGCTGAGGGGGCCCAGCCCACTGTGGGTAGGTTCATCCCTGGGTCATGTTCATTCCAGTTCTTGATATATACACATTGATCATTTGAGAAATGGTTTGCCCGAGACTATAATTCTGGATAAGCTTGACATAATATTGTCTTATTTCTCTCTTCCCTGGTCAAGGCTAATGACCTCATTCTTATTAGCCTTTTCTCCCAAGACATTTTCTTTCTCCCTCCCTCCATCCCCCTCCCACCCCCCCATTTACATGAATATACCAGAACACACCATGGGTGTGCTTGCTCACCACAAGAGGGCACCAGCAGTAACAGGCAATTGTGAGCCACCTATCTGAACTGTGGGCCTCTCTCTGAAAGAGGAATTAAGTACCCTTAACCACTGTGCCATCTCTCTAGAGTCTGTTTTGAAGGGAAAGTTTCTATTTTTCCATTCTTTGATCATTCAAAAAAAAAATCTTTCTTTTCTCAGTACTTTCTTAAACATTTAGTTTTTCATGGTATGAATTTCCGGACTTGGGCTCAGTCACAGTGAGTTGCTGTGTGCGCGCGCGCACACACACACACACACACACGCACACACGCACACACTACACAGGTAGTCCTTGGGCTTTTGGCCATGGAAGAAGAGAAGGTTGTTATAGGTAACATTTGCCCCAAGGAAATACCGAATTACCTTTTCAAATTAGTGGTCCCACAGGAATAATGATATTCTAAAGAGACATGTGCCCTCTCTTTGGCTGTCAGACAACTGAAATAATGGTATCAAAGGAAAGTCAGATTCCCCAGGAATCTCATGCATGCTGGGAGAAAGAAAGGAAAGCCTGGTGCAAACAGAAGAGGAACTTGTCTACCAGGAAGAGATTTCATGGACGTCTGACAAGTTTTCAGACCACCTTGCAGGAAAGACTGGAGCAGAGACAGTGAAGACCAGAAAGATCACACCCGGATCAGGCCTGCATGCTTATGTGTGCTCCTTGTCCTCCAGTCAAACCTAAGTCTCTTCCAGGACACCAAAGATGGACTTGGAGGCCATTTGTTGTTTGTTGTCTTTACTTGTTTTCTTCCTAGTGTGTCACACTGGAGACATAAATCAATATCTCTCTGTCTCTGTCTCTCTGTCTCTGTCCCTCCTTTCCTCTCTCCCTCCTTTCCTCCCTTCTCAGTGCTGTCTATTTTATTTTTAAGATAGGTAAGACAAGGTCTCTCTATGTAGCCCTGACTGTCTGGCTCTTGCTCTGTAAACCAGTGTCTGTCTCCAAACACTGGGATTAAAGGCATGTGCCACCACACTCACATCTCTCTGGGGCTTTTAAGCAGGACTAGGGAACAAACCAGGGCATACTAAGTGTAGGGAATGAGTCTGGAATATAGATAGATAGATAGATAGATAGATAGACAGACACATAGATACACAGATACATACATAGATACTACATAGACACATACATAGATACATACACAGATACATACATAGATACATACATGGATACATACATAGATAGATTGTTAGATAGATATATAGACAGATACATACATACATACATACATACACAGATACATACATAGGTACATACATAGATTGATACATACATACATACATACATACATACATAGTTAGAAGATTAACAGACCATGCAATCAAAAGTTTTTCAGCAATGTAAAAAGGGTTGGTGTGGGTCTCACAGGCTCTTATTTTTAAAGCCATGAAAATTTTGTACCTGCTCTGAGGGGGTGAGTGCAGCCTGCCTCACATTGGTACACAACTGGCAAATTTAACACAGTGCAGTTGATAAACAGAAGGCAATTTTGGGTGTGCAATCTGGAGCATATATTTTGGATTTAGAAAAATGCTGTCTAGGGAGGATTTTTGCAAGGTGACATTTTTACTATATTCTTTAAATGTAGTGAGACTCTTTTTTTTAACTTAGCTATTTTTAGAAAATACAGTGTGTTTCTCTCACATTCCCCACCCTGAACAAGCACTCTTCCAATTTAGTTCTGCCCTGGCCAAGTAGATAGTCCTCATTTTTCTTTCTTTATTTCTTTTCTCTTTATTTCTTTTCTCTTTAATTGAGGACAGGAGGCCAAGCCCAACTTTTTGGGACTTCCTGGGCCTTAAAAATCTCTAATAGTGAACAAAAAGGAGAAACTTACCCACGAGTTTCTCAGACTGTGAAGTCGAATCAAGTGGAGTAGTTGGTCATACAAACTCCGTTCCTTTTCTACCCCAGGAAACAGTGGGTGCCAACACAGGAGGAAAGAAAGTTGGGCTGGTGGGCACAAAAGCTGGCCATGCATGCTCTACTGGTTCTTGCTCCAGGGTTCCAGAGAGAAGAAAGGGGGTGAGGAGAGAGGAAGTGTGTGTGTGTGTGTGTGTGTGTGTGTCTCAAGGTATAAGAAACATTTTCCCCAGGATGAAGTAGCCACTCATTGAGCCAGAGAAGATCACTACAATGGCTTGCCACCCTGACAGCTGACAGACTATAGCAGGCTGTCTGTCCTGTTTTGTTGTTGTTATTTGTTGGTTGTTTTTCATTGCCTTCAGGTCCCAGCAAACAGTTATCTTGGTCAGAAACCTTCAGCTGTGAACAAAATGTAACATTTCCTGCAAGATGTGGAAAGGAATGCCTCAGTTTACACACTGATACATGCTAGCAAGCTAGGGTCACAGTTCAGGTCAGGGTGTTGTCGGACATCAGCAGCTGCCTCTGGATCATTCAGCAGCTGCCACAAGTGTCAGCATAAGAAATGGCCGAGAGAGGAAAAGTGGATTTTTTTTTCCCTCTTACAGGGCAACAAAACGCTGTGGGAAAAACAGTGTGTGGAGGAAACCTGGTAGCATGACCAGTTTAAAAAAAAAATTACCAACCCTTTGAGAGACAAAGAGAATTTATTTAAATGCACGGCAAGAAAGCAAAGACTAGTTCTTAGGAGAAGCAGGGAAAGCACAGAGTCATATTGTTAACTTTAAAAACATTAAGAAAGTAATAGAATAGTAAGTCTGTGGCAGCAACCTTCACAGCAAATTTTGAGAATCTTGTTTGTCAGATGGCGAGGGGCTTTAACCAGACTCCGGGAGTCAGGCTCTTTTCCCTTTCCATGTTCCTGTAATTCCCCTTTTCTGTCCTCTTAAACACTGATGCTGCATCACCGAAGAGCTGCCCACACCCCATCAGCCTTCTGTCCCCACATACTCTAGTATCACCAAGCAGATGGGTAGGAGTGTTTAAAATCTCAGGTGAAAAGCCAGTGACCCTTGCTTCCCTCCTTCTGTAAAAGAATGTTAAAACCTTATTACCAGGGCTAGAGAGCTAGCTCAGCAAACAGTTCAGATCAATTAAGAGCAGATCTGTTTGGCCCTTCCAGAAGATCCAAGTTCAATCCCCACCATCTACATAGTAACCCACAACTGTCTATAACTCCAGTTCCAGGGCATCCAATGCCCTCTTCTGGCCTCTGCAGGCACCAGAGGTCACATGGTACACGGAGAAAACACTTGTGCACATAAAATTAAAGTGATTTTATTTTTTAAAATGTAAGTAATTGAATCAATTCAAATTCAAAGGGAAAAGTCTAGAAGGAAAGATGCAAGCACACCTGTTGAGAGACAGAGGACTACTGCAGGGCCATGGGAGGAGGGGGAGGATAATCCTAAAATAGAGGGAGGAGGGAGGAGAAAGAGGAAGTGTGGTGCTGTCTGTAATCCCAATGCTCAGGTCAGGCTGGGCTACAAAAGGAGACCCTGGCTACTTTTAAGAAGAAAGAAAAATATTACCCAAAACTGGTAAAATAAGAAGACAACTGCCTCTATCTGCGTGTTTCTCTTTGTCTCTGTCTGTCTATCTCTCTGTGTCTTTCTGTCTGTCTGTCTGTCTGTCTGTCTGTCTCTCTCTCTCTCTCTCTCTCTGACTCTCTACCTCCTTTGTGTGTGTGTGTGTGTGTGTGTGTGTGTGTGTGTGTTGCCTGCATAGATATCTGTGCATGCACATGGTGCCCCTATCTCCAAGGGGCAAGACACCAAACTCTAAACTCTATCTCTGGTTCCAGCTGAGACTCCAGCTATTCTATCAGGCTAGTGGCTTGAGGGGAGGGGGACCTGATGAGGAGGAAAGGGACAGAAAAGGGGTCAGGGCCTAGACTCTTGCTTCAGAAGAGCAGAGCAGGCATAACTTAAAATAACCCATATGTTCTAATCTGTATTTTGCCACATGGCTGGTTACCTGTGCTCAGGTACCAAGCATCTGTATCCCAGAATCCTCTCTGCTTACACAATGTCCCACCTCCTATTTCTAGCCTAAGCTATAGGCCATCAAATTTGTGATTGGCTGGTGGCACATCCATACAGATACAAGATATTTTCTCTACATCTTCTGTCTCCTGGCTTTGTCTCTTATTCCCTGCCCTTTGTCTCTCTGGGGCAAATCAATCTCCTTTGTGCTGAATACTGGTCTTGGGGTGTCCTGAGCAGATACTGTTTTGTTTTATTCGTTTTCAACTCCAGCAGTTGAAAAGTAAGCCTTCTAGGACATGTCCCCTGGCATCTTTGCACCCTTCTGGTCTCCGTCTCACTAGAGATCTGCATGGCATTAGGCTGGCATAGAGGAGTTGGCCTAGGTCAGTTTGCAGCCTGGAGAAAATGTTAGCAACTTCAGCCACAGAGGAATCAGAATCACAGCTGGAAGATTAACTAACTTTCCCAGGGTTACATGGAGCTAGTCAGTAGACTATGTGCTTGGCCCTGTGGCTGTGGCACTGAGCTACACTTCTTCAGTTTCTGTTTGATGCTCCCTGTCCCCTCATTCCACTTTGCTCAGACACCTAAGCAAGATACCCCCCATCTTCCTGCCCAGTGACCCAGCAGAACACTGGCTTCTGGCCAAGACTGGCACATCACTCAGAATTGCTAGTGCCCGAGATGATCACCGTCTGCTCTGAATGCAGTACCTTTCCGACATGCACCACCCATCTTCACTATGGGGAAGAGCCCTATCTCCATGCCCAGAGCTGCAGAAGACTTAGGCTGCCTCTTCTGACTTCTGACTCTGGCTCCTGGTGGCTTCTCCCTCCTTATTTCTACACTGTCCACATCGGCATCCAGGAAAGCTCTGAGACAAGCTGAGGGCCATCTGGGTTTTACAGTCCATCATTGGAATGGGAGAGCTTCTTTAAGCCAAACACCACCAGAAGACTGGCGGCCTCTGCCTGTCCCACCAGCTGACTGATCTAGAGGTCCAGGATTTCTCCTACTACCACCAGAAGTGTCTGCTGAGTAACCAAGCCAGCATGGTTAAGTGAGGCTCCCTGTATACCACCCTACCCCTCCACCACCATCATCATCCCATCCCTGTATAATCCCTCCTCTGAATTCTCAAGGCCTTCCTGTCTCACCTTCTTTTTCCCAGCTGTGGGACCTCGGGTAAGTCTCTTAACCTCTCATGTGACAATGTAGGACATTCAGTTACCTGTCTCATAAACTGCTATTAAAACTAACTGCAAAGCCCTGATATCAGACACAGGTGAAGCGGATATGCTTTCTGAGAGTGAACTGTTAGTGTGGTGGTTGTTACGGGGTAGGGGTTTGAATGTTCACCCCATATAGCCGATGCTTCACAGTTGCTCGCTTTCCCTGTCTAAGGCTCTCCCAGGGTTACACTATTTAAACTAAGGGGAATCCTTAGGTTACACATAGCTCCATTCTTCACTCTGGATAAATGGTCCCCTTTTGGTCCCCACCTTCCTCTACCATCAGCCCGCCTAAGGACCTCTGTACTCTCTGGCATTATGACAGTGCTACCACTATTCAGAAGACTCGCACGGCTTGTGTGTGTGTCCATGTAAGTGTATATGCTCATGTGTGTTCAGGTGCATATGCCTGTGTACACACAGAGGCCAAAGGCAGGTGCCAGATCCCTCAGAACTGGAGTTACAGCATTAGTGGAATGTCCAGCTTGTGACAAGGGTGCTGGATCCAAACTGCCATCCTCATTGCTCAGCAGGGCAAGCAGACATCACTCCTAAAGCATTTCTCCAAACCTTGTAGATTTTGTTCTGTTTAGGTTTGGGGTTTTTTTTTTCCGAGTAGATGAATTCATAACTCCCCCACCGTGAATCTTCCTTCTCTTCCTATTTTTTCTCCATTTCAACGCTGACAACAAAACCAAAAATAAGATAAATTTTGCTAGCCAATGAAAACATCTGCAGGTTCACAGAGCTCTCAGTCTGCCCCCTAGTGGAGTACAGCCAGTACAGCACTCCGTGGAGTTGGCCGTTTCCAGTCCTTGGCTTGCCTTTCCTCTTTTTCAAGACAGCTACTTCCACCCCTCTTCTCTGGGGAGCAGCGATGCCTTCTAGCTGTCAGTCGGCATGTACTCTCAAATCCAAGGCTTTGTGGGTAATACTGTCAATGTCTATTCCCCAACAACGAGACAGTGGGGAGGGACTCAGAGCTCCAGGGCTTCCTCCTGCTCCGGGGAAGTTTGTTTGTTTGGTTTGCTAGACTTATTTTATATGTATGTTTTGCTTACATATACATCTGTGCACCCCATGTGTGCCTAGTGACTATGGAGGTCAGAAGGTGGCATCAAACACCCTGGCATTGAAGTTCTGCATAGTTATGAACTTCTGTGGGTGCTTAAGTGCTGAGCCATCTGTTTCTCCAACCCCAGAGTAGTCTAAGAGGGTTTTGAGTCTGAACTTAAGTGAGGCATCTATTTCTGGCCTGCAGCTACCTGCTGTGTGACACATTTTCCTGAGGAGATGCAACACACACATGCCACACACACTCACACACTCACACCACATCATGCAGAAAGGAAGCCCACAACAGACCAAAGAACAGGTACCACCAAACTCCTACTTGGTAAATCAGTGAGTTTTATTTGGAGTTACTTACAGGAGCAGACATAACTCAAAACCACAGAGTCACCAAAGCCCACTCTAGCACACATGACAGCTCACAAAAGCTGGGAGTCTGGAATACACCGCATAGCCTGCCACCAGCTCAACAGGTCAGATTGCCCTTTCCAGCCAGCTTTCAGGGGTCCCTGCATTTTCCAGGTGGCTGGGCTACACTGAAAAACCTATCTTGGTTTTTCTTGGCTCCTCCTTACAGCCTTCTGTGTACCCAGCTGCCCTGGCCTCATCTGATCTTTCCATATTCAGTTGTTCAGTGGCCAGTGTCACACCTAGGGTGGTAAACAACATCACAGGAGGGGACTGCACAGCAGCAGTGCTCCGTACAGACTACATTTGGGGTATCAGCTTGACCTCAGTTCCTAGATGCCCAATATTCCTACCCACCAGGCAGCTACCCACCACCCACCACCAAAAGCCAACAGCCTCACTTCCTGAGGTCAATGCCATGAACCAGGTTCTTGTGTTCCAGGCTCCCAGCTTTTGTGAACTGTCACACATGCTAGAGTGTGCTTTGGTAATGCAGTGGCAATGAATGGAAGCAAAGCCCAAGGTGGGGATGGGAGGGCGTCTTGAAGAATGCCCTTGGCAGGGTGGGCTCCTCCGAGTAGCATAAGGGAGCTTGTGTGTGTGGCTTAGGGTGACAGGATTCCCAGTAGATGGAGCTGAGTCCCGGATCTGAGTTTTGATGAGGGTATCTTGGGCGCGCTTCAGGTTTCTTGTAGGCTGATGGTCTTGTTGGAGAGGTGCTTGGTTTATGTTTCAAATTGAATTCACCTTGGGATTTGGCTCTCCTAGGTAGGAATTGGCTAGACTAAATTTCTGTAGGAGGGCACTTCAGAAGGTCCAGAATTGTGAGTTAAAAGGTAGGGTCCAAATCCCAGCATTTTTCCTCCCTCCTCACCCTCAGCAGTGCCTAGGTACCTACCCAGACAAGCACTTCACAGGAGGCTCCACAGCAGGAGCAGCCTGGCCTGAATCTCTAGGGCCATCTAGGACTGGAACCTGGAAATGGAACCTGGTGCTGCCCTATGCCTACCTGGATGGCAAAGAACAACATGGTCGTGTATGTGATCATCCCCAGACCACAACTTACTGCTCAGTAAACCTCCACATGCTCTCAGACCAGGACAATGTTTGAAGTAATTTTATTGGAAAATAAGAGGCAGTGTGTGGAGAAGGAGGGCAGAAGGGCGGGCTAGATGGAAATACTGTTCTCAATCAGCACCGGGTCCAGGTAGTAGTACGGGAGGGTGAGGCACTTATTGCGCTGTCGGATGTTGTGAGAGATCTGGTTGAGGTTCTGACGGAAAGCTTCAATACTCCTCCGAGGGGCCTCCTCCACAAAATGGATGTCTGGGAAGTGGCCAAGCGGCCGCTGCAGAACAGAGAACCAGACGCTGGGACAAAAGCCAAGCTGTCCACCCAATCCTTTCTGCTGCCTCCCACTTCCTGCTCCCTGTCCCTGACGCCCCCGCACCCTGTCATCCGGCTCCCGGCAGAGCGTCCAGAGCACTAAGAGCACGATGCACGTGGTCTTCACGTCTGGCAACGTGTCCATGTATGTCTGAAGAGTAGTCAGCCCCTTGGTCTGCATCGGGGGGTTCCTCATGGATGACGGGAAGTTGGGCATCCAAGAGGTGTACTCTAGCTAAAATGGAGTCGAAAGGTTTTCTGGATGAGAAAACACGCAGTTCCCACCAAGCAAACCTGGGCATCCCTCTCCAGGGTGGTGGTTGAATTGAACCTCTGCCCCAGAAGGCCCTGGTTTGGATTGGTGGTGCTGCTATCCCTGATGGGCCCGCGGGTGGGTGGGACACAGAGACTGGACCAAGGTTACCATGGACACTGAGGTTGAAGAGGTACTCAGTTAAGACAAGCAGGGGCTGGACCAGGGATAGTGAATTAGTTTGAGGTTCAAACGTTGTTTGGGAGGACCGGGGCTGAGGCTGGCGAGTACAGGTACCTGGCCTGTGTTGACAGCTGCATGCCTGGCAGAGCAGGTGTACATGACCATTGTGACGTATTCGATCAGCTCAGGTATAGTTCGCAAGCAGGTGGGAAAGCCTGAGGGATTGTGAGACAGACCATGCAGTGTTAGTCCTGGACTAGGCCTGGTGCCCAGCAGAGGGTGCTCACCCTGTCTTGTCAATAGTCCAACTGACTGGGGGGTGGGGGGCAGGGGGCAGGGGGTCCCTCATTCAAAGAGCTCTGCCCTCCTGTGGCCAAAAAAAACCCCTTCCCCAGGCCAGGCCGGGACTGAGTTTGGTCATTTCCAGCCTTTAGCTTATTCTGGAGTTCTCTGCATCCCCATGGCCCCTATCCTCAGGTCCCCCATCACCTCCCTCCTGGATACCAAAGCATCATATAACCGGCCCTGTCCATCTGTGTGTTCTGATATTCTGACCCATAAGTCTGAATCTTTTGCAGAACTTAGTGCCCTCTCTTATACTCAGGAAACTTCCAAACTCTTTAGCCAGGATGTGTGGCTTGGTATCTGCCCCGGGGGAGTCTGGTGCTCTCCTGCCTCAGCTAGCTGCAGGAGGACAGGTCCCCACCTCCTGGAGCTTTTCCACATGCAGTTCACACCCCGAAGCCCAGCCTCCATCAGGAAAGGACACATGCTGAACTCATCCAGCACAACTCTTACTAAATGTCACCCAAGAGGCCCAGTTTCACCCAGACCACACACCCACTACTCCAGGCTGGATGAGCTGCCTCCTCCAGATCCCCCATTCTGCCCCAGGCTCCCCTAAACAGCTCTAGCTCTGCCATAGTGGAGATAACTATTACCTTAAACCCTGGGTCCAGTCCATGAACATGCTGAGGACAGCGCCAGGACCTGTCTCATTCCCCCTTGTACCCTCAGAAGCCGGCAGCCACACACCATAGCTGCTCGCTAAACATTGAGTGTGTGCCTGAGTGCTATGCTGCTTCCCACCACTCTCCTGGAGCCTGCTACCCTCCACCCTTCCCCTACCACCCCCTCCCTCCCCCTCATCTTCACCCCACCCCTCCCCCACCCTCACCCTGCCTCCTTTACCACTCCACTTTATTCTTTGTCATCAGAATGTCACAACCCATTCATTCCCCAAGTCCACAAGGCTTATTCCTAGGAAGAAGGACTGGGACTCCTCCAGGCCTCAGCAGAGACAAGCTATAGTACCTGAGCTCAGACAAGATACCAATGCTCTATCCCCCCAACCCCACCCCCTACTCCCAGCCACTGCTCTGTGGCCCAGGACAAGGCTCTGTGAAGATCCCAGGACAGTGTTTGGGCCTTCTTCAGCCACAGGGAGATAAGCACAAGTCAGGAAAGTCATGGGGGATGTGCCTAGAGGTGCTCCCTGAGCCCCGGCCCATCTGAGCCCCCACACCCATACCTGAGCTCTCACGCCCCAGTAGACACTCCTTGAATATCTCCTGCACCCAGCACTGCAATTCCAGGTCACCCTCCACGGCTGCATCATTTGGGTAATAATAAGTGATGATCTCTGTCACATACCTGCACAGAAGGTGGAGCCACAGTTAGAGTTTCTCCCCTATCCCCCGAGTCACACTAGCTTTGGCTGGCCTCAGAGCCACCCCAGACCTGTAGTAGCAAGGCCTGTGGATCGGGTAGAGAGGGTTATGGACAAGGTCAGAAACTACTCAGAGCAATTCCCAGAAAGAGCCAAGAGAGGACCCTAAAGCAGCTGAGAGCCCAGGAGGGGCCTGGAGGCCTGTCCAGCAGAGATGGGCTAGAGGCCAAAGCAAGGATAATGGGGCCCCTCAGGCCCAGGAGGCAGATGTATGAACAAGCCCCAGGTAACAGGTAATACTCAAGCCCAAATCCCTAGAAGTCCCCACATCCCTTCAACACTCCAGGTGTCTGTCTACCTGAGTACCACCTGCTGCTCTCCCCGCCTTACCTTTCCATTGCATACCACACCGCCAAGCTGTCGTCACGGTAATAATACCCAGGCAGATCCTGGACCCCACGCTCCACGAAGTCATTGGGGATGCAGAGGCTTTTGTAGGTGAGCTCAGACAGACCCCGAACCATCACCTGTGCGAAGCCCTCTAGGCCCAGGGACATGGCCTTAAGGGAGAAAGAACTACATAAGTATCTGTCTGAGCCTGCACCCTGAATGCTGCATTACTTCAGTCCCTCCAGGACTTACCCTAGACCCAGCCCGCCCGGGGTCCAGGGACCCTTACATTCCAAACCCTGTCTCTGTACCCCAGATAGCACCAATTCAAACACTACCCTTGCCCTACTCCCAGAATTTTTTAAAAAGAATATATGTGTATATATATGTATATATATACATATATATGTATATATATGTGTATACATATATATATACATATATATATATATGTTGCTCTCTTCAGACACACCACTGAGCCATTTCTCCATCCCCAACTCCCAGAATTTTAAGCAAGTGAAAGTTCTGCTTTAAAACTAATGGCAAAGACCAGAAGAAAACAAGTGTCTTGTTGGAGTCAGGGGCAAGAGTCTTACCCTGGCAGAGAGACCTCCCTTGTTGAGAAGGAGGGCCCGCCCAATGCTATTGATCTGGACGGTGTATCGAGTGTGAGGAATGAGGAGCTGGGCAGGAAGGCAAGGAGGACAATGAGGAAAGCAGAAATTGCTCCCAAGGACCTCAGCACCCCTACTCCAGCACATCAGACTCCCTCATTTTGGGAAGTCTCTAGGGATCCCCAGATGCCTCCCAGGACTCACTGAACCCCCTCCTTGCCCACAGAGCAGGAGCTTTCAAGACTCTCCTCCCCCCAAACCTTTACCTTATACAGGGGGTGGCACATGGGCAGGTTCCTCAGGAGGGCTAAGCAGAAAGCTTCCCCAATGAGGTGGCTCTCCAGCAAGTGTGCAACGGCCTCGTGGCTGTAGAACTCAGCATAGCGTACCCATGTTTTCGCCAATAGCCAGTCCCACTCAGAATCATTAGGCAGGAAGATGGGACAATCAGGCCCAGGAGTCTGGCTGAGCTAGACGTGGTGAAAGTGGGAGGGTTGATGAGAGAAAAAACCTGACAGGAATCTTCCCTGAAGAAGACAAGAGTTCTGTACTCCAGTCCTTCTGTCTTTTGAGCACCACAGGGTCCTCCTTCTCTTCCCACATTTACTCTTATGCCCTGTGCCTGAAGCATATTCCTGGACCTGCCCCTACCCAGAAGCCCCCACTTTCTCTAAGAAGGCAGGTGGATCTCTGAGTTTGAGGCCAGTCTAGTCTACAGAGCAAGTTCCTGAATAGCCAGGGTGACACAGAAAAACCCTGTCTCAGAAGCCGAGAGCCGGGCAGTGGTGGTGCATGCCTTTGATCCCAGCACTTGGGAGGCAGAGGCAGGCGGATTTCTGAGTTCGAGGCCAGCCTGGTCTACAGAGTGAGTTCCAGGACAGCCAGGGCTACACAGAGAAACTCTGTCTTGAAAAACCAAAAACCAAAAACAAAAACAAAAAAACAACGGAGGAAAGGAGAAGGAGGAGGAAGGTGAAGAAGGAGAAGGAAGAAGGGGAAGAAGAAAGAAGCAACAACTCTGACCAGCATGGTGGTACACACCCTGAATTCCAGCACTCTGGAGACAGAGGAAGATGGATCTCTATATGGTCCAAGCCAGCCTAGTCTACACAGTGAGTTCTAGTCCACCCGGGACAAGATTGTAAACTCCTGGCTGAAGAAGGAGGGGTGGGAGGGAGAAGAACAGATAGGGGAGAAGGAGGAAAAGAAAAAAGGAAGAGGAAGAGAAGGAGAAAAGGAGGGGGTGGGAAGGCAATACCAGCAGCAGGGGAGAGGGAGGGGGGCTCACTCAGAAACTCCCTCTTCTGATAATCCTGCCTACCACAACCTCCAAAGCCAACTGTTGAAGGTCAAGGATGCCCAGCTCCTGGACTTGAGAGGGAAGACATGCATGTTCCACTTATAAGCCAGATGATCAGGGTTTGGCTGATACCTCCAGAGAAGACCCTTTTTCTAGTTTATAAATGATCCTTGTGAGGATCCCTGAGGAAGGAACTCCTCAGTTTGTCCTGTTAGGAAGCTAGTGAGTCTGAATCCCTCAGTACCACACAGAGGTTGTTCTACAGGAGACTGGATGAATGTCATCAACAAGACAAGCTCCAACCTCCTGGCCCACAGACATCTGGTCATCTCTGTGCACATAGTCACAACATGTATGCTGTACTTCTAGGACTTACAAATGAGTGTACCACAGGGCCCCACATTCATATTTAAGCACGAAGTATAATTGTGTGCACAAGTGAAAAAATGGGTTCTCATCCCAGGCTCCACATGGTCATACATGGATCAGAAGATATGCATACACATGGGCACATTCTCAGATGCACACACAAGGTTTACACAGGACTTTACACACGCATACACACTGACATGGACATACCATTGCCCACATACGTGCAAGTACAAGGCTTACACACTTGTAAACCTACGGAGGAATATTCATGCACATGGGATCAGCACTGGCCACAGGCTCACACAGTAGCTCCACTCACAACTTCCTTTGGTACCTGAATGGCAATGGGCATCATGTTGCCATCAGGATCAAAGTACAGCAAGCAGATTGGGGCACAGTGATGCTGCTTCTGACCGTTGAGCTCCACCGTGGGGATGCCATCCAAGATGCGGTAGTCTGCCAGGTAAATATTTCCCTTCTGGAGGGGAATCACAATAGGCAAGCAGGTAGTAAGATAGGGTACCTACAAGCCAGGCCTTAGGTGCAGAGGGCACTGACACCAAGGCTCAGTGGTTAGAAGGTGATACAGATGTGAGAGCATAAGTGAGACTTGAATGGACCTTGCTGATGGAGAGGCATAGAGATGCCTGAGAAGAAGCCAGCGAGATGCCCAGGGCAAGCCAGACAGGGCCTCACCTCCAGCTCTGCTTGCAAGCATGTTCCTTCACCCAGGAATGGGGCCACCATTTCATCTGTAACTGGGAATTTGTCTGGGATCTGCATACATCTTCGGATCAGGCCTGGGTTGATACCATTGAGATACTGGTACCCAAAGAAACTGTCCTCTGTCCAGTGCTCAGCCACATACTCTGGGAGAATAGTGCAGAATGTCACAATGAAACCCAGGAGCACCCTCCCAGGGACAGAGAAACATCAGAAAGAAAACAGTGGCCATCAAGATGACGCTGGAAGGAACATGAAGCCCCCTAGCTTTGCATTGAATGTCCAGAGGGACCCAGGATGGTGATTTTCAAGAAGCCTCAAAGGGTGTGCCCACCATTCTCAAGTGGCCCTTCAGTTGCTCCCACTTGAGCCCACTGGTCCCATGAGAGGAGGTGGCCTCTTGCCCCAGAGACCACCTGGCTGCTTTGTGTTTTATTGGGGGACACCCCATACCAGAGACGACAGTCTTGGTAGCAGGGAAAATATTCCTAATGTCCTTTAGTCTTTTCCAGGAGCGTTTGCGATCCACCAGGCCACGCAGTTTGAAGGCCAGTGCCCTAGGAGGTGTAATGCAAGGAGTAACAGGTCAAAAGAAAACTAGGTACACAGGAAAAATGACAAGGCCACCTACCCACTGGGGTCTCTGGGTTCCGAGGGCTCTAAACCCCGTGTCTTGGGGTCTTTTCATCTTTAGGTCTGTACGTCTAGGTTTAGGGTTTAGGTTTTCTACAGTTTTTTTTTTTTTTTTTTTTTTTTAACTCCCCCAGCCTTTCTGACCTGGAGCCATTCTGAAAGTGGGTGGTGGGTAGGGAGGCCATCTCTGCAGGTACCCTCACTCGTGTGCACTCACATGGGCCCTAGGCGGTAGAAGAAGGAGGCTGTCTTGACAAAGGAGAAACGAAGATTTGAGTTTAAGAACCTGGTAGCCTTAATGTTGATGAGAATTGGGAATCCTGGAATATAACCATTCCACCTGTGGGAAAAGAACAGGGCTTGAACCTGGCATCCACTGCCCAGGGGCCAGAGAGAGGCAAGTGCTGGCCTTGCAGAAGGGCAGCAGGGGGTTGCGGGGGGGGGGGGTAGCCCAGCTTCTGGTCCTTACTCAGGCCGGTTGGGGTTGCGGCACCGTCGGGGAGGAGGGTGATAACTGGGGATGTCCACATAGTTGGGAAGGCCAGGAACAAAGACCCTCCAGCTGCAAAGAGAAACCAAGTTCATGGCCCTGACAAACAGACACGGCTCCAGACAGAGCACAGCAGTCCAGAGCTACTCACAACCCCTGCACCTCCACGGCCTTCTCAGGACTCCAGACCCTTCCACCCTCTCACTCACTGGTAGAAGTCCTTCTTGGCTCTGATCTCTTCTTGTCTGTGTTCCAAGAGGATGGAGAGTGTGTCATCTGCTGTTGTCTTTCCTGTCATGAGACAAGGGGGAAGGCTCACAGGCTGTCCTTCTCCCCTGCCCAGGGTGGGTTCAAAGAGAAAGTCACTTTCATCCCCAGACCAGCTCACAGGAAGGGGGAGCGAAGGCTAGGGAAGGCCCCCTTCAGGAGAGGGAGACTACATCTCCCTGATAAAAATCTCCCCCATACTCCAGCGACACCCTTCAAGTTTTCCATGAAATTCCTCTTCGAGACCCACCAATGGTAACCAATAGCTCTGGAGAGTTCACTAGTTACAGGGCACTTTCTAACACACTGTATCTATATTAATAATTTCAGGTACACAAGAACAAACTAGTGAGAGAGGTGAGTAACCCCTTCCCACAAATCCAAAATATGAAAGTCTGTAGAAATCAAGTTTGTTTTATGCCAAACTCATTGTCTGGGTTCTAAATTTACCTGAAGCTATGTATAGGATTTGCTTGTGACAGAATTTCTGTATGTCTTCCAGGCTGACCTTGAACTCATGATCTTTTGGCCTCAGCAAGTGCTGGAATTGCAGGCATGTGCCACTATGCCTGGCTATACACAGTCTGTATTGAACTCACCTGGCATACTATAGTTTTGATTACAAATAGTAGTATGTGTGATTAGGAATATCCTGATTATAGAAGTCTCACATAACGTGTGTGTGTGTGTGTGTGTGTGTGTGTGTGTGTGTGTGTGTGTGAGAGAGAGAGAGAGAGAGAGAGAGAGAGAGAGAAAGAGAGAAAGATTTCTAGTCTAAAAATCCAAAATGTTTCAAAATCTAAAACTTCTTGTTTGCTACAAGTGGAAAATTCCACACCATGTCCTCATGTCACAGTAAAAAAAAAAAAAAAAAAAAATACAGTTACACTAAAATGTTGTATGAATACCTTCAGTTTAAGAGTAAAGGGTATAAATAAAACATAAAGATTCTTGGTGGTTAGAGTTAAGTCTCATTTCTGAGACAGCAAATACATGCAAATATTTTAAAAATCCAAAACACTTTTGACCCAACCATTTCAGATAAGAAGTATCCAACCTGTAGATACAAATATAAAGTTGTTTTTTTTTTTTTTTTTTTTTTTTTTTTTTTTTTTTTTTAATGTGTGCAACTTGGGCCAAAGAGATGGCTCGCTAGTTAAACACACTTGCTGTTCTTGCAGGGGACCCAGGTTTGGTTCCCAGCACCCATCAGATGCCCTCTTCTGGCCTATTTGGACATTAGGCATGCATAAACATCACACACAGGAAAAGCATTCATACACATAAGACAAAAATGTGTCTCTATTATATACATATATATACATACACACACATAAACACACATGTGTGTGTAGCTTCTAAAGGAAATATAAATTTCAAAATACCTCTGGCCCTAACAATTTCAAATAGAAACTGTTCTGTCTTGTCCATTTTACAATGGGAAAATAAGTCGTGATGTGTGATAAGGACCAGGCTGCTTCTGGCCCTCGTCCCCCACCTAGTCCCAACCATGACAATCAAGCCCTCTTGCACTTCCTTTTATGTGTTATACCACTGCTTCCTTGCATCATCGCTATGAAGTGGGTTCTGTTGCTCATTCATTTCACAGATGAAGGCACCAAGACTTAGAAGAATATAGGAACGCACCCAGATGCCTAGAAAATAAATGACTGGATGGATGGATGAAGATGGAGATAGAACTTCACCCTCTCTCTCTCTCTCCCCCTCTCCAGCCTCCTGACTGACTGCCCCAGGCTGGTATGTGCCATTAGTACAGCCTCGATGTTTCTCTCAGGGCCCTCACTTTGCTGTCCTCATCAGACTTCCACATGCCCCAGCTCCTCCTGTTGCACTCTGGGAATGGTGGTGCCCCCTGGAGTTGTGCAATCCAGATTCCCAGCTTGGCTCCATCTCCAGGGCGGGAGCCTCACTCCTTCGAGGGCCCAGAAGATGACTCAAGTCTCCCTGCCCTAGTGTTGCGTGGCAGCCACTCCACCCAACCCCATTCTTGCCCAGCCAGCTCGTATCACCTGCCTGTCCCCTGCCCATCCCCTTCCATGCCACATAGACCTATCACCAAGGGAAGGTACTCAGCGTCCCCAGTGACTCCCAGGATGACATCCTCACCCTCCCCTAGACCTACCTCCCAGCCTCAGCCTCTCTTTTCCCTTGACTTAGACCCCATTCCCTCCTCTGAGAATATTCTAGCATAGGCAAATGGGTGGGTAGTCTTCTACAGAAAGGATGGGGCTGCAGATACCAGCATCCTCAGTTACAGCCCTTTCCACGTAGAGAGAAGCCTGCAGAAGCTCAAGGGGTCTAAGAGAAGACATGTATCTTGTGGCCCTGCCGCAGCCACACTTAGGAAGCTCACTCAAGGGCTGGTGAGATGGCTCAGTGGTTAAGAACACTGACTGCTCTTCCAGAGGTCCTGAGTTCAATTCCCAGCAACCACATGGTGGCTCACAACCATCCATAATGAGATCTGATGCCCTCTTCTGGTGTGTCTGAAGACAGCTACAGTGTACTCATAAAAATAAATAAATCTAAAAAAAAAAAAAAAAAAAAAAAAAAGGAAGCTCACTCAAGTGGCTAGATGAAGACTGATGGCAGAGGCAGAGGTGGATGTGTACAGCAAAGGCATTCAGGTCCTACTCTCCCTCAGGAACAACCACACTGCCCCCCTGCTACCAGGTCTGGCATTCCCCTATTCAGGAGAAGCCTGGATACCTGCATGAATAAAGAGGTCTCCTACAGGAGCCGGGGAACCCTTGCTGGGTAGGAAAGGCCACTGAGGATAGCAATGAATCCTGTTAGGAAACTAAGGTATCCCACTGGGGTAGCAGAGTCTCTGAAGCAACAAAATGGCTCATTAGTATATATACATATATATTTGTGATATATATATATATATATATATATATATATATAACATATATGTATTCTTATGTATTCTTAGTGGTTTCCTAGCTGAACATTATATATATATAATATATATATGCACATATATGCATGTATGAATATATACATACACACACACATAATGTTCATCTAGGAAACCACTAAGAATATAGCTCAATTGTAAAGTTCTCATCTACCATGCATAAGGCCCTGAGTTCAAATCCTTAGTATCACAAAAAAGAAAGAAAGAAAGTCAGGCCAGTGAGACTGGCTGTATGGATATGGGCTCTTTCTCCTAAGCCAGAGAACTGAGTTTGATCATCAAAATTCCCATGGTAGAAAGAGAGAACCAACCCCCATGAATTGTCCTTTGACCTCCACTGTTATATACATGTCTTTAATCCCAGCACTTAAGAAGCAGAGGCAGAAGGATCTCTATAAGATTCTCAGACTACATAGTGAGCTCCAGGACTATAGAGAGAGATCCTTTCTCAAGCAAACACTAGCATCCTATTGTAGAAACGGAATCCTGCTCCAGAAAGCCACAGGGATCCTTGTAGCACATCAGGCATCCAATAGGAGTCAAGAGAGAGTGACACATGAAGGGGAAGACTGATCTGGTAATACTCCCTGCATGAGCTGACAGTGCTCCCTTGGCCTCATGCACTTGGGTTGCTCCAGCGTGCAGCCCCAAGCTGAGCCCAGAGCAGCAATGGGGACTGAGGCTGGCCATGACAGGAGAGCTCTGGACTTCCTGGTGCCTGACTGGCTTGATAGGATCCTGAAGTTGCCAATCTGGAGTAGCAGGGCAAGAGTAAGGAAATTCACTGCATGAAATAAGGTGGTTGGTGGCCTCACCTGTGGCCTCCCGGAGTGCCAGGGTCTCATAGCCATCCATCCACTGGTAAGCTGGGAAGTGGTAGACTCGGCAGTTGGGAGCACAGATCTGTACATAGTTGCAGTACCAGGGGTCCTTGGGTAAGAAGGAGTGAGGCTCCTTGTGCAGACGGATGATGATAAGCTCCCCCAGGTCCTGCTGGCACTGTACCGTGTAGTCATCCACCTGCACAAAAATGGGGACTGAGTGCCTGGGCCACTTAATGTAGGCTTACCCTTTACCTAGACCCTGCTCATATTAGCAACACTGACCTCCTGGACTGTGGAGTGCACTGAGCAAGGATAAAGAGAAAAAAGGCACAGATGTAGTAGCTGCCCTCTGATGGGCCCATCTCTCTAAGGCAGGGAAGGACCCCAGCCTTATCCATCCTTCCCAGTTCCTAAGGTCTTGGCCCCAGTCACTTGAGGCTGCAGGAGTTATTTGAAATCTTGAGAGCAAAAGAGTCAATGCCAGGACTTCCTAGCATCTTGCAATCCTAGAGTGGGAATCAGAGCTTCCCCCATGCCCTTTTCCCACTTCTCAAGGAAGATGTAGGAATTCACAAGTGGCCACACAGATGGAGGAGCCTATTCAGGTCATATAGGAGCAGAAGGCTATTAAAATCACAGAGTGGCTTCCATCAGGCCAAAGCAGGTCCTCACTGGCCAGGCTGGTCAGATGCCATTTGAAGTCACAGAGAATCCAATGCAAATGGAAGCCAGTTATGACGCAACGTAGCTGAGGAAGAGTGAGTAAGGATGGGAAAGAGGCGATGGAAAGGAGTGAGAATGGAAGGGACCTTAAGGTGTGGAAGAGAACGGAGAGATACGGATGAGTTCAGAGAGAAAGGGAGGGGGCAAGGAAGGAAGAGGGAGAAGGATGTATTGGTTGGAAGAGATGAGAAGACAGGGCAGAGGATGAATGTGTCTGTCGGGGGGAACTAGGGAGCCACTTGGGAGCTCACAGTGTCAGAGCTGTCCTTGGTTCTCCACTCCCCTGGCCCAGCTCTGACTGCCTCCGGGATACCTCCATCCACCCCAAGCCTCCATCCATCCTGGGTGACACTCATGCGCGCACTTACAGCCCCCGTGGCAAAGTCTCTCCCAAAGTGGTTCAATCGCTGCTTATGGCTCTCTCCTTGGGTCCCCACGATGGTCAGTGAAATTGAATCCAGCGTCCCCGAAAAGAAGTCAGTGCCCGTGGCCACCTTGACTTTGTAGGTGGCCATGGCCGCTCTTCAGGAGACAAAAGAGGGCTCAATCCGGAACACGACGGCTAGGGCCACACAGTTAGAAACGAGGTAGGCAAGGGAAGCAAGACAGTGAAGAATGATGAAGCAGTCAGCGATGGAGCAATCAGCGACGGAGCAGTCAGCGACGGAGCAGTCAGCGGGAACCACCGGCCCGCGAATGTCTCTGGAGCTGGGAGCAGCTGCTACCCTTGGCGGGCGGGATGTGAGCCAGGCAGGTGAGGCGGGGCCGGGCCAGTGGCCGGTGAGCAGGCGTCTGAGCTAGAGACCTATAGGAGCCGATGGGGAGGAACCGCAGGCAGGGCGCTGGGTCTGCCTCTGAGAGGGCGGATGGAAGATGCTGCGGCTGAAGCAGCCTTCAGGGTGTGGGGGCTGTCCAGGCTGAGCCAGGGCCCCAGGGAAGTTGGAGGAGGGGGCGGGGCAGGGCCTTCAGATCTTAATCAAACTAATAAGCTCCTTCCTCCTGTTCGCCCCCGTTGGCTGCAGAGACCATGCTGAACCTGGCCAAAATCAGAAGTGACCTGCTTTGGAAGGCATAAGGAGTGATACAGATATGTTGTCCAGTGTCCTCCAGCTTTTTCGTTAGAACCCCAAACGGGCAGTACACATTGGGAAGAATGTTGAACCCACAAGGGGTTAGGGATGCCCTAGAAGAGCTCCAGGGTGGAAAGGTTTGGAGCTGGAAGCAGGTATCTGCTGCTTCCTTCCTAGTCAGTATTTACTTAAGAGAAACCGGTGTTGAATACACAATCAGAGGACAGATGAGAGAAAAGTTGAAGCAGGAGAAAAATACTAAAGGGCTGGGGATACAGCTCACTGTAGAAAACTTGCAGAGAATGTGGGAGACCCTGGGTTCAATCTCCAAACCCAAAAGGAGTTAGGCTAGAGTCAGGCATAGTGGTTCACACCTTAAATTCCAGCTACTTGGGAGGCTGAGACACGAACCTCTAATGCCTGAGCTACAAGGAAGGTCATCATCTCACCTAGAGAAAGAAAGAAAGGAAGGAAGGAAGAAAAAAAGAAAGAAAGAAGAAAGGAAGGAAGGAAGGAAGAAAGAAAGAAGAAAGAAAGAGAGAAAGGGAAAAGAAAGAAAGAAGAAAGGGAAAAGAAAGAAAGAAAGAGAAAAGAAAGAAAGAAAGAAAGAAAGAAAGAAAGAAAGAAAGAAAGAAAGACTTAAGATTGAAAAAACCCTTTTTGTCTTAGATATGTGAGTGTCTATGTAGGAGTGTCTGTTTACCACTTGGGTGCCTGGTGTCCGCAGAGGCCATAAGGTAGCATTGGATTCCCTAAAATTGGAGTTATAGAAGGCTGTGGGTCACCATGTGGGTGCTGGGAATTGAACCCCAGTCCTTTGGAAGGGCAGCAGTGCTCTTAACTGCTGAGCTGTACCAGTCTCCAAATTAAGATGTTTTACAGATGGGCGCCCTAGAGATTATATGGAGCAAAATATACCACATATTCAGACATGAAATGCTTTCTTATCCCATTGATCCAAGGTTTCAGAACAGACAAAACTTGGCACCTCTTACACAATTCAGACCAGTGAGTAGTTTTAGAATGGGGAAACCATGTAGGCAGCTAGAATGGTCTCTCCTCTGATCTGGCTCGTATATAGGGCACTTGACATATTTTACTGCATCTATGCTGTTCTTCAGTTTTGTAAAGAACATACTCATACCAAGAAAGTCTAAACAAACAAACAAACAAAAAACAGAAATAATATGCCGTTTATGATGGCTCATGCCTTTAATTCCAGCACTCTGGATGGAGGCACAAGTAGGTGAATCTCTATGAGTTCAAATCCAGCCTAGTCTATATAGCAAATTCCAGGTCAGTCAGGACTAGATAGTAAGATGCTATCAAAAAAAAAAAAAAAAAAAAAACCACAAACAAACCAGAAACAACAACAACAAAGCCACCAGAATGGAAGGAAAGGGAAAGGAGCCAGAGATGGTTCAGTGGATAAATATACTTCCCTGTGAGTCTAATGACCTGATCTGAGTTTAAGTCCCCAGGCCCACATGGTCCAAGGAAAGAACTGACTTATGAAAGTTGACCTCTGACCCCCATACATGAACTACGGCACATACTCTCACATATATGCTTATACATACACATCAAATAAATATATTTTTTTTAAAAAGGAAAAAAACTAGAAAAAGCTGGAATGAGGGTTAGGATCCAGCGAGGACTGAGTTAGTCAGGAACCTAGCCTTCTCTTATCTCCCTCTTTCTCCCAGTTCCTTCGATCCACAGACTAGAGCATACTCTTCCAAGCACCAAAGGCTCAAGGGGACAAAATGACCTTAAACTTGACCAGGGAGATGAGGACAAGAGGACAAGCAAGCTTATTTATTAAATATGATTTTGGATATAAAATAATCTGGAGAAAATAAATCTGAGATAGGAGGATATTGAGACCAGAGACCAGGACTAGTTTCCGTGATATATATATATGATATATAGATAGATATATAGATAGATAGATAGATAGATATAGATATAGATATAGATATATATATATATATAGATATATATAGATATATATAGATATATATCAATCATAGCAGCTATCGTAGGCAAGAGCTGGGGACAGATGCAGATGGTTCCTGGAGGTAAGGGGCAGGGGTCTGAGCTGACAGGAGGAGTGGTAATGGAGAGCTGACTTCTGCCCCCACCAGATAGTGTCTGAGACCCAGGAAGAGTGAGGAGAGAGTCATGTCCCCATCTTGTGGAACTGCCCTCTTCCGGTCCACCTCCCAGGGCAGCACCTGTCAACCAGGAAGCAGCAGTTCTGGTTTCCTCCCTGGTGTCACCCTCCTGTCACCATCAAGGAAAGGTTAAACAGTGACCATGCCAACTTAGGGACAAAGAGTCAGACCCTGAGACAGAGAGAAGGTAACCGGTAGTTCCGGGTTGGGAGAGGGAAGGGACTGAGACTGCCATTCAGGTCCAGTTTAGAAACAGGAATGTGGTCAGGACTAGGAACTGAAATGACTTTTTCATGACTCAAATCTGCTTAGGTCACCGGGTGCTCCCCACCATGCCCCATCAAGCCTGGCAGCATCTCTCCCTTGTCTTCAGGATGATACCATGTGCATTTTCTTCATTCACCAGCTCCTGCTGCGTGCCCAGCTCTGTATCCGGCTTGGAGAACATAGTGTAACCAAAACAAACTGTGCACCCATGGAACTAACATTCTAATGAGGGAGCTGTATAGCATTACATAACAGCCAAAGAAATTAAATAACATCAAGTGGCAGCTAGTGTTGAAAGGGGAAATGTAAACCAGGGGAGAGGGGACGTGATAAAGCATCGAACCATATGGAGGAGCCGGAAGCAGTTACAGTGCTTGCCTACTAGGTTCAAGCCCTGGATTTGATCCCCACACTGGAAAAGAAAAAGAAAACGAAAATAAACTGGGGCCTTAGTAAGGAAGGCTCAATTTAACGATAAATGGTTCTCAGCTGTACAGCCAACACCTTTGCTTTGTATTCATTTACTTACCGTGCTTGATTATGTAGCCTGTAACTTATTTGGTTCCGTTTTCTCCCCGTCTCCTGCCATGTTACCTGACATCAAGGAGACTCTTGAAATATGATTCTTTGTAATTTTTTTTTTAAGATCTGTTTTGTTTTTAATCATGAGGCGCTGCCTCTGGAGCTTGGAGGTATTAGATGCACAAGGAACTGGTGGTTATGAGATATCTGACATGGTTGCTGGGAATCAAACTCAAGTCCTCTGGAAGAACAGCTCGTGCTCTTAACCACTGAGCTATTTTTCCAGCCCCGAAACGTGTAATGATTGGGTGGATTAGCAATAAGATAATGGTGACTGGATGGTGGAGGCCCACGCCTTTAATCCCAGCACTCAGAGGCAGAGGCAGAGGCAGGTGGATCTCTGAGTTTAAGGTCAGCCTGGTCTACAGAGAAAGTTCCAGGATAGCCAGGGCTACACAGAGAAACCCTGTCTTGAACAACAACAAGAACAACAACAACAAAAGAGGAAGAAGAGGAGGAGGAGGGAAAGAAGGAGGAGGACAGAGCTGGGGGTAGGTGAAGATTCACAGAGTAAAGCTGGGTTAAACCACATTCAGGAGGAGTGATGGAGGCAAGGAAAGGGTTAAGGATGAAGGAGCGCATACTGAAGATGAAGGTCATAGCCCAGCTTCTGGGTGACGGGCAGGCTGTTTCGTCCCCCTAGGCACAACGCCATCCTAGGCGGAGGACTGGAGCTGCTCGGCCGGTCAGGCCCGCCCTCCTGGGCTGTGTGTTCAGCCACCCTCATGACTCTGTGGAAGCAGAGAATCTGAATATGCAAATGTACATCTCGACTGAAATCGGTGCAAACTTTCCTAGCCACTCCCCCACCCTGGAGACTGTGCCTCCAGGGGGCCGCTAATGCGGGCGCTGCTGGAGGGGATAAATTGAGTCCGGAACTTGGGAAGCGTCACCCCAGGTTCCTTGGGGATTCCAGATCCTAGGGCACTGAGGATAAGAGGCCCAACTGTAGCCTAATTCAGCAGTAAGAGTATGTGGCAATGAGGAGGTAGGGGCTCATGGGCCTGCGAGAGGACTGGATAGGAGAGGCCTGGGAGAGAGACCGAATGTGACTGAGGTATAAAAGAAAATGGGTAGCCTTGCATAGAAAGAATTATTTCTACCCCTGAAAAGCCGTCTCCAGTCATGACCCAGGAGCAACAAATCAAAAAAAAAAAAAAAAAAAAAAAAAAAAAAGGCCAAGAGATACTGGAACACTCCTTTCATTTTCATCCCAACTCTCAGAAGGCAGAGGCAGGCAGATCTCTCAATCGGAAGCCAGCCTGGTCTACAGAACAAATTCCAGGACAGCCAGAGCTACACAGAGAAACCCCATCTTAATAAATAAATAAGAAAAAGTCCCTCTAAGTCAACCCATCTACCCCCAAAGCTGGAGTGACCCCTCTGGGTTTGATCCAGCTTCAAGCCTCAGGTGGAACTTATTTTCCTCGGGAGAAAACAGATAGAGAAGGTGTAATAAAATACGTGAGTGTGGCCAGGAACGTGGGGCCAGGGCTGAAGCTGAGGACTCGGATGGGATGGGATTAGGCAGAAGGCTATAAATGGGCACTCCCCGTTTGTGACCCAAACTTGGATGCATAACTCTGGGTAGGTGCTCACTGAAGAACTGGTTCTCCTGGACCAGGGGCGGGACTAGCAAACGTGAGAGGCCCTGGGATAGATGTACATGTACGGGGAGGCTCCTGATACCCACCTACACTAGGAGCTAGGTCCTCGATGCTGGGGCTCCCCGACCTTGCCTCACCCCAAACCTGAAAGGCTGGTAACCCCTGGGACCCCACTCCTCTGGGACAAAGAGGACAAAAATCTAATCATACCTGTCTCTTGCTTTAAAAGCATCACCTTCTAACCATAGATGGGGACCTGTATGACCCAATATCTTGTTCTAGCCACTCTGGCTCCCATTCTGTCTCTGGAACATGTGCCCTTGATTTGTAACACTTCCTCCCAAACTGTTTTCAGAGTGGTTTGTCTGTTGTTGGTTGGTTGGCTGGTTGGTTGGTTTCATTGTTTTTGTCTTGCCTTCTGAGTCTCGTCTCCAGTGTTACTTCCTTGGCAGACCTTCACCAGACACCACGCCTAATCCCTACCCTCCGGTCACACCAGCATATGCCATCTGGTTTGTGTTCCTGACTACATTTGCCACCATCTGAAAGTACTGTTGGTGTGGTGTTTGTCCATCTCTCCATTAACTGAAAGCAGGAGTCAGCCTGGGGAGTTCTCGGTTGCTTCCCTGATGTTGAGGGCAAAGGTAGGGAGACCGAGTCATGAGCCAAGCAGATCCTAAAACACCAGTTCAGGGAGGGACTTTCCAGGGCTTCTTCCGACTCTGACAGATTTAGACCTCTGGGATGGGGAAACTTGTTCAAGGCCAGAAGGGAAAAGACTGGCAAGCATCTTACTGTGACAGTTAGCCTTCTCCACTGATGGGAAATCCAGCCTGCGTGCCGGAACAACCCCTTAGACAGAGGTACAGAGCAAGGCTGAGCCTCTCCTGCATCTCCCCTTTGGACATGCCACCAGGTGTGTGTTCCTAATAAATCTCCTCCAAAGCTGGCTTTCTGAGAAACCAGAGTCCAGTGACACACCCTAGTCCCTCCCTCTCCTGCTCAGGAGCATGTCTCAGGGCGGGTATGCCTTCTGATGAAGGCTTGGTGCTGCTCAAGGAGCGATCATCTTTGGGGAGATCTGCCTGTGCTATACCTGATCAAGGTGGGGGTTAAAGGGGGTCTCTATTTTCCTCCCGTCATAGCCCACCTGGCCACAAGAGGGCACCCCTAGAATTTCTTAGTACTAAAGCGCAACAACAACAACAACAACAACAAAAAAGGTGTTTTTAGCAAAGTCACTGGGCTCTTCAGACAAAATATCCCCAAATACCTCTCTATATGCAGTAGCCTGGAGATTCCATTCTTCCAAAATCAGGAAGAGATAATACAGTCTGTGCCACAGTTTGTGTGCACCAACACACACAAACACACACATACACACACTCCAATGAGACAAGGGGTTTGTTTGAATCCAGAGAATCTGGGACTAGAAGAAAAAGGGGAAGGAAGCAGGCAGTGCATTTTCCTGGCTCTGTGAGACACTCCTTATTTGAACATTTCAGGGCAGCTAAAGGATCTTCACTGAGTTGGTAATGAATGGTCTGAGATAGAGTCAAGAGACCCTATACAGCCTACTAAAGCCCTTGGCCATAGTTGTCACTAATTATTTTGACTCTAAAGTTGATTCCCCTGTCACTAGGAGCAAAGGGGACCATTTGCCAGAATTATGAAGCAGCTGCAGGATGATTGATGACTTGGGGCCAGCATGGGCTACATGGCAAAACAGAAGTCCCCTTCTGTTCATCTCCAGCGGCTGGGGATGGCGCATGAGCAGCTGCTGGAGGCTCACAAGCCTTCATTTTTAAAGACTATGTAACTGAAAGGGGAAAAGAAAAACTTCAGATTCACCCAGTTCAGGCAGGGGAGGCTAGATTACTCCACAATAACAAACAGTCCCACAGACTTCAGCAGCTTCACCGACACCCAACTCAGTCAGCCGCACCTCTCTTCAAGTCTCTCAGACACACGGTTGGGAGTCATCACCACTATAATAATTTCAGCTACCAGAATGCAGAAGCAGAGGATTCCGGACCATCTCCATGAAGTCTGGTGATGATAACACCACTTCTGCATGTAAGTCAGCCCAAAATTCTACATGTGACTCCACCCATGCACAAGGCACCCAGGGATGAGTTCTGTACGTGTCCAGGAGCAGAACTGGATCTAACTAGCACCACTAACAGTACCACGCCCAGAACCTGGGTTCAGAGGCTTTACAAAATGCCTGGTCTCTTCCTGACAGTCCCTGGCTCCAGCTACTCCTTCTGATCCGGATGCCTCACTCCAGGAAATAAAGGTAGGAACAGTAGACTGGACAGTAGAGTGAGCAGGGAAGGTGCCTGTCTCCTAAAAGATGACCCACAGATTCACTCTTGCTTCTCACCCCAACACTTTTACACACCCCATCTTGGTCCACCCCGTATCATCATCAAAACAAAAGGAAATGGGAACCTAATATGTTAGCTTTTATTGAAGTCACTGGGCTCACAGACAAACAATAGGATGGGAGTGGGTTTACATGGGATGTGGAAAGAGAGTTCAGAAACTCAAGCTGAGCATCCTGATGTGGGAGGAGGATTCCACACAAGAAGGGCAAGGAGTCTATTGTGCATTTGACTTTAGTTAGCGGCTTTCACCCTGAACACTGCTGTACTGGTCCTCACAGCTCGGGGCCCATCCGGGTCCCATGGGCAGAGGAGAAGGTCCAAACTGAGATTAAAGAAGACTGGAAGGCCCTAGGGAGGTAGCCTTCCCCTTAGCTGGAACTCCCTTTCCTCTGGGATGGTTTGAAGTGGGGCTCAGATGGAGACACTGTTCTCAATGAGGGGAGGATCCAGGTAGGCATAGGGCAGTGCCAGGTTCTGGTTTCGCTCCCTGATGTCCTTTGAGATCTGTGCCAGGCAGCTCTGGAAGGCTGCAATGCTTCGCCGTGGGGCCTCCTCTGTGAAGTGTTCATCTGGGTAGGTGCCCAGAGGCCTCTGGGAGAAAACAGGTTGAGATGTTAGAAAGCTGTTCAAGATAAGATGGAGCGTAATGAAGGTTCGCATGTCAACAAATACAGCCAGGGTGTTGTCTAAAGACAGTCGGTCACCGCCATGAGGAACGGGAGCGCTTCCGATCACAACGCCCCCACTTTCCTACAGTGTGACTCTGGGTGAGAACGGCCCCTACAGGCTCACATATTTGCATGCTCGGTCTCCAGTTGATGGAACAGCTTGAGAAGGACTTGGAGGTGTGTCCTTGGAGGAGGTGTGTCACTGAGGTGGGTTTTGAGATTTCAAAAGCCCATTCCATTCCAAGTTTTAAAACATCTCAAGTGGCTGGGGGTGTTGGTACACACCTTTAATCCCAGCACTTGGGAGGCAGAGGCAGGTGGATCTCTTGTTTGTCCGAGGCCAGGCTGGCCTACAAAGAGAGTTCCAGGACAGCCAGGACTATTACACAGAAAAACCCTGTCTTGAAAAGCAAAACAAAACAATAACAAAAACACCTTGACTTATGTATGGATCAGCCGTGAACTCTCGGATACTGATTCCAGGGCCATGCTCCCCGATGTCAAGATCACAGACTCTAGCCCTCTGGAACCATGAGTCCCCAGGTAAATGTTTTCTTTTATAAGTTGCCTTGCTCACAGTGTTTTGTCACAGCAATAGAAAAATAACCAAGACAGCCCCCAAGGGAAGAAGTCCAGGCAGTGTAGAGCAGACAGTGACTTGGGGCCTAGCCCATGGAGTCGGAGTGCCTCCTCTGCTGGCAACCTTCCTCCTCATGCCACTCTGACTCTGAAAGCCAATTCCTGGATCTCAACAAGGGAGACTGAAGAAAAGCTCAAGTCCATCCCCTCCCAACCCCCAGTGCCAGACCCACGCTTTAAACTCAGAACACAATCGCATTCACCACTCAACAGAGGTTAATAAACATATTCCAGAAAATAGGTCCAAGAATACATCCGTCACCAAACAGTTTTACTAGACCCAACCCCTGAGGACAATCAGCAGCCTAGTTCTGAGATACCTTTACAATTATCTGGCGTGATGAAACCTTCGCTTTCTCTATATAACCACCATCACTGTAACATTGTCACACTTGGCAACCTGGCCACCACAATCAGGGACTCTCACAGAGAACTTCAGCTGGTGCCATCCTGCCTTTAGGACTGTCCTTCCACTGAGACTGTCAAAATGCACAGGTCCCATTCCCTAATCTCCGTACAACACCAAGACTACTGACTGCTTTACTATTTCTTGTTAAATAGCAGCAGTAAAAGTGGGAATTATGTTCTTGTCCCTGGTTTTAATGTGACGGCCTCTATTCATCATAATACACTTTCAGGCCAGGCATGGTGGCGTGTGGCTTCAATCCCAGCATTCAGGAGGCAGAGGCAGGTGGATCTCTGAGTTTGAGGCCAATCTGGTCTTCAACTCAATTTCAGGGCAGTCAGGGATGTTATACAGAAAAAACTCTGTCCCAAAACAAAACAAAAACAAACAAAAACCAACCAACCAAAAGAAGATAGGCTTTAATTAAAATTCTATTGGGGTTTGAGGGGGTTCATTTGAAACAGATTTTATTGGTGATGGCTCTTTGCACTGATGAGTTCATTTTCAACTATGATGGGCTAATTATACAGTATGCTTAGGTACTGATGGAACAACCAATGTCGCTAAACTTCATAAGGTGAACCAGCCTCTCGTTCTTAGCATAAACCAGACCTTGCCCAGGCACATGATTGTTTACTACACAGTACTTGCTTTTATTGGCTGATATATTTTTAAGATTGTTGAAGCTGAGTAGAGGAGTTTATAATTTCATTTTCTTAATAACAGTTGATACGTAAATCCTTTATATGAACCATCATAATCATACAAACAACCCCTAAGATGGGTTCTTCTATCAGATCCACTTTGTAGATAAGGAAATTGAGGCTTAGCATGGCCAAATTAGAGACGTCAGGAATATTAAATGTAAAGCTGTAACTGGGGCCCTCTAATGAGATCCACCTCCTTTAAGGTCATAGCCTCAGCTAGTTGGAGAACCAGGCTCCCATGATTCAAAAAGATTCTGCCTTTTCCTGTGCTTCCCAGAGGTTTGAAACACAAAGGAACTGGGCGTGGTGGCATTTTGCTTGCCTTAGATCCCAGGCCTGAGTGTGTGACTCCCTGTGCCAGCACACCTATCCCTTATGTATGGTTTTATATCTTCTAAAGCATTAGTTGTTTCTGTGTTCTTAGGAAACCATTCACTTCATCCCAGGTGTCCATACTTGTTTCCATGAAACTATAAGCAGTATAACTTTCTCTGTATGAATTCCCTTTTCCATTCCTTGTGTGTACTTATGTTCTTTTATATATTTTTAATTAGAATTGCTGAGCTGGAGAGATGGTACAGCTGTTGAAAGCCAGGCTCACAGCCAGAAGGTCAAGAATTGTTTATAATTTCTTTATATTACCCCCCCCTCTCTCTCTGTCTCTGTCTCTGTCTCTGTCTCTGTCTCTTTTTGGTTTTTTGAGACAGGGTTTCTCTGTATAGCCCTGGCTGTCCTGGAACTCACTCTGTAGACCAGGCTGGCCTCGAACTCAGAAATCCACCTGCCTCTGCCTCCCAAGTGCTGGCTCTTTTTTTTTTTTTTTTTTTTTTTTTTAAATTTATTTATTTATTTATTTTTTCTTAACAGGATCTCACCCTGTAGCTCAGGTTAGCCTAGAAGTCACTATATAGCCCAGGCTGGCATGTACCCACACCAATACATATATTACTAAAATAAAATACACTTTGAAAATATATTTTAAAAAGATAGAGCATGATGGTATGCTCATTTAATCCCAGAACTCAGGAGGCAGAGGCAGGAGAAAATCTCTGAGTGTTCAAGGCCAGCCTGGTCTACATAGTGAGTTTCAGGATAGCCAGTGCTACATAGAGACCTGTCTTAAAAAACAAAAACAAACAAAAGAACAACTCTATGTTTATTCATCACACTGATACCTAATAATCATGAGAAGAGCAGAACACAGAGACATAATAGACAAGGTCCTCACATAGATGCTTTATGAGCTAAGCAAACTACTTAATTTCTGAACTTCAATTTTCTCCCCTACAGATGTTCACTCTCACTATACTAGGCATCTTTTTTTTTTTTTCTTTTTTAAGATTTGTTTATTTATTTCATGTATATGAGTACACAGTGGGAAACACCAGCAGAGGGCATCAGATCCCATTACAGATGGTTGTGAGCCACCATGTGGTTGCTGGGAATTGAACTCAGGACCTCTGGAAGAGCAGTCAGTGAGTGCTCTTAACCACTGAGCCATCTCTCCAGCCTGCTTACAACCTATATTAGGCATCTTAAATAAAGCTACTTACTTGCTTTGTGTTGCTTACTTATTTTGGTTTTTCCATGACAGAGTTTCTCTGTGTAATCCTGGCTATCCTGGAACTCAATACGTAGACCAGGCTGACCTTGAACTCAGAGCTCCACCTGCCCTCAGCTTCCCGAGTGCTGAGATTAAAGGTGTGCGCCACCACTGCCCGGCTACTTGTTTTGTATTTTAAGATACTGCACTTTATATCTGACTCAATGAATGAAACACAGATCAGATCATCAGAACTGACAGCTACTATTGTTGTTGAAAGTTTCTCTGTCTTATGAGGGGGGAGCCACCAAAAGACCATCCTCTTATTCACTCATTCTTGGGAACAGCAGGGGGTGGGGTCTAAGGATAAGTTCCTGTGGTCCCAGAGTAAAAGGTGGTAAGTTAAAACTTGCTAGGAAAGGGTCAAATAGATGGACCAGTAAATAAAGGGGCTTGATGAGACCTGAGCTTGGTCTCCTGGGCCCTGTTGGTAGGAGAGCACTGACTCCTGAAAGTTGTCCTCTGATATCCACACATGGCCCAAGCATGTGCACCCCATTCCCCAGTAAACAAATGCAGAACTGTAGTTTTTAAAAACTTGCTAGGAAGGTTGGGGATGTACTTCATGTTACAGTGCTTGCTTAAAGTGCTTAAAGCCCTGGATTCAATCCATTTCACACACACACACACACACACACACAAAACCACGTATTGTGATACATGCCTACTATAATCTTGGTTTCTCTAAAGGTTGAACCCAGGAGTTCAAGGCCAGCCTGGAAAAGATTGAGAAACTTATCTCAATAAACATTTTTAAAAGATTAATTTATGTTTATTTTATATGTATAAGTGTTTTTGCCTACATGTATGAATGCATATATATGTGTGTGTGTGTGTGTGTGTGTGTGTATGTATACCACAAACATGCTTGTGCCCACAAAGGCCAGAAAGGATGTTGGATTCTCTGCAACTGGAGTTACAGACAGCTGTTAACTTCTCTATGGGTGTAGAAGCAAACCTGAGTCTGAAGGAGCAGAAAGGGTTCTAACTACTGAGCCATCTCTCCAGGTCCTCAAAAATAAATAAATAAATAAATAAATAAATAAATAAATGACAGGTATTGTGACACACAACTTTAATCCCAGCACTAAGAAGGTAGAGTCAGCAGGATGTTGTCTGTGAGTTAGACACCAGCCTGGACTATCTACTTACTGAGCTCCAGAACAGCCAGAACTACATAAAAAGACACACACACACACACACACACACAAAAGAGCAAACAATAAAACTTTAAAGAAATAAATCTGGCACTAAAAAAAGCCCCCATGCTGGGCAGTGGTGGCGGAAGCCTTTAATCCCAGCACTTGGGAGGCAGAGGCAGGTGGATTTCTGAGTTCGAAGCCAGCCTGGTCTACAGAGTGAGTTCCAGGACAGCCAGGGCTACACAGAGAAACCCTGTCTCAAAAAAAACTTAAAAAAAAAAAAGCCCCCCAAAATGTGAGAAATGGGGGTGCTCACAGGTGACACTTGACCCTGGCATGGGACTGAGATCAAGAAGGCGGAGCGGCATGCTGGGCTAATGGTTATGCTGGTAACTGGTGATTCAATTACTGCTCACTCTAGCCTAAACTCCTTTGCTGTCTCATTTCCTCTCTCCAAACCTGTCCCTCTCAGCCACTGACACAGACACAGGAACACCCTTGCTGGGACAAATTAAGTCATGTCATTTCTAGTTTAAAAGCCCCGAGTGGCCTCACTGTCCTCTGAATAACTACTATGCAAAGTCCCACCTTGCTCTTCACCCAGCCCCGCCATGTCACTGCCGAATCTCAATGATTCTATGATACTGTCCCTTCCACTCTTGCTTGTCCCTTTGCTTAGAAACCAAGCTTGTCCCTCCTCTGCCTGCCAAACTCCTACTTGTCCCACGGGTTTCAGCTTGCACGTCACATCCTCCATGAAACTTTCTTGGGTTCTCTGAGACCCGTGGAGGTCCCACCAGGTCCCATCCTCGCCTCTGTTGCAGTGCGGATACGCATGGCTTCCTACCGACAGTGCTCAGGAAGCAGCTGACAATGGAAGGTAGATACAAGAGTACTCCCCACACCACGCTGATGTCCTCACTCATCCACCTCTGTATCACATGAAAGTGTCATGTAAGTGGTGGTCCAAGTGATGGGGTCTCAGTCAACTTTATATACCTAGAACCAAGCTGACGTGGGAGGAACCCCATGTTTAATGCATGGGTGAATTAACGAGTAGTTGATGGATGAATGCATGATTGGATGGATGGATGGATGGATGGATGGATGGATAATTTGTAAATGACATAGATGTCATACCCAAACACTAAAGTGGCATTTGCCTCTTTCTATGTGTCTCCTTGGAGATCAAGTATTATTTCCTGTTAAGACAAAAAGACTTTCAAGGCAGCTGAGCAGTGGACATAAACCCCAGCCATTAGCATTCAACCCTCCTTCTCCAGATCAAACTCTTAACTGCACAGGCTCTGCAATACCCAGCCTGTGTCCCACACCTCCGTGCATGTACCTGGTCCTTTGGCTCTTGGCTGACCAGCCAGAAGAGGAGAAGGTTGCTGCAGGTGGTGTTCACCTCTGGGAGGGTGTCTAGGTAACTCTTCATGGTCGTGTTGCCCTTGGTCTGAGGCGGAGGCTGCCTCATGGATGAAGGGGCGTTGGGCATCCAGGCTCCAAAGTCATGCTGTGGAGACACCCCGACACCCCGTAAGCATCCTTTCCCTCATTCCTGATTCGACCACCATCACCCCAGATCTCAACGTTTAGAAATGAGGAGACTGTGGAAAGTCCCAGAGGAACCCCAAAAACCATGTCACCCATTTGTCATTCTCTACCCACTGTTTCATGAGTGAGCAGATTGAGTCACTGTGGAGGGAGGAGAACCCAGAGGAGAGGCAATCCTCAACAGAGGCCTTGGGCAGGCATGCATCAAGAGCAACTTGATGCCCTATGTAGCCAGCTCTTGCCAAGTTCAAGCTCCTGTTCCCAATATAAGCTCCCAAGAGTCGCCATTGTAACTCTGGATGCAGCCCCACCCAGGCTTCACTCAACAGCAGTCCTTCACCCCACCCAGTCACGACTCAATGCCAATAATAATCCCACCCCAACCCTGACCCAC
This sequence comes from Arvicanthis niloticus, assembly GCF_011762505.2. Lineage (NCBI taxonomy): Eukaryota > Metazoa > Chordata > Mammalia > Rodentia > Muridae > Arvicanthis > Arvicanthis niloticus. The sequence goes on from NC_047663.1 coordinate 52,684,805, forward strand.
CCATTCGCTCAAGCAGAACCCTGACTTGAGTCTACAGCCGAGGCTAACACACCTTTGGAACCTAGCAGTTGGGTGGCCCGGTGCCCCTAGGCCTGCCTCCCAAGCCTCACCTGCCCACTATTGACTGCAGCGTGCTGGGCGGAGCAGTTAAAGATGATTGCAGTGAGATATTTCACGAGCTCTCCTGGGGTGCACAGCCGGCTTGGGAAGCCTAGGTGTGGAGAGGAACGGAAGAAGGTGTGGGTATGGATGGGAGGTGCTGGATTCCTGGGGGGTTCTCAGGGCAGGGGGCTCACTGCAAGGGGAGAGGGAAGGATTTAAGGGCTAGACATGGGCTACAACCATCCTTAGACTAAAATTAGCGCTGGGATGGCCACCACCAAGGACTGTGGTCTTTGACGGAGATCAGGATTGGATTTAGCCGATAGACTAGAAAATGATGGCCGGCAGCAGAGGCGGAGAGGCCTCACGAAGCCGCCCATCTCTGCCCTGAAAGGCACTTCCGTTGGTAGTTCCTCTCTAGCCCATAGTAGCATTAATGACTTAGTTCTGCACGTGTTACCAATATCCACGCAAGTCCGCCAGCAGAGCATTCTCTGCTTAGCAGAAGCGACAACTGACCACAGAGTATGTTCCTCAGAAGTGCTCAGTGGGGAAGGCAGAAGGAAAGATTGGGAGAAACCAAGAGGAGATGCACAGGACAGGAACAGGAGCTGGGGCTACATGGTCCTGGGAAGAGAAGGAGTTTCTCTGTGGTGAAGGATAAGTGAGATTTAAATAAACAGGTAGGAGGATGACAGAGGCAGATGCAGAGGTCACAGCTATGGAGTCGCCGATCTTTAAGGGGTTGAGGCAGGGCTGCTTGACCTCAGGGGTTCAAAGCTGATTGGACCCTACAGTGAGATCTCATCTCAAAAACCCAAGCAACAACCAAAACAAGCAAACAAATGAAAAAGGCACGCAAGACAGGTGAAGGACTTTGTCACCAAGTCTGACCTCAGTTTGACCCCCTCACCCAATGGGGCACACATGTAAAAGGAGAGAAGCAACTCTTGCACGTTGTCCTCTGACCTCCCATAAACGCCATGGTGCATACGCCTTTGCTCACACATATATGCATGATACACATACACGCACAAAATAAATAAATGCAATGGAAATAAAAAATAAATAAGATAATTTTAAAAAATCATTTAAAAAGAAAATGCAGAAGGGCTGACAACGAGGCTTCATTGGTGGTGTGCTTGTTGGGTTTATTTGTTTTTTTTTGTTTTTTTGGTTTTTTTTTCCCTAAATGTACATGAAGTCCTCAGTCTGCTCCTCAGCACAGGATAAACCCGGTGTTGGTGGCACATGGCTGTAATCCCAGCATTCCAGAGTGGAAACAGGAAGATCAGTTCAAGGTTATCCTTGGCTAATTATTGAGCCTAAGGCCAATCTGAGATATATGAGACCCTGTCTTAAAAAGAAATAGATCAGTAAATAGTAAGTAAGTAGCAGAAGAGAGTCCTGTCTAGCTTGGTCCTCCGTCTTTCTACCACACTGACCTCACCCAGGTCCACAGCTTTACTCATGGCTCTGATGAATGAAGTCACAGACGAGTTTAATAAAGCAAGATAGAAAGATTGAACCAGTGATAGCTAAACCCAAGTGTGGGCCTTAAGTAGAAATCAAATATCCTTGTGGGGGTGGGGGATGGAGCATGGCTTTTGGTACTGAGGTAGGGGTTGTGTCTGGAACTGATCCCTCTCAGATGTCAAGAGACAACTGTATTTTTTTTTTTTTAAGTCTTTCTATGTAACTCTGGCTGTTGGCTCTATGTAAGCCAGGCTCTCTGCCTCAGAGATCCGCCTTCCTCTACCTCAGAAGTGCTGGGATTAAAGACTAGCCACCACCCTAGGCATGACAACTGTATTCTCTTGTTTGTTTTGAGACTGAGATTTCTCTGTGTAACCCTGGCTGTCCTATAACTCGATTTGTAGACCGGACTGGCCTTGAACACACAGAGATCCTCCTGCCTCTGCCTCCAGAGTGCTGGGATTAAAGAAGTGGCCCACCCACCTCCTAGCTGACAACTATATTCTTTGTCCAGTTATTCAGATCAAAATCGGTGTGTGCTCACCCCTCCTCTTACCTCACATTATACATAACAGCAAACACTTCCAGACGTCCACCTTTCCTGGACACCATGTTTTCCACCACTATACAGTCACCATCATCTGTCCTGGGTGAGTCCTGTCATTTCTTCCTCTTTAGCTATGTTTGTGGGGCTAAATCGGGGGTTGGAGGTGGGTACAGCACACACACACACACTCAGAAATCAAATGATGTCACTTTTCACTAGAACCTTCTAGAGAGTTCCCCTATCACTCACTTTACCAGCTCCTCTTCCTCTCCCATTTTTCTCCCTTTACCTACTCTGGCTACACAGGAGGCCTTTGTGATATTCCTCAAACACTCTGATGTGTCCAGACCCCAGGGCCTTTGTACTTACCAAAATCACTGCCTGGGTATCTTGTCCCAATTATCCATACAACACCAAAATCACTGCCTGGGTATCTTGTCCCAATTATCCATACAACGGCTTCCCTCAACCCCGTCAGATCTCCACTCAAGCCCTAGCTCCTCAGAGTCTTCCTATAACTACCCATATGAAATATTCTCCCTAATAAGAGTCCGGTTTCCTTCCTAGCATTCACAGCCATCTGACATAGTTGCTGATCATCAGGTCCCCCAAACCAAGTTAAGTTTCATTAAGACAGGAGCTGCCAAACCCCGACATCTACTTAGTAGATATTAAGAGCTCTGTAATTGTCGATTGAGTGAGGTGAGATGAGACACTAAGATTCAGGAGTGGTAGGGCACTGGGTATACGGTAGGTGAGGGGCCGGGGAGGGGATTGAAGCTAAGGCTGCAGTAGCACAGCTGAGCATGCATTTCTTGTGGTTTCTGAGGACTGTCAGGGAGTGAGGCTGCAGCCTTAATGAGCGGGCAGCAAGAGGCTGGGAGAGGGAAGCAGAGGGAAAGCCACGGGCACAATGCAGAGTCAGAGTCTGGAACTGCGGTCCTGATGATGGTAAAGGGTGCAGACAGTAGAGATTAACCATCCACTTGGGCCCCAGAAGACAAGCCAAAGAGTACTCAGATATTTAAAGCCAGACTGAGCAGGGGTGGGGGTGAGGGAGAGACTGGGACAGAGAATCAGGCATTGGCCAGGCTTGGGTAGGAGATCCTCTGAACTTCCCATTCTAGTCGAATCTCTAAATCCAGAAGTACACAAAGAAGAAATGCAGGAGTCAGGCCATGGGGGCTTTTCTGTAACTTGTGGTATTTATTCCCCTTGAAATATGAAAGCCATAGTCCAATTGGCCCGTTAGTGAATATGTTTTATCTTTAAATTAGAATCTAAAGTAAGGTTGTACTGGGTGTAAGAGTTGTTGTCAATCTGAAAAAAAAAATGCTATAGTGTACAGACTCACAGACAAGCTTAATACAGAGAGGAACTGAACCAACAACAGTTAAATCTCAACTTGAGTCTTAAAAAAGGAAACATACACCAAGAGAAAGAAAAAGCCAGGATCCTGATTCACAGTGACTTCGAAAAACACAGGAATAGGTCACCCTTTAAAATATCCAAGACACCTGGCTGTCAACACCTTAACCTAGAAATCACTCTTGGCCCTGATAATGTTGAGACAAGCTGACATCAGGTGCCTTTTAATATGATGCAAACAGGACACTGCATCACCTGAGAAATATTCTGAGAAAAATGTGCAACCCTCACACATTCCTCCCGGTTTATAAAACCTACACCAGATAGGAACAAGATGGGTCACATATGAGAAAACAATTAGGTCAAGTCAAAGGTGACACACTGAACAGCAGAAGCCTGGGCTTTCCCATAACTCCATGTTATCTAACTATAAAAAGCAGGGGCCCAGGCATGGTGTCGCATGCCTTTAGTCCTAACACTAGGAAGGGAAGGGCCGGCAGATCTCTGAAAGTTTGTGGCCAGCCTGGTCTACATAGGGAGTACTAGGCCAGTAAAATATATAGTGAGACCTTGTCAAAACAAACAACAACAAACTCCACAAAATGCTTAAGTTAAAAGTGTCTTTAAAGTTTAAATAAAATGTGGTCCTTGGTTGCCTCCTGCCTCAGTTGGGTCAATGGAAGAAAACAGGGCACGATGGGGAAATGTGGAGACAGACTAAATGCGAGGATGACAGAGACGAGTACCGACAATTTTGTTAAGTGCAGGGCTAAGTGTATACAGTCAGTGGTACAACACCTACCTACCCTATAGGAAGCTCTGGGTTTGATCCTCGGAACGACAAAAGGTCATCCAAAGGGGACTGTGGGCTGGGTGTAGTGGCACATGCCTTTAATTCCAGTACTCAGTGGGGCACACAGGCAGGCAGAAACGGAAAGCCTAGGCTAGCCTGATCTACATATCAAGTTCCAGGCCAGCCGGGCTACATAATAACATGTTGTCTAAATGAAACAAACTCCCGCAATAAAAGCAAAAGAGGAGCCGGGCGGTGGTGGTGCACGCCTTTAATCCCAGCACTTGGGAGGCAGAGGCAGGCGGATTTCTGAGTTCGAGGCCAGCCTGGTCTACAGAGTGAGTTCCAGGACAGCCAGGGCTACACAGAGAAACCCTGTCTCAAAAAACCAAAAAAAAAAAAAAAAAAAAAAAAAAAAAAAAAAAAAAAAAAAAAAAAAAAAAAAGCAAAAGAGGAATCAAAAATGGCAGGCCAGGGCTGGAGAGATGGCTCAGTGGTTAAGAGCATTGATTGTGCTTCTAGAGGACCGGAGTTCAATTCCCAGCAACCACATGGTGGCTCACAACCATCTATAATGGGATCTGATGCTCTCTTCTGGCCTGCAGGTGTACATGTAGATAGAGCATTCATACGTAAAATAAATAAATCCTTTTTTTAAATGGCAAAATATTGGCCACAGTAGAATCTAGTACGTACATTATTTATGTTTATTAGAGTACACTCTAGTATTCTATATCTTTGAAACTGTATCTTCGAATCTAAAAGATTTTAAAAGAAATACCAAGTGTTTCCCCCCCCCCCACCCCCCCACCCCGGCTAGGACTGCAACAGCTGTTCTTTCTATTTGGAGGTGACTTGAAACTAACGTCTTTCTTGAGTCTCCCCAGACAGAACTCCCCTGGGTGGCCACCAGAAGCAATTAGTTAACTAAAAGCCACATGCCTACTGAGAAGTCCAGGATAAGAGAAATTGGTGGGTGGACATTTGAGCCTCTTTGATACAAGCAAAGACAGAAGGCTCCATGGGTAAAGGCACTTGATGCCCTAACCTGATGCCCTGAATTCAACCCTGGAAGCCATACTGGAGAGAACTGATCCTGTAAGTTTCCCTCTGACTTACACACACACACTATTGTGATCCCTACACACAAACCAAACAAACAAATAAAATTAATTAAACATTAAAATAAAATAGCCAGGCATGGTGGCATACGCCTTTAATCCCAACACTAGGGTGGCAGAAATAGGAGGATCTCAGACTTGGAGGCCAGCCTGTTCTACAAAACAAGTTCCAGGAAAGCCAGGGTTGCTACACAGAGAAACTCTGTCTCAAGAAAACAAAAACAAAACCCAAACAAACAAAAAGGTAAAATAAACAAACAAATAAAAACATCTGGTCATGTTGGTACAGGCCTTTGAACAGAAAGAGAGAGAGACAGAGACAGAGAGACAGAGACAAACAGATCAAGACCTTCAGAAAAGTCAGTGTTGAATTTCCAAAACTGGAAATGTAGCATAGAAGAGCAACAGAAAAAAGATTCCTTCCATTAAGAAAGAATGTGGAGTGTGAAGAGGAATCACAGAGCCGGGAGAACCAAGAGTTAGGACCACCAGGGAGCAAGAGCTCTGTCCCCTGGGGCTGAGAGAGTACTGAAGAAGGAAGGGCAGTGTGGAACATCCTGGCACTGCATTTAAGGAACAGAGCTGAAAGAAGTCTGTTGCAGATAGGGAGTACTCTGGCCTAGGTGACTGAGCAGTGTAAACCAGGAGCCAAGCAGCAGCAAGACCAATCACTCCATGAAGAAGCTCGTGACCACAGGAAGTGAAGAGAAACTAGTGGCTAGCATGACTACCTAGCAAGACGATTAGGAAAGCATGTAAGAAAAAGTTCTAGGCTCCCTTAAAGTCAGAGGTGGATCCCACCACATGGTGCACAGCAGATAAACATACCTGAAGGTGGAGGAACCATAAGACCAAGGTTGAAAAGCAAGAGCTTCAGAAACAGTCCAGACTGGTTTAGAATTCTGCCTTAGCAGTTAAATAGGACTCTAGCATGGACTTCAGTGTTGCAGCCCAGTGGCAGAGCTCTTGCTTAGCGTGAGCAAGGCCCCGGGTTCGATCCCCAGCACCACGTTAAATTCAATTTAGTAGTATGGATTTCAGTAATAAGAAGTGATTCATGGAGGAGAGCTGGGTGGTGTAGATAAAGACAGAGAGTGATACCTGAACTCTCCCGACCGAGGAACGCCTGAGTGAAAATCTCACCCACCCAGGCCTGCAGTTCAGAGTCCTGCTGTACAGACGCATCGCTGGGATAATAGTAACTCACGATCTCTGAGACAAACCTGCAAGAAAAAAAAAAAAAATGCTGGTGGCCCTGGAATGGACATGGGCCCGGGCTGGACCAGACAGTGAGGTCCATGACACTCAGGGCGGGGAGAAGCAGACCACCAGAGTCCCCAACGACAGAAGGTGACTCCAGTATACACAGATCCAGCTGGACCACTGCCTCGGCTTCTCTCATGTTACCGCCCCCCTCGCCCGCCCTCTAAATCCAGAAGTTTTGGGTCTCCTCTCCGGGAGGTAATAAAGAGGAGAGTCTACTTGTTCTGTTCCCTCCCTATTTAGCAGGTGGGAGGAAGAATCCCCGCCTGCCTCAACAAGCCCAAATTCTCTTGACTACTCTGGACAAGATGCCCCATTCCTTTCTTTATTGCAACTTGTCCCCTGCTATCTCACAGGGAACCTGTCTGCCAGTTCCTATTCTTGGGAGTTTCTTATACTGAATGGAGTGAGAACACCCCCAGAAACTCTGGCCTCAAGCGCTCCAAGTGATATGAAAACAGGAGCCCACGATGCACCCTGGGCCAGGAGACCTTGGTGGCTGGAAGGACCTTATGGTCCCCACACCTCTCAATAGCTGCCCAGATCTTCAGGCCGTCGTCTCGATAGTGGTAGTTGGGAATGGTCAAGACTCCACGAGCCCTTAGGCTATCCGGAAGGCAGAAATCCGTGTAGGTGAAGTGGGCCAGCCCTGTGCTCATGAGGTAGATGAGGCCGCGCCTACCGATGGACGTAACCTGGGGACACAGGACACAGCTTGGCTTCTCAAACTGGTTCACACCCCACCCATAATGCCTAGAGACCAACTGACACTAATGGATCAGCTCAGGGAGGGGGCGTATGCGATTTATCAAGCAGTCAAGGATCACACGGGCCGGCCTAACGCCGCCGGATTGAAGGCCTACAGAGTGCATGGGAGGGGACCTTGAATGACAATGTAGGAGGAGACAAGATCTTAGGATCAGCTGGGAGCAGTGCTGGGCTAAGGCCGCCTTGCCCATAAAACCTACTTTTGAGGGGGTAGGATTGACTAACTGGGTCAAGGCTTAGGGGAGGGGCAAACAGAAGACTGGCCAAGAGGCGTAGTTTATGGGAAGAGGTAGAGGAGGATTTCACAAGGGTCTGGGGAGCAAGAGCATACTTTGTGGGCGGGGCAAGCATACTTGGGGGTGGGGCCTTATGGTCGTGGAGGGGAGGCTGCACCTTGTCCACGAGGCCTTCTGGGTTGAGCAGCGTGGCCCTTGCGATGGTGTTCACTTGCAGCGTGTAGCGAGTGTGAGGAAGCAGGAGCTGCGAGAGAAACGAGGTCACGTGAGCAGAAGGTCAGGGAAGGCCTGCAGGCCCGCTCCCTTTAGTCTCAACCCAGCGTCCTCCCCCCACCCCCCCACCCCCCGACCTTGTAGACTGGATGACACAGCGGCAGCTGACGCAGTGTAGCCATGGAGAAGGCTTCGCATAGCAAATGCGTGCACAGAAAATGCGTGTTGTTCTCATGCACCAAAAACTCAGAGTTGCGCACCCACGTCTTGGCCAGCAGCCAGTCCAACTCGCAGTCAGTGGGCAGAAAGATGGGGCTCTCTGGCCCTGGTGTCTGGCTGAGCTGCGTGCGGGAGTAGTAAGAGGTGTGGCTCAAACCTGTTAGCCTGAGGCTCCACCCCCTTAAGTCCCACCCACAGGCTCACCTGAATTGCCAACGGCAGCAGCACCCCCTGTGGGTTGAGCCACAACAGGCAGAGCGGAGCTGTTACGTACTGTTGGCGACCATTTAGGCAATGGACTGGGGCTTCCGCCAGGATCCAATAGTCCGCTAGGAAGATGTGGCCCCTCTGGAGAAGGCACAAAGAGACTTAACAAGCCCTCTCCTCCCTGTGACCCTCTTTTCTCTCTGCTCTTTGCAACAAGGAGGAGCTGAGGTTCCCCAGTTCGAGATTCAGCACTTCTTGCTACCTGCCACTAATGACCAACGGCTAGGTACCGCACCCTTCCCAGAATGTCCGGAATGAGGTCTAGTTAAGTCCGTCATTTTGTAATCCCTTACCTGGCCTCTCGGATTGGACAAGGCAATTTCCTGTGCTCCTCCCACCCATACCTTGTCAACCCTACTCCCTAAGCTTAGAGGGACTCCCCTCTTAAGATACGACCTCAGTGTATCCGACAACAGCAAAACCAATACATAATGAATTTACCAACCACAGCCCCAGCTTCAGAGAATGTCTGAGGACTTGGCTGTCACAGAGGGGACTAGGTTGTCATCTACTCCACATCCTCGGACCTTCTAGTCCTTTGTAATTGTTCCTGCTACACTGGCCAGTCTTGGGTTGGCCTGTCCTAACGCAGCCCTCTTTAGTTTTAACACAGGGGATCTCCAAGACCCTAAAACAGGCCTTAAACCAACCCAAGTCCCACCTGGCCCTTCTCCATATTTGTTTTTGAAAGACTGGCAGGCCTGCCCTGTGGATGGGGCCCACAGACCTGGACCATTCCACCATCACATACAGCTGTGGTCCACAAGGGTAGCCCACCTGCCTCCCTCTGATTGTGACCACTGCCGAGGTCCTCACCCACCTCTAGCTCTGTTTGTAGGCAGGTGCCTGGTCCCAGCAAAGGTGCCACCATGTCATTGGTGACGGGCAGCTTGCTGGGCAAGCTGGAGAGGCAGTGGAGCATGACGGGGTTGACGCCATTCAGGTACTGGTACCCAAAGAAGCTGTCCTCACACCAGTGCTCAGTGACGTACTCTGGGTGGGGAGGGGTGGCAAGAGAGGGAACCAGTAGGTCTAGAAAGTACTCTCCAAACTCTGGTCCTGCCCAGCCCTTTGTTCCCCTTTGTGGCTTCAGTTTTCTTCCCAGCACCAATACAAGGTGGATGTAACTACATTTTCAGTTGAATGCCAGACACAGACAGCGAGGCACTTGATTGGCAGTGCTGGGATCAGAACTAAATTCTTTCTGATCCCAAATCCCAGAACATCTGGTATAGGAGTAAGAAAGGAGTCAAGTGGCCCTGACCAAAAATCAGGACTTTTTAAATGACCACAAGTCTCTTCTGGGTAAGTAGAGTGTCTCTCTATCCTCTCCCATTCCTGTCTAAGGAGATTCCTGGACTCCTGAAGGAAATCTGAAAGATGCTACCGGTGACGTCAGGAGCCCATCCCATTGGAATCCAGCAGTTGGCATAAGCATGAGATACAGTAAAAGACATGCAACCCCTGCCTGGCTTTGCACACCTGAAGTGAAGGTCTTATGGCACCAGAAGACGTGCCGGATGTCATCCAGCCTCTTCCAGGAGCCCCTGCGGTCTAGCAGGCCTCGAATCTTCATGCCCAAGGATCTGAGGGACAGAAGAAGGGGTGGGGGGAGTCAGAGTTACTGTGCTCTAGGCTGGAGAGAATCAACAGGTTCATTTCCCAAGCAAAAGTGCCTAATGACCCACATGGGAGAAAAGCCTAGCACTAGGGTGAAGCCCTGCAGAGTTCAGGGTCCTGCTTCAAGATGTCCCTGGGTTTCATGTGAGCAAAAAGCAGTGCCCCCCTCCCTGGAGTTTTGACCTGCTGGAGTTTTGTCTTCAAGCTTCCAAGAATCTCTTAGACCTGCCTATAAGACAAAGCCCCAGCTGCCAGGCCCGGCTTGGTCACGATGCTCCCCTTCAGCAACTCCCTACAACCCTTGCAGTGTTTTCTCCCACCCCTAATCACCAACCAAACATAATCAGTAACGTGCTATGTTTGCTCCTGGACTGGTGAAAGTGGGGCTGGCAGGCTGGGACATGCGCTTCTTCATCCTGTAGATGCCTATACTGCCTGGTTTTTATTTTTCACCCATGAGCATCGGAGGTAAGGAACACCTTGAAATAAGACTGGCATTCCCCTACTTCCAGGGCTCCATTCAAGCTCCATTCAAGAGTCTCTGCTGGAAAGCTGTTTACTACCACAGGTCAGTCTGGTCCTCTAGGTGCAACTCAGACGCCAGTTCCTTGCCTGACTCCCCTAAAGCCCATGCCTCAGAGCATTCACAACCCCCTGAGTGTCATTATAACCCTGTCCATCTATGACTTCCTATTCTACTGTGAACTCCTTAGGGAAAGGGCTCTGCTCTCTGTATCCCGACATGCCCATCTTCTCACCCATCTTCTCGTAAGCACTCACCCTGAACTAAAGGAAGAGGAATGGAGTTCAGAACAGGTAGGTTTGTAGCAAGGGGTCACTAAGGCACCTAGCTATGTGATGACGCCAGTGTGCTCTGAAGAGTGTGGGCAGCTGAGGAAGGCAGAGGGTAGGGTGGATTCATGACCTTACAGACACAAGGTCATCCACGCTCACAAAGCGATTGCTCACTTACTGCACAAACATTTGTTGAGTGTTTTCTAGGCACAACCCAGGAGATAGAAAAACAAAGCAAACAACTATGCAGAGCTAAGCCTAGTAACACAAACCTATGTAGGTCCCAACTAACTCAGCTGGCTAAGTTTTTGTTTTTTTGAGAGAGGGTTTCTCTGTATAGTCCTGGCTGTCCTGGAACTCACTCTGTAGAGCAGGCTGGCCTCGAAAAAAGGAATCTGCCTGCCTCTGCCTCCCAAGTGCTGGGATTAGAGGCATGTGCCACCACTGCCCAGAAGTGATTCCACTCTTGCTTAGGCCTTCACATCCTTCTTGGACTCACCTCTGGCCTTCTCTACCTTCCCAGGTGCCCCCACCATGGTCTTGCCTGGATTCGATAATATATTCTTGTCCTGAAGCCTGAGCCACCTGTGGCTGCTTCACACTCTCTCCATCCGAGACAATCCTTCATGCCCACCCACCGACATCCACACGCTCTTCCACTTGTCTTTTTCTGAAAGAATTATTTTAGACACACATGTGCAGGAAATGAAGACCCGAAGCTTCACCTCTCCTCCTTTGGACTTCCGTGTATGACTCCAGGTGAGTGGGTGAGTCTTTTCATAGAACCCTTGGCTCACTGTGCCCACCCTGGACTCAGCAGTCACTTGCTGTTCTCTTCCTTTTCCCTCCCAGGCTTGCTTCAATCCCGCCCTTCTACCTAAGAGACACATCCTAAATTCTACTGGCCTCTGTCTTCTTTATGTATCCAGAGGCAACTGGACTCTTCCCTTGAGTGATATCAGGATTAAAATCCTAGCGGATAATGCCTTCCCTGATAACCCTTAATTAATTATACACAGGTATCCTTTGTGATCCCATGGATTCCTTCTATCAAAAGGCACCTCCTTGAAGGGACTGTCTATCTAGAGATTTTGTTCTTAGATTATCTCTAGCTATTATTATCTGGCTTTTCCTTTAAACCTATGGTGGGGGTTGGAGAGATGGCTCAGTGATTAAGAGAGCACTAGCTTCTCTCAAGGAACCTGGGCTCAATACCATTATCTACAAGGGGCAGCTCACAACCTCCTCTAACCGATCTGATGCCATCTTCTGGCCTCTATAGGCACCTGTGTGCTCATGGCATGTACTCACATACACACATACAAACATTTAAAATAATAATAAAAATGTAAAAGTTATGATGTCTGGGTGAGTGGGTCATTTTACCCTCTGGGCAATTGTCCAGAGACTACGTAAGAATTAAGGTTATGCTAGGCAGGACATGGTAGCTCAGGCCTTTAATCCCAGGCAGAAGTAAGTAGATCTCTGTGATTTTGAGGCCAGCCTGGTCTACATAGTGAATTCCAGGACAGCCAGGGCTATGTAGGGAGACCCTGAAGGAAGAAAAAAAGAAAGAAAGAAAGAAAGAAAGAAAGAAAGAAAGAAAGAAAGAAAGAAAGAAAGAGAAAGAGAGAGAGAGAGAGAGAGAAAGAAAGAAAGAAAGAAAGAAAGAGCAACAAAAATTAAGGTTACACATCCAGAAAGTATGGGCTTTGGAGTTGAACCTGAGACGTCCTGGCCTCGCCTCTTCAAGGCATAAGGACAAAGACTATCCTACATCATGTGGTCCCTGGGACCATACCCTGAAGAAGAGAGAGGAGATGAAGGACAAAGCAAAGGGAGGCTGGGAGGAAGGAGGGGAGGAGTGTGAAGATCTGTGGGGGAATGAGACCAGAGAGAAGGGCTGGGACTGTCCTGTGAGGTGCCCATTGTGTGGATGGAAAGAAGGGGCCAAGAGCAGAGGCGCGGGGGAAACTACAGGCTCACGCAGGAAGGGCATTGAAGATCAGCGAGGCCGTCTTGGTGGCTGAGTAGCGAATATTTGGCTCCATGTGCAGCAGAGATGGGATGTCAATTTTCATAGGAAAGCCAGGCAGGTACCGGTTCCCAGAGCTGAGGAGAAGCAGGTAGAGAGTTTAGAATTAGTCAGTGGACCTGTAGCCTGTCCCCCTTAATTCCCTTTCTCAGTCTTGTCTCCAGATTTTCTAGGTCCTTCTCTTACTCTTATCTCAATCCTGCCCTTTCTGCCCAAACCAGAAGGAACCTCTTTCCCTCTCTGCTAACCAGGTCAGGACCATCATCACCGGTCCCTTTCCTGTGGTGGATAGAACTTGATAAGGACTCTGATACCTCCCTCCATGCTGCTAGCATCCATCTCAACAGAACGTCTATGTTCCTCCCCTCCACCTCGTTCCCCAGCTGTCGGTTCTCACTTATCATCCTGATCTGCACAAGGTACTGTCTTGGTCAAGGCAAATTTATTATCTGACTCCATCTCCTCAAAGCTGCTGACATCCACCATTCTCGGGAAACCAGGGGCATAGATCTTCCAGCTGCCAGGGGAAGAGGCAGAAGCAATAGGTTAATCTTGGGATATATGGAATCCTTTACTTCTAAAAATATGACTTCAGGTGACCACTGCTGCTTTCTGCTTCCTGTATTTGTGACAATGAATTGGATTTCCTCTGTGAAGGCACGCAGCTTCAGATAGAGAGTGGAACATAGGATCCTGTGTGTGCTAAACACACACTGCACTGCTGAACCACATCCCTAAGCCTCAGAGTAGTACTCGGGGAATGACATAAATCCCAGCACTGATTCAGAGATGGGCTTATAGTATGATTAAGATAAACCAAGCTTGGTGACACACACCTGAAATCCCAACAATTTGAAGATTGACATAGGCCAACCTGGACTACAGAGTAAGTGTTTCCAACCCCAACCCCCACCAAAAAAAGTATGATGAGTTTGAGGGTTCACCAAGATTGGTAAATACTAGTACTGTTTCCAATAATGGGGATCTGGTTTCCATCAGGGGCAGTCAGAGGCTGAGAATCGTTAATTGATGGTCTTGGATAAGTGTTGGATTTGGGTTTTTATGAGAGTGTTCAAGGGACTGAACTTGGGACTAGAGAATGGTAGGCCAGTTCTCTACTCCTGAGCCACAGCTCCCTTCCCTGCTGAAGAAGCTGTTGATACTGGTATTCTGGGTCCAGACTCGGGATCATTGTTAGAGTGGAGTTAAGTGTAAATTGGGTTCCCAAGGCTTTAACTGATGCCAGAATTAGGAACAATCTGAGTAAGGCTGAAGTCAGAATAAGGATGGGGCAAAGAGTCCAATCAGGCTGCCCTCACCGGTAGCATTCTTGGCGGGCTTGGAGTTCCCGTTTCCTGTGATCCAGAAGGAGGGGAAGAGAATCCTGACAGATGGTTCTTGCTGTAGGGAATGAAAACCACTCTTTATATAAATCTCTTTCAAACAGTACTTCTGAGTACTGCTGAGCCCCTAAGTCTTGAGCACCATCTCCACCTGCGTCGTGTTGAGGAATGTCTATATGCTCTCTGTTCATCCATCGCAGATTGGAAGCTATAGCAGTGTATCAAGTCATAGCTGTGTTCCCAACCATTCATGCTTGCCTCCTTTCTAGATGATACACTCCTTGAGGATTGCAGTCATGTCACACTCATTGTCTGTCCTTCCAGAGTCTAGCTTGGTGCCTGGCTAAGCTCTAATGCTCATAGCATACACTTGGTAACTACTGGATCAAGACATTTCAATAAAGCCATCATGTGCTCTGATGATGAGTGGAGATTGATAGTAAAGTCTATGAATAGTTCATTCCAGACTGTGGAAGGATGTTCCCTTGCCTCACCGTGACACAGACACCCATCTCTCATCTGACACACAACACATGCACACACACACACACACACACACACACACACACACACAGAGAGAGAGAGAGAGAGAGAGAGAGAGAGAGAGAGAGAGAGAGAGACATACACACACATACAACCCCAGTGTTACATCTGTGGAACAAACAGTTCTGGAGGCAAGAAAGGGCTCACACCAATATCCTTGAAATCCAAAACTCAACAGGCGAGCCTAACTTACTTCCCAGACACTTTGTCCCTACCAGAAAAGCTAGAAAAAAGTAAGGCACGGGGTCTTTGCAGATTAATTCTCTAAATACCCATGGCTTTTCCACCCATTGAAATCTAGCTTGTAAGTTCATTCCTTTTTGAGTTCCAGATGATCATATTCTGGAGAAATACAGAGGGATAGTGTGGGAAGTCAGCTGCTTGCTATGTAAGTGTGCGACTGTCTGTATATGCCTTTGTGTGCCTGTGTGTGTCTGTGTGCCTGTGTGCCTCTGTGTGCCTGTCTGTGTGTGTCTGTCTGTGTGTGCCTGTCTGCCTGTGTGTGCCTGTCTGTGTGTATCTGTCTTTGTGAGCCTGTCTGTGCATACCTCCAGAGCAATCCAGGAAGTTCTTGCATATCAGGGACTTAGCTGTGCTCTTTACCAGACACTATCTCTTTGGGATCTCAGCATTCCTAACCCCAATGACAATTCCTACCCACCGAGTTCTGTGAGACTCCATTCCTAACCCCATAAGAAGCCTCTGCAGTACTGTGCAGTCTCTGTCCCTTGCCCACCTGTTCCTGGCCGCAGCTCCACAGTACAGTAGCCATCAATCCATTGATAGCAGGGAAAGTGAACCACAGAGCCATCTGGGGCAGTGACACAGATTCGACTGCAGTACCAAGGGTCCTTGCAGAAGAAAGCAAAGCGCTCCTTGTGTAAGCGCAGCAGCAAGATCTCACCCAGCTCTGCTGCGCAGCGCACCTTGTACTTCTGAACCTGGAGTGAGGGAGGCACAAGCGAGCCAGTGAGCGGCCAGGAACCTATTCTGGCATAT
This sequence comes from Arvicanthis niloticus, assembly GCF_011762505.2. Lineage (NCBI taxonomy): Eukaryota > Metazoa > Chordata > Mammalia > Rodentia > Muridae > Arvicanthis > Arvicanthis niloticus. Next base: position 52,700,513 of record NC_047663.1, read on the forward strand.
AAGCCTGAGCAGTGGTTGATCTCTGTGGCTCCTTTGTGTGAAGGAGAGAAAGAACCTGTCTTCATCCAGATAGAAGCAGGCACCACGCTCAGTGCCTGAGTGAATTTTTGCAGGGTTTCCTTCCCTCACTAGCCAGTAGTTCACTTTTAGGTAGGGTCATTAGCAAACTAAACTAAGGGCTGACAAAGCAGACCTCTTCCAAACAACAGGAAACTCATGATCTGATCAGAGGAATCAATTTGGTCAAAGCCTAGCATCAATTAGGGGAGGAGCCAGGCCAGGCAGTCGTGGCTTTTAATCCCAGCACTCAGGAGGCAGAGCCAGTCAGATCACTGAGTTCGAGGTCAGCCTGATCTACAGAGAGAGTTCCAGGACAGCCAGGGCTACACAGAGAAACCCCCGTCTCAAAAAAACCATAGAAAATAATAACAGTAACAAAAACAGTAACAGTAACAACAGTAACGAAGCCAGGAAGTCAGGGAAAATCCCCAGAGCTCATTCCAAATGCCCTTTCTTCTCCACAGCCCTATCTCAGAACAGTCCATATGGTTTATCATCGCTCAAAAGGCAGGGATGACAAAGAAAATGGGCACAGGTTATATAGTAGGCATGCTAGGTTCAGCAGGACTTGATGAATCCAGCAAGAATAATCCTCACTCCCTTCAGGTTCCCCGTAAATTCTGTCCCTTAGAGGTTCCCCATCTCTCCTCTGTACTCACCGATCCAGAGGCGAAGTCCCTGCCTACACGATCCAGCTTCTGCTTAGGGCTTTCACCACAGGTGCCTACCAACGTAGCATAGATGTTATCCATTGTGCCAGCCTTCAGGTAGGAACCAGTGGTCACACACAGGCGATATACTGCCATGATTGGACCCAATAACCCAAAAACAGTAGTTAGCCTAGAGAAGGTGAGCTACAGGTAAGAGAGTGTCGGCTCCTGGGCAGGAGGCTGGGGGTTGGGGAAGGGTGGGCCTGAGGAAGGATCCAGCTCTAGGATGTTCCTGGAGGCCCGCGCGCGCGCTCTCTCTCTTTCTTGCTCTCTCACGGCAGCTCCGCTGGTAGCTCGGGAGTACTATCCCCGCCCACAGACTTGCACCCCAATACTTGTTTGCTTGCCTCTGACACAGCCTGTCCCTCTAGCTGGTTCATCCAGATGGATATCAGAAGCCTGGGTCCATTGGTGAGGGAGGGAATACGGGAGGAGGGACCAAATGCCAAGAGGAAGGCAGGGAGGAGGTGACGCGTGTGTGGTTGGGACACTACCCTGTGCCTAGTGAGAGGCTTGACTAATGTTCTGAAGCCCATGTTCACCCACTCCCCAGGTTCCACCCAGACCCTTTTCCTCCTATTTCCAAACCAGAAATGGGCACCAGAACACCAGAATTCCTACATGTGAATCATCTATGTGAATCACCCCAGACATCGGAAAGCTGCATCAGTTCATAAATCACAGGTGACCTCATCAACAATCAAGTGAATAACACACATCTTAGCACGTGACAAGGCCATCATGTTCTCCATCCTGCCACCGACCCACCCACCCATCTCCTCCTCAAGTCCAGTCCTCTGTCTGTCTCCAGTTTTGATATTCCCGACCTCAATCACTCCCTTGGGATAGGGCCTGCCTGCCAAGTGAATGGAAGCCTGCCCGACAGCATCTGGAGGCCTTCATGTGACATTCTTTACGCTCCAGGTCCTCCCTCAGCCTGACTGTTGAACCGTGGGAGGCACCTGTATGCCCCAGGTGTCCAAGATCTAGGTCACAAGGGCCAGGGGAAAAAAAATAGACTCTACCGGGGAAACCTGTGACTCGCAGCGGCCCCGCGTGGCTGGTCTAGGCACCTCCAGGTTGAGTGGCGCTCCTACCCTGCAACCTCCTTAACTTCAAATGAAGGCATAGGCATTAGCAGCTAGGTTTTAGTAGATCAGAGTCCTAGACAAAAACGTCATCTTTTGAATATGCACTACAATACGTAGGTGGCGTAGCATATTCTTTTAGGCAAAAGTAGACATCTTTAGCAAGAGCCCGGATAGCTCAGTCGGTAGAGCATCAGACTTTTAATCTGAGGGTCCAGGGTTCAAGTCCCTGTTCGGGCGCTTGACTTTTGTGGAAATATGTATTTCAAGCACTACTGTTATCCTGTATTGTTTGACTAAAACAATATAACAACGAAGTAATTGCATTCTTTTAAAAGGACATATAAATAGAACATAGGTTCCGAACAATAATAAGAGGGAACGGCACAGTGTTAAAGGAGTAGCTATGTAAACGAGGAATACATCGAGGAGAGTAAAAAGGAGATGTTAATATTAATATTAATTATTAATTAATTATTATTATTAATTAATTATTAATTAATTAATTAATTAATTAATTAATTAATATAATTAATTATTAATTAATATTAATATTAATATTAAGAGATATTAATATTAATATGCTTCATTTACTACAATATTTGAAAATCTTAATTTAACCCTAAATTGGTGTTTTAAAATCAGCATTTTAACGAATTTTTAAATTATCTTTCGTAATCTTCAGGTTTAGAAGAAAGCATTCGGGGGGTGGGAACATGGAGGCGGATGTTCACGAGTCTCCGCCAGTCAAAGATATATCTAGGTTGGGTATCGGGTTACACTTCTGATTGTATGAGCATCTTGTAATTGAGCATTACGAAACTTACAAAGCCTTAGATTAACATTAAAAATTTTTGTATAAAAGCAAAAAGGAGAAGGGGGTGGGATTGGGGTTTGCTAGGGAGGGGAAATGGGGAAAGGGGATGGCATCTGAAATGTAAATAATATATCCAATAAAAAATGTACAAATAAAAAAAAAGAAATAGAAGAAAGCATTCATATTTCAGGTACACAATAATTACATTTAGTAGTTAGCTTCATCTGCTTGTTTTGGTTTGTTTCGATAAATGATAAAGTTAGCGTGATATGCAAAATGGAGTATAGAATATTGTATATAATTTTCGAAAGACCCGGGAGCCAGGGGGTTCCATGGTGTAATGGTTAGCACTCTGGACTCTGAATCCAGCGATCCGAGTTCAAATCTCGGTGGAACCTTAATGTTTTGATGTTCAGTACATCAGGATTATAATAAAAATATTAGTTTGCAATTTTTCATGCCTACTATGTCTATCAGAGATCTTCTAGTAGAACTTAAAATAAAACAGTTTTACACACCAAGATCTGCGCTGAATTAGAATATAAGAATAATTATTTCAACAGTGTTTGTCAAGTCTTTATGAATATGGAAGTAATCTTGGCTTCTGTTGGCAAGACAAAGTTGATGGTGAAACTCTAGCCAAGCGGTGGTTCGTACTCATAAAACTAAGAGGAGAAAAACTCTGGCCTGGCAGCGGTGGGATTCGAACCCACGCCTCCGAAGAGACTGGAGCCTAAATCCAGCGCCTTAGACCGCTCGGCCACGCTACCCGCTTAGAGACTATCATTTCCCGTTGTCTTCCTAAGAGAGTAGAAGGCAGTCTGTTCGATGTTTACAACCAGGAGCGAACCCAAATTCTTTTGTTGCTGTGTATTTCAAACCCGGAATGAAGAGACTCACCGAGACTCTGAACAGTAAAGAGACGAAACAAATGGACCAAAAAGACGCAGAGATTTACAACAAAGCAGGTTTATTTAGCGGGATCAAATCTGGCAACCGAGTAAGTCTGAGCTTGGTAGCTTGCGCAAGGAGTAGCCCGAGCTTTGCACTGCTGGGGAGCTCAAATTTCGTTAGTCTCCTTCTCTGTTTCCTCGCACATGCATCCACCCTTACTGTCATCTAGCCCACGCGCTTTCCAGGGACTCAATGTCATTCTGCTGACCCCTGAGAGCTTCACCTCTAGCTCCTATGACGCTCCGCCCAATTTCCTTGCGCACACACTCCCACGCTACCCTTTTTTTTTTTTTTTTCTATGCTGGTGTCCGTAAGCCGAAAGGAGGCGCCGCCCGCCAGGTGGCTCTGTGGCGCAATGGATAGCGCATTGGACTTCTAGTGACGCAAAAGCGATTCAAAGGTTGTGGGTTCGAATCCCACCAGAGTCGGTTTTATTTCTGGTTTTAATCTTTTCTTAGCTTTCATTCAAAGACCCACAAATAAAGTCCAGTTCCAACCTCAGTCTGTCGCTCCGCTCTTTACTTACCTGTCTCCCCCAGGGCTTGGGCCGTGGAGAGCAGGCCTAAAGGTGGGAGAAGGGTATGGGCAAGTAGGCGTGGCGCCAGTATAAAGGCAGGCCCCTGGCTAGGGGACACACCGGGATTTAATAACGATTTTATTCCATGCACTAGGGACTCGGGAAGGGACTGGGACTGGACTAGGGTAGAGAGGGTACAATGCTACACACAGGGTAGTGGGACAGGGAAAAGGGACGGGAAAATATATATTTATATAGATACTCTAATATAGACCACATCTCACCCGCGCGCTGAGCCCGCGCGCCCCGCTGCCCTCTTCGCCCGGATCCCTCTCCTGCCCTCTGGCTGGAGTCTCTACACCACCCCCAATCCCTGCCCCAGCCCCCCAAAGCTCAGGGCCAAGGTCTCCAAAACGCGGGCGGTGGGAGTGGCGGGGCCTTGGGCGCCCCGTCTTGTCTGTAAGGCGGTGGCGGTGGCGGCAGCAGTCCGGTGAGTGGCGCCGGCGCGCCCGAATCCCCGGCGCGAGGGGAGCAGTGGGATGGGGACCAAGCGAGGCGGGGACTGGGGGGACCCTGGTGCACTGGGGGGCGCTGGTGCAGCGCGGGGCCAAGGATTGGTGAAGCGGGGTCCAGCGGTGGGCGCGGCGCTGCGAGCCCTGGATCTACGGCCTCGGGCCGGGGCGGTTTGGGGCGCCGGTAGCCGTGCAGCGCGGAGAAAAGCTGGGAGCGGGCGGCCGGGCTGGCGTCGTGCGCGAAGGCCGCCAGGCGAAGCAGGCACTCGCGGAAGCCGGACAAGTAGCAGCTGGCGAGCGCCTCGGCGTCCTGGCCTGGGGACCGGGGAGCCCCTGGTGCGGCCGGCGGGAGGACAGGCGGGCAGGGCAGGGCAGGGGCCCGACGGGGTTGAGGGAAGGGGCGGGGCGCAGAGATACCGAGGTCAGACGGGCGCACAGACAGAGACAGGAGGCCGGATGGACGTGCAGAGGAGGGCAGTGAGGGAGACACAGAGACAGACACGCGCGGGTGTTATTAACCTCGCCTAGGCGCACAGCTGGCCGCTCCCCCAAGCCCCAATCCGCCCCTTCCCCGGCCCGGGCCTTCCGGGCTCCCACCCCCCACCCTCCCGCCGCTGCCCCACCCCCCGCGCTGTACCCGGGGGCTCCACCCGGCTTCGCTCCCTCAAGTAGCCCACGGCGAACTCCAGTATCTCTGCTTTCTCCAGCTTCGGGTTCCGGAGGTTCTACAGAAGGGGGGAGGGGCGCAGAGACAGAAAGGGGTGGGGAGAGAGGGGGAAAAGTGGCTAGGGGAAGAAGGGAGGGGCGGATACGGGAGCTGCGGGTGCCCCCAGGACTCGCGACCGAATGTGGAGATGACCAAGAAAGGTCCCCGCCCCACCCTGAGACGAGACTGTCCAACCTGAGGGAGTGGAACCAGTTCCCAACATGTGAGGTGTAGGAAACAGCAAACCCGGACGGTGAAAACCACCGCAGAACTGAAGCTCATTGGTCAGGGGCGGGAGGTAGATGAGGACATTTAGAAACCCCGAGTGGGAAACTGACGCACGCTGAAAGCTCAGTTTACGGAGCCAGACAGGAAACGTACAGACCAGCAAGGTGGAGAAGATCAACTTCTGAGAGCGAGAGGGGGTCTGGGATGGGATTTCAAGGAGCAGGCTTGGGTCAGGGTCACCACGCCAGCTTATGTCCCCACCCCAGTGGAAAGCTCTGGGACACGGGTACGAATGTTCAGGGGCCTGGGGCCAGCGGGGGAACTGACCTGGTCCCTGGTCCTCTCCAGCAGCAGCAGCCTCAACTCTTCTAGGCTGCGGTTGATGCGGTCCCGGCGCCGCTTCTCCACCAACGGCTTCAGCATCTGTGACCAGCGGGAAAGGAAGAGCCGGCCGACCGGACCGAGACTCAGCGCCGCCACGCGAGCGTCCGATCCTACCGCTGGGAAAACCCCCATGCGTCCCTATCCCCAAATCCAGGTTGCTTGGGACTGGTCTATTCGCTCACTCTCACTCCCTCACTTCCCAGTACCCTTGGGTCGGTTTGAGTGGCTCGCCCACTTCTCCCTTCTGTAATTAGCTTTCTCCTCTCTTCTCTCCTCTCGGACACTCCTCTTCTCTCTATATATCTCTGTCTTGTGCGGTCTCCCTCTCTGTGTATCACTGAAGAACTTTAGTGACACTCTTTGCCCCCCAGGCTAGTGAGCTGCGGGATACAGACCTAAAGTGAAAGGCAGACACATAGTGTGACCGCTCAAACCCTTCTAGACAGTCACCTAGAAGCCGCCACTCGTTCTCCTAATATCTCTCAGCCGGCCTCGCACCTCTGGATCCAATGACTCAAAGGTCTTCTCTTTGAGTCAGCTGTGGTTCCTAGGCGCTCACAGACTGTCCATAGCCTTTCCTCCTTCTTGTCCTCTAGCTTATCTGACGTTGTTAGAGTTTATAGCTTCTTCTTCTTCTTCTTCTTCTTCTTTTTTTTTTTTAAATAGGGGCGCACTCCGTGGCCTCGAACTTGCGATAATCCACCTGCCCCAGCTTCCTGAGCCTTAGAATAGGCCACGATGCCCAAATTCTGGCACTTTCCAGGCAACCAAGCCTTTGCCCACAATAATTCAAACCCTCTTGACCTCGGCTTCCGCAGCCCACGCAAGTTGGGCTCTGACCCTGTCCTCTTTATATTTTACAGGTTTTTTTGGATCGCACGAGCACCTCGATCCTTTTACTCCCGTGTCTCCATCTTTACCCCTAACCCACAGAGGCAGAACCTTTAAGTCCTCTGGCCAGAACAGAGACCCTATCTCCCTTCCTTCCCACCTCTCACCTTGGGGCCGTCCCTATTCTCAGCTCGCTCCCGGGTGACCATTGCTCCTCCGGACCCTTCGGTGGACCCAGCGCGTGCTGCCTGGATCCTTATATCCCGCCGCTGCTGGGTAGGAGGGCTAGGGCCCGGCCCCGCCCCCTTCAGCTCCTAGATGCCCAGGGCAAGGACCCCCGGCACGAGGCTCCCGGAAAGGCAGGGAGCGAAGGGGGAGGGAAAGGGAGGGTGAATTAGCCCCAAGTGTGGGAAGTGAGGGGAGGAAGGGGCCACAGGCTGGTTTAAGGACCATAAAGCTGTATAATAAGGCGGGACCCAACTGGAGGGAGGAGACTATCAGGGAAAGGGAGTCTAGGTAAACTAACTGGGCAGAACTCACTTAGGCATGAAATTTGGGGATCTCCTAGACTAGTAGATTTCTTGGAGATTCACTATAACCTCACCAACACTGAAATAAGTTGTTAGCACGCTTCAGTCTCCCGGCTGAAGGTTATAATCTTCTCCCAACCCCTAAAGGTGCAGTAGGTCTGCTGGATTCTACTGGGGGCTGTGAGAAAAGACACCTTTGTACCTGTCCCTTCTACTCAATTCTCACAATAACTCCGGTACTTATCCCTGCAGACGTAGTAATAAGAAGAATCTGCCGCCAAACTGATTCTATAGATACTATAGAAGTAACTTGAATCCCCGGAAACAGATTTTCTTAAGGATGGCTGGACTAAGGAAAGACAAAGGAAACTTCTAGAAAAAAAGTAAGAGTGAAGAAATCTTTCCATTTACAATAATTTGTTTCAAAACTAAATTCAGGAGTATAGCTGACAGGAAAACATAAGAGTGCACCAGAGTTACTTGCCTCTGGAGGCCTCTAGTGACTAGGGGAGCAGAGAGATGTGAGATTTGCCAAAGGAACAAGAAAGGGTTGGTTGCAAAAAGGGATCCGTACCCACCTCAAACCAAGAGCATGACCCTCTGCGGAAGGATATGTCAACACCTGGAGTCTTCAGGACGAAGTGCCTGAGAAGGTAAAACCGAAATTTAACAGGACAAGAAGACATGGGGAAAGGACATAATAAAGACGAGGCTACAAACCGAGCCAGAAGGTAGCTGTGAAGTCAGAGGCTAGTGGAGCCTCCTCCCAGAGGCCCTCCACATCCTGAGAAGTTTTTCTGGCAGAAACTGCCTTGCCAAAGACAGAGCAAGAGGGGCCCGGTACTTGAGAAAGGGGCTCCCATTTGGGATTAGGGCCCTTAGTACATCCCACCTTTCCCTACTTCAGCCAAATGGGAGCACAGATGTGTGGCCTCAGCAGGCCCCACGGCCCCCCTCCTTGGGAACCAGGACTGGGGTTGAGTTTTTCTCACCTGCACGTGAGGCTCGGGGCCTGAGGCAGTTTGCACCCGGGTGTGGGGCCGCCCCTGGCCATATGGAATGACTTTATGGCCCGGTGGCCGGATCCAACTGAAAGAATGGCCTGGTGCTCCACCCTCAATCACTCTGTACAACCTTTTCCCACACCTAGAAGTATGAGCAGGATTGGCTCTGCCTCTGAGAAGTTCACATAGGCTCATTGTGACCCCTTCCCCTAGCTGCATTGGTGGTTCAGTGGTAGAATTCTCGCCTGCCACGCGGGAGGCCCGGGTTCGATTCCCGGCCAATGCACAGTAACATTTTTCTACCCCAACCAGGAGAAAAAATTAACAGCACATCAAGCAAGTGTTCTTTTTGCGCCTAAACATTTCAATCAAAACTGAAATATATAATGTTTTGATTCCGTGCCGGCTTGGATGTTCCAGAATTAGTCACTGACTCCGCAGGTCCTTACAACCTACTTCTAACCCTGGGAGGTTCTGGATGCCTCGATACGTCTTTGTCCGCACCTCCAGAGGCGCCACCCTGAGAAAGGGCGCAGAGTTGAGATCCCTGCCTATGGGTCCTCTCCTTCCTCAGCAGGGAGGGCCAGGTCTTCCTGGTCTTTCTTTCTCCCTTCCTCTCTCTCCCTCTCATTTTCTGTTCTCTGAAACACCCTTTCCCCAGGTCCAATCCTGGGCATTTCAGTTTTTCATTTTTGCTTGTCCCTGAGCACTTCTCAGCGACTCCATCTCTCTGATAGTTTTCTCAGGTCTCTCGGCGACTTCTGCTGGGGTCTCTCCCGGTCTAGGGTGTTCTTTCTGGCTTCTGAGTTTCACATCCCTCTGTTTCTCCCTCTCTGGGCCTTTCCTGGCTATCTCGTCGTCTTTCCTGCGCTCCCACGCTCGCACCCCCAGTTCCCTGCAGCTCCCTGGCCCGCCCCTTGCCGGCAGCTTTGATCCCGCACGCGCCGCGCCCGGGAAGGGCGGGACTGGGCAGGCCACCTGCCGGGGCCACTTGTGAGCGACCCGGGGGCCCTGACGCCCAGCGCTGGCTTTCCGCTCCCCTCCGGAGCGCTCCGCCACCCTCCGCGCCCCTCCTCCCGGCCTTCTCAGGCTCGCACAGTCTGAATTCCGGTTTAAGCCTTATCTTCTCTCTGGGCTGTCTCCTAGAAGTTTCAGCCTGGTCTCTGGAATGTGTCTGTGACAATTCTCCCTTCTCGGCTCCAGGCAGGGGCTGTGGCCCTAGGATAAAAGTAAACAGTCTTGGCATCTCTGTGAACCCAACTGGTACATTTGCCCACTCAGCCTAAATCTGTGTGTGCCTGCTATGTGCCCACTCTTGTTAGGCTTTCGGGTTACACTGGCTCAGAGCTCTCCTGAAACATACATTATTGGCGGGGATGGTGCTGTGAGGACAGGAAACATCCAAGAAGGCAGAAAATAGAATAGGATAATTTCACATGATTGTAAGGATAATTGCAAAGATGTGACAGTGAAGTACTAGTTCGGTCTAAGTGGTCAGAGACAACCTCACGGTGGTGATAATATCTCAACATGGTCAGCCATGAGTCCAAGCAAAACGAAGAAGTCCTGTAGAAAAGAGATTTGCGGGTGGCAGCTACACAAAGAGAACCTGGAACAGAGAATTTGGGGGTGGCAGATGTAAGATGAAATATAAGATGAGCAAATATAAAAAAAATTTTTTTAGTTTAAAAAGATGAAAAAAATATAAAAGTAGGGTATAGCCTGTTTCACAGGATTTTGGAAGCTTGGGGATTAGTCTAAGTGCAGTGGAGAGTTTAAGGCCAGCCTTGGTTAGCAACAGAGACTACTTTCGAGTTGGCATCCTAGTTTGAGCCATTTGTTCTCTAAGAAAAAGTAGCAGTTAGAAAGATCCACTTTTCCACGCCCAACCTCTCGACAGGGAGGGATCTTCCCTGCTACTGAAGCTGATTCCCCACCCCCATCTGGCATCAACTCACCTATCTCCAGCTCCACCCCTGGTTATTCCCACGGGCATTAGAAGTGCTATAGGCCATTTGATGAGAAACCTGCGAAACACTCATTTTGAAAACTAAAAAAACAAACCTACTGGTTTAAGAAAATAGGCTTTCCCAGCAGGCTGAAGGCCTTTTGGGGGGGGGGGGGGGCAGGGGGGTGTTGGGAGCACAAGCTTCGCTGATTCACCATGATGCTAATGCGGTAGAGGACCTTGAAAACAGTCTGGGGACAATTCCAACACGGCGTTCATAGGGCCCATAGAATTCTGTAAATTGTACATACACACCAAGAAAAAGAAATATACAAAGTAGGTAGGCAGTCTGCCGAGAATATTGTTGAGGTCTTCCAGAAGTTAGGTTGCTTTTCTGGCATTTGTCAGTGTTAGACTTACTGGATATCAATTATCATTACAATCATCACTGTCCCATTTCGGAGTCAGGGTCTTGCTTTTCTTGCTGTTTGACCTCACTGACAGTTTGTCAGAATTTTTTTTTTTTTTCCATTAGTATTGAGGATTGAACCCACAGTTTCCCCCTCTATTGGTCAGGTTTTTGTTGTTGTTGTTTTTTTTGTTTGTTTGTTTGGTTGGTTGGTTTTTTTTTTTGTTTGTTTGTTTTTTCCCCAAGATAGGGTTTCTTTGTGTAGCCCTGGCTGTCCTGGAACTTCCTCTGTAGACCAGACTGGCCTCAAACTCAAAAATCCGCCTGCCTTTACCTTCTGGAGTGCTGGGATTAAGGGCGTGCGCCACCACTGCCCAGTGTCGATTTTTTAAAGATGTAAACCATTACATTCTTTGCTTTATTCTAAATATTACTTATTATGCCTAGTTTTGTATTTTTACTTTTGTTCTAAATATTTCTTTGTTCTAAATATTACCCCTATCATGCCTAGTTTTGTATTTTTGCACACTGGGCAGTGGCAGCTCATGCTTTTCATCCAAGCACTGGGAGGCAGAAGCAGAAGCATCCCTGTGAATTCCAGGACAGCCAGGGTTACAAAGAGAAACCCTGTCTTGAAAAACCAAAAATAAAAATTAAAAAACCTATGTACTTTTCAGGCCCTCAAAGCCTAAGGTTACCCTCTAGTGAGAGAAGTGGAATGAACTGGGTAATTTGACTCCAATTCCTTGCTCTGGTGCAGATGTGGTTCATGAAGACATTGCTGTGGTACCTTTGTTTGAGAGTGTGAGTAGGGTCTCTATAAAGATCACAAGCCTATGTCCAGAGAGGATATGTTATGGTTGTGTGCTAACAGTACATGTACAGGCATCTGTGTCTCCCTACACTCTCTATGGTGGGCCACACTGAAGTTCAGGGGAGGGCCACTTGTAGGCCTTTAGGGATGCAGCCAGTAAAAGACAGACTGGGAACAGCTGGCGGTCCTCCTAACTTCCCTCTCCCACTGGGACAGCTCCCCAGGCCTGGCTTTCAAGCTTCTCAGTCTTTCTCTTCAGTTCTTCAAAGGGAAAGTAGTCTTCTTAGGATGTCCTAGGTCCGGAATTGGGGTTGTTCCTAGAAGACTGTTTTCATAGCCTTGGAAAGAAGGAAAACTCACTCTCTCAGCCAAAGCAACAAAACAGGGGAGAGTTCTAGGCTTGTAAAAGCAACTGTGACCTGGCTTCCTGGTCTTTTGTTCTATGATTCAAAACTAAACTGGAGGAATCTCAGACTGAAAAAAAATAGAAAAGAGCACTTTTTTCTTTTCTTTTTTGTTCTTTTCTTTTGTTGTTGTTGTTGTTTGTTTGTTTATTCGTTTGTTTGTTTGCTTAGAGGAAGGGTCTCAACAGGAAAGCACTTACAAACTTTAAAGACCACAGCGACAAAAGTTGAACCCGGCCTGCCATCTCTTCAGTCCTCAGTACATGTTTATCCTGCTTGCTCTGTTCTAGGCCCCACGGAGACAGCTCTGAACAAAGCAGGCCATGAGCTCTGTCCTAACTGGCCTCTGCTTTTGTGGGGACACAGTCCATGTGCATTACATAAACTATTATTTGGCAGTCAGTCAGTATGATGGAGAGAAGGCAAGGAAGGGAGCAGAGGGTAAAAACTGTCATTCTGCAAAGCCTCATCCTAGAAGAATGGGGTGCCAGGATACGCTGGTGCCTGTAGTTCTAGCACTTGAGAGGCAGAGGCTGGAAAATCAGGAACTCAAGATCTTCCCCATAATGAAGCTAGCCTGGGCTCCATGAGACCATGCCTCAAAGAGAAAGACAGAGAGAGACAGAGACAGAGAGATACAGAAAGAGAGAGACACACACAGAGAGAGAGAGAGAGACAGAGAGGAATAAACAGTTTTGGTTCTGTTCTCTCAGCTATTTATGTTGGCTAGAATCGTTCAACTTGTATTTTAGCCAATGGGCTATTGAACTACACTCTGTTACACAATCATTTCTTTAGAGTTGATTGTGATGGTATACACCTTAATCCCAGCACTCAGGAGGAAGAGGCAGGCAGAGCTGTATAATTTCGGGCCCAGACTAGTTTACAAAGGGAGTTCTGGGATAGCCAGAGCTACAATAGAAAGACTCTAAGTCAGCCCAATGTGGTGGCACACATCTTTAATCCCAGCACTCAGGAAGCAGAGGCAAGTGGATTTCTGTGAACCCAAGGCCAGTCTAGTCTACATAGTAAGTTTGCAGAACAGCAAAACCCTGTCTCAAAAAGGACAAGCAAAAACATTAATATTGCTGGGCTGTGGTGGCACACGCCTTTAATCCCACCACTTGGGAGGCAGAGGCAGGCGGATTTCTGAGTTCGAGGCCAGCCTGGTCTACAGAGTGAGTTCCAGGACAGCCAGGACACAGAGAAACCCTGTCTCGAAAAACCAACAAAACAAAACAAAACAAAAAGCTTGGTATCATTGAAATATGTAGGTTTGACATACACACACCTTTTTATAAGGCTCATGGAGAAATCGGGTTCATTATTAAGAGAGGAGAAAGGGGTCACTTTCTTCTATGAATATACTACTTGCCTCATGAATATTTATACAATTTTCTTTAAAATCCATCACACAGAACCCATGGGGCTGCTCCTTACTTCTCTCTCTCTCTTTCTCTCTCTCCTTCTCTCATTACTTTGCTTTGCTAAATAAACTTTGCTCAAGATATCTGTATCTATTGACCCTTTCTTCCCTTCAAGGAGAACAGAGCTGAGAGTCCCCATAACAGAAAGAGCTAGAAAATTGTGTAAGAATTCATTTCTGTTTGTACACACAGTACAAGCAGTACAGTTCCAAAAAATGAGTTTCTATTGGCACCGCCCACTGGACTCTGAAGGGATGGGATCAGATTCATGCTCCCACCCCCAATCTGGCGATTGGACCCCAAGGCTTTTTCCCAGGAGGCAAGTGTAGCTGTAGCCTGAGCCCTTGCTGCTGTGTTTTTCAGATAGCTGATTAGAGTTGTGCTGTGTTTGAAACCGACTCTCACTATGGAGCACAGGCTGTTCTCACACTGGAGAGCCTCTTGCCTCTACCCCCTCAGAGTGGAAGAGTGGAGATGTGTGTCAGCCTCCATGCCTTCCTGTGATCCCAACACTTCGGAGGCTAAGGTAGAAGGATCATTGTGCATTCAAGGCCAACCTGGGCTACATAGTGAGTATAGTGAATTTGAGGCCATCTTGAGCTACCTTGTTTCAAGTCTCCCTTCTCCCCTCTCACAAAACGAGTAGACTGGAAGAGAACTGTAGTCACAATTGTGGCAGTTAGTGAAGAGAAGCATCATTTAGAGAGTGTGTCTCCGGCATGCACGAAGCCCTAGGCTAATCCCTGGCATCCCAAGAGACTGGACACCAGGAGCTAATTTTGAAGACCCTGCAATGATCCAGGTGACAGGTAAGAAACAAGCCTGGTTTAGGATGTAATAGTAAAGTCAGTGACACTGTTACGGTTCTAAAATGAGAAACCTTGCTTATTGGAAAAAGAAATTGCTGACTGGTTAATATGGAATTTTAGAAAACGCTTTTGATCCCTAGTACATAGCCCAGCGGAGACAGAAAATAGCCAGCAGTACATAAGCATTCAGGAACAATTCCAGAGCTGGAGAAGAAAATGTGAGGCAATGTAGGGGATCATCTGGCTTTTAAAGGCACTAGACTGGCTGAAAGCACAAGTAAAGAAGAAAGACCCGGGAAGAGTGAGCTTTGTAACTCTTCTAACATGGACGATTCAGATGAGTCTGTGAATGAGCTGCTAACAAGGCAGAAGAGCTATCAGAAGGGTGTTGGAGGCTGGAAGGCAAGTGAAGAGGCCATTTCTAAGGGCAAGCCTCTGACTACTGTTCACTTCACAATGTGATGGGTATTTGCTAACCTTAACAAGGGAAGCTGTGAGGGGGGCAAGGCATATCCGTGGCTGGAGGGGGCTCAAAGGAGTAGAGGAAGGCAGGGGCAGTGATGTCCTCTGGCTGTACAGAAGAACAAGAAACGGAATGTTGACTGAAGAGGAGCACAGGGTCCAGGCAGCATCTTTCTCTGCTTGCTGGCCTTTTCTCCAGTTGGCTTACAATAACACGATATTCTGAGTAATTGGGAAAGAACAAAGGCCTCTTTAGCTCATCACTCTGGAAGCTGGGAAGCCTGACTGAGATCATGGTGCCAGCATATCTGGTGAGAGCTTTCTTGTTGCATCAGAATTTGGTAGAGGGAATCATGGTGTGGCAGAATAAGCAAGCTTAGCGTTGCTTCCTATAGTAGTTTCGTCGTCGTGAGGGATCCACTCATGTGACATCCTCTAGTTCAAATAATGTCCCAAAGGCCCTACCTCCCATCAGATTACACATCTGGGGATTAAGTTGCCTACACATGAGAGTTCCAAGGACACACAGCAGATGTTTTTGTTATTCTGAATGAAATCACCACTTTCTGGAAGCTGATGGGAGAAGTATAGGAGAAAGGAAAACTTGGATATGGAAACCAGAGCAATGTGGGCCCGAGAGGTGGAAAAATCTAGATGGGGGATGGGGGACAGCTGGTGGCCGTAGCTCCCTGGAAGTGCTCTAATCAGAGGAAGGAAGAATAGTGGTGATAAGCTCCATGAGTTGTAGAGTCTGGGGGAAACCATTTTCCCAGTGAAGCAGAAAGTAGAGACTCAGTCCCACACAAAGAGCTATAGGCAACTGAAGAAAGCTGGGAGGGAGAGAGGCAGCCCACCCGTACTAGGAAAGACTATACCAACTGTTTGTCCAGCGCCAAACACTCAGCCCTGAAAACATACATACAGGTAACATTATACAGACTGAACAGGTTATATTTGGTAATATATATGTATATACATATACTCATATGCATGCAATAACAATTAGAAAAATAAGCCCATGAATTTGAAGGAGAGCTGGGAGGAGCGTATGGGAAGTTTTGAAGGGAGGAAGAGGAAGTGAGAAATGTAATCAAATCACAACCTCAAAAAAACAAACAAAAAACAACAACAAAAACAAAAAAAAAAAAAGTAGAGGGTAAGGTGAACGAACCGGGTGATTTGTGGTTTCGGGTGATATAGTCGGAAAGTAGCGAGGATGAGCGATTCGGAGTGGAGCCGGGAATCTTTGTGAACTGATGGGAGTTACGAATCAAAGCGTCTTTTACAAGTTCACAGTTGTACCGAGGCGCTACCAAGACGGTCTCGGGTAACTGAATCCCAGTGGGAATTTTTTCAAAGAAAGAACTGGAAAACGAAATGAATTACTTTCTGCTAATCGGGAGAGCAATGCCTAATAATCAAAACTACTAACGCTGTGAGCAGGATTCGAACCTGCGCGGGGAGACCCCATTGGATTTCGAGTCCAACGCCTTAACCACTCGGCCATCACAGCCGCGTGCGGCCCTTGTCCTGTGGAGCTATAGCTGGCTATCAAGGACTCCGACACCTGTAGATTCCACCGTTTTTGTTCTTTTTTTTCTTGTAAAATTAAAAGCAGCTATGCGCATGCGCAACGGTCCAAGCCTTGTCTTGATCAGCAACATCTTCCAGGGGCTCTCTTCTCACCGAGCCACAGTGAAACCCCAATAAAACTAGTTGTCTTGATCAGCAACATCTTCCAGGGGCTCTCTTCTCACCGAGCCACAGTGAAACCCCAATAAAACTAGTATACTTGATATGACAGTCCGCAGCAGAGTCTCAAGAATACTCTTAAGAGGAAAGCTGGCATTAAGAATATACTTAGGCAAGTGTTTAAGGGCGGCCGCAATCTCCTGAAGGGCAGATGTCAATAATCCTGCAATAATATACCAGTTCCCAGACGAAGCCAGGCACCGCTGGGATTCGAACCCAGGATCTCCTGTTTACTAGACAGGCGCTTTAACCAGCTAAGCCACGGCGCCAACGAAAATACCCTCCACTTCAAAGTAGATCAGCTGTTAAGAGGCAGGTAGCAAGTGGCAGGAAACGGGCAGGGTCATGTATTTTGACAGTCCAAACTGGACTTCCTGTTATTCAAGCCATCCAAGCTCCCCTCTTCTAAGTTTTGAGTTCAAGGACTGGTGTCTTAACTAAACTGACTAGCTATTTCTGGTGTGCTAACAAAACTTTAGAAGTCAGCTCAGAGCTCCCAGCGCATCCACTTATTTCTGCCACCGTACCTACGACTGGGGCTTGCCAAGACCTTAGCCACGTTGCTCCTTTGCTTCTCAAAATAACCAAGCTAAGGTAATGGTAGAGAGCGTAGTTGTGTTAAGTGTAAGAGTTTACAAAGTCCTTAGCTTCCGGGGATGTGGAGGAGAAAGGAATGGCGGTCTACCACTTACAGTGCTGGGGCCAGGGCCACCCCTCCCCTCACCCAAACTCCCAACTTCACTTCACAAAGTCTTGGGTTTTTGGTTTTTCATTTTGTATTAAAAAAAAAAAAAAAATAACAGACACAATATCAAAAACACAAATGTCATTGGTAGAGGGTAGAGCTGAGAACACCTGGGTCCCACCTGAGGGGCAGCACCAGGGACTCCATGGTCCACCAACCTCCCCCACCCTGGAGCAGCTAGGGGTTCAGGAACCTAGATCCTACACAGATCCCAGGCTCCCCTCCTCCCATCTCGGGGTGAGGTGGGAGAGTGAGCTGTCTCCCCCAATAAATAAGTGCAGCCCCAACCCTGCGACTGGGACTCAGGCTCAGCTGGGATTTGAAGAGAGGCCACTTCAGCAGCTTGTCAGCAACCTTAACCAGACAAAGAACCATCTGTCTCCTCAGCAGGATGGGAGCGGCCAATCCTCCAAATTGGGCTGAAAACTTCCACTCTGCTAAGAGGCTAGAGGCAGCTCCTGGGTCTTGGGCTGGTAATGGGGGTCCTGCCCCCTATGTTGGGAGAAGCTGGGGCAGTTTCCTATTGGTCGGTCCAGCTATGTCTTGAGTTCTAAGAACCCCAACATGGTTGAAAGGAAGCCTCTCATTAGACTGCTGTTAAGTGGCCCCAAAACGGAGCCTAGCTGGTGCCATTTTCTTCTGCAGGTAAAGCTGGACTGGATGAGCCCCCACCTTGTTCTTCTTCTTCCATGGCAGAGTCCTGAGAGCTTGAACCCTTAGCCCCAGTTTGGGTCTGGGCCTCCTCACCACCATCACCCCCACCCCCACCACCCTCACCAACCCCACCCCCACCACCCTCGCCTCCACCCTCTTCCATGGGCTCCAGCCCCAATCCATCCAGTTCTGAGAACAGTGGGTCATCGGAGTGGCCAGGATCTTGAATGCTGCTACCACAGTCCACACAAGCCTTGGAGAGAAAGGGAGGATGAGTTATGCAGGATCCTCTGCTAGCCCAGCATCCCAACCTTACTAACCTAATAGTGAGTCCCAAAAATACACTCCCAAGGAACCAGTCCACACATGTACCTAAAGTCTAACGAGACAGGAAACTCCTCTACTGAGGGGACTGGACAGTCCAGCCTCAGATACCAATACCCACCCACACCCACACAGTGGCTCAGCTATCCTTAACTCCGGATCCCGGTTGCCTGCGTCAGACCTCAGTGGGTATGTGCGTGCGTGTGTATATTTGTGTGTATACATGTATATATATATATATATATACACATACATATGTACATGTACATATACATACATATATATGTATGTATACACACACACACATGCAAACTAAACATTCATACACATAAATTTTTTTTGTTTAAAGTGCTCTGCTGAGATCCTACTATGGGATGGTATGAAGTTTGTAAAAACTCGTGAGGTGATGTGGTTTAACATTATATAACCCAGCAGCAGGTTTACGGAATTAGCATCCTTCAGAATTAATGATCCAAAGACACTGACATCAGAAGTTAGTCCTCTATCCCTTGAACTTGAGCTCAGATTCTTCTGGCCTAGTCTTTTCCTGGCTTCCCAGACTTCTCTCACCATCACATCAAGGGCCCGAGGCAGCTGGCCCTTCCGGACCCAGGAGTGCACAGCACCCAGTTCCCGCCGCTGGTCCTCTGAGAACCGTGGCTGTTGTTTCTGCATGGCCCGGAGCCTCTCCCGGTCTTGCTTCAGCACAGAGGCTGCATCCCTTTATGAGGAAGGTAAAGGCAGGATTCGGAGTCAAGACCCATAGGTTGGCATTCATCTTCAACCACAATTCCTGAGCCTGCTGTCTTTTGTGCCTTCTCTGAATACAAACAAGCTTTCTACACCAGGAAACCTACCCGCAACTTGAGAAGTACTGGGAGGGCCCAAGGAATGGGGGCTTATGCCACTTCAGGCGCCTCCAGATAAGATTCAGCCCCAAAGGGAAGAACTTCAAGTTATCTGGGCAGAGCAGGTAAGCTAGTCTCTCCACTCCTCTGGAAGGGAAGAAGATGAAGGCTCCACACCTCACCTGGACGGCACCTGGTACGTCATCATGACATGCTGGTCAGCATTGGCCATAAGCAGCCAGATGGGGTCCTGGAGCACGTACTTAATGACCTGGTCCCCAGGCTCAGTCCTGGCCTGAGCAGACCCAGCTTCAGCCTCTGAAGAGTCAATGCTGCCAAAGTACTTGCTTGTATGGCTGCTCTGACTGCTGCCTGTGGAAGAGTGGAGGAGGCCGGTGGAGCCAGGCTCGCTAACACATTCATCCTGAGAGGCTTCACCAGGCCACCCTCTTAGGCCATGTGCCCAACCCTGTGGCCTTAACAAGGTGGGACAAACTGAGATGTGGCTTCCCACTTCCCCGTCTCTGGGGAATGTTACAATGTTACACAGCATTACTCACGAGTGATGCTGGCTGAGGTGCTTCCTCCTTCGTGGGATCCTGAACCAGACCCAGAGCCCAGGCCAGAACCCAGGGAGCCTGAGGCTGCGGAGCCTGTGCCAGAGCGAGAGTCTTCTTGTAGCAGTAGCTCTAGCAGGTCGCTGGAGCCAGAAAGTGCGTCCTGATTGGATGACTCGGTCACCTCCACCTAGAGGGGGAGAGCATTGGAAGGGGACAGGAAGGCAGTAAGGAATCACCACCATGGCTGATTTTCAAATGCTTCTACTGTTGAGGAGAACCAAAGGAGGTACACCAACCCAACAGATCACTGTTCCTTGCTCCATGATGCAGGGCTAAGCTGAGAGAGGAGAGTTGACAGTAGGGAACATCACACTGGACCCTTTTCAAGTGGCAGATACACTCTCAGAGTGTGTACAGATGTATAGGGATGCCCTCGCCACCTCCCGACAGACAGAGGAGGCAGTTGATTTCTGCTTCATTCAGAAATCACACTTGGATCTCCCATCCATACCAACTCCAGGACGCTGGGAATCAGTCCAGGCAGAAGGAACCAGGCAGAAGAGGGGCAAGGGCTGCAGGCACCAGAAGAGGAGGCAGAGGGAAGTGTTGCTCACCAGTCTGGCCTCTGGCTCAGCAGACTCCTCATCATTGGGAGGCAGGGGCCCAGCGCTGCTTCCAGGGCCTCCTGCAGCAGCACCCCCATCAGTGCGGGAGGACTCCTCAAGCTGCAGCAGATTGAGCTGGAGTGGGGAACTGCATCTTGAGTTGAACAGTGGGGAGTCTGGGCGGTGTGGGGGGCTGGGAGGTGGTGGGGGCAGGGATGGAGAAGGTGAGTGGGAAGCAGGCGTAGGTGGCCCCTCAACGGGGGCCTGGGACACCCCAAATGGATAGCTAGGTGGGGTAGGGAATAAATAGTTAGGGAGCACCAAGGCCACCATTGGGGTCACTAAGGGAGAAGGGAAGGTAGCAGGGGACACAGATGTGGGGGCAGGGGGAAGTGGCTGGGGTCCTCCTCGAGGGGAGAACACTGGGAGCGGGTAGGGCTGGACCACTGCTGGGAAGTGGGTAGTGGCTGGTGGGGGTGGCCAGGGTGCAGAAGAGGGCACAGGTGAAGGATGGGAGGCACAGCAGGGAGTTTCGGGCCGGGGGGTCTGGTGGTGGCGAGAACGCTTTGCTTTAGATCGGCAGTGGTGTCGGCGACCAGGGGGGATGGGACCATGGTGGCAGCCTGTGGGGAAAGACCAGGGTTAACAAGGAGCCTGCCACCTCTACTGCCCTGAGACACTGAGAAGAGGACAGGTAAAGGGCCAGGCCAAGAAAGCTGCTCAGCCTGCGTGCAACACAAGCCAGCAATAGGGAAAGGTTCAGGGAAGAATCACAGGAGCCAGGGACAAGGGGGTTTATTGTGAAAGGAGCCAGAAAAGGGCAAGGTTACATGATGGTCAAGCTGGGGGTGTGCAAACAGAGGCACACTGGCAGAGAAGAGGAGGCAGAGTGTGTCCATGGATGAATAGGCAGGTGACTTCGGTCCATCTGCCAAAATCCCTCAGGCCGTGCCAGCCTGAATACTTGTCCTGTCAGCTGAAACTGTGCCCTGTCTAACTCACTCACAATGGAACGATGCAGTGGGCAGAAGAGCCCAGGCCTCAGTCCCATAGCTGTCTGCAAAGGTTTCCTGCAGGGACCCAGAGGTGCTATTTTCCATCTGTCCTTGAAGTCCAACCCCAGCCAAGATTGGCCCAGAGTCAGTGGTGCTAGTCCTACTTGGGCACAATTTTTCTTTGTTCCCAGGCTAGGATTGGAGTAGTTTACCTGGAACCAGGCACTTCTGCCTTCTTGTCTCAGTGCCAGCCTCCCAGGCTTCCCTCCTCAGCTTGCAGCCCGGAGCCCTGGCCTAGTAGGGAGATGCTATCTAGAAATCTAACTAAACATGGTCCTGATGGTGAAGGCAGCAGCATCTGGGTCCCAGAGCAGACACATCTTCCCTCACCATCATTCTACCACCCCAGGTGCTGGCTGCACACAAGGCAGCTCAAGGAAGCCCCAGGTGGCTACCTCGCTCACCAGGGGCTGAGGGGGCCACAGAGGAGGTGTCAAGTCCACGAAGTCTGCCAAGGTCTCTGAAGCGGCTGAGGAAGGCTTGCTCTTCCTTCTGTGTGTGCAGGGACAGCACGGCCTTAGTCAGACCCACTGGGCGATAAGCATCTGGGGCTGGGTCAGGGGCTACTGTGGGGCTGGGAGCCGGACTTGGGGCTGGGCCAGGGGCCAGGCCAGGCAGGTCTTCCATCATGATGATATCTGAGAAGGGGTGAGATGAAGGAAGGGTCACCACAGCCACACAGCCTCCCTTTCCTAGAGCCCAAGCAACTCTGGTTCTGCCCACAGCCAAGGCCTTGGGACCTCAGGTACTCAAGGCCACTTCCTTGCCAAGAGGAAGACATGGACTCTTCTTTTCATGCAAAAATTATCCCAGGAGAAAAGAGGATACTCAGTCTCCACTCATGGCCAAGACCCTGCCCCAAACCCCTGGGGTAAAACCTCTTCTTTACAAGGGAAGCCTTCCGACATCTTGCTTTTCGCATATTTTTAAGGTCTACCCACAGAACCTGAAGAGTCTTCAGTCTTCCCTACTTTGGACTATCTGTGGTCAGCACCTCAGGGCTGGACCTCCTCCCCTTAACCCAACTTTTATGTTTCAACTGACAGTAAGAATACAGGAAGGAGAATGGGGGAAGGGCAAGCAGCAGAGGTTAGGGGGGTGGACAGTCAGGAGCAGCAGATCCCCCAAGCTAAGAAGGTAGCCTCCTTCTCTCCATTGGGGGAAGGGGAAAAAGGTAGGCAGGAAAGAGCTCTAGCTGAGGGACTAAGGGGCCCAGTCACCCACCACCTCACTCCACGCCCATACCCGACTCCGGGGGCTTCTTGTCTCCCACATGGACGATGGTAGAGCTGAAGCTACACTGACTGGTGACGGACGCCACGCTCTCTGCCTTATTGGCCAGGGCGAGCGGGCTCAGGGTGCCTCCCACCACTGGCTCCTTCCGAGGAGGTGCCCCCTCCCCAGACAGCACTGCTGACGACGGATCTGTGCGGAGAGACGGCACTGGTTACCACCCCTTTCCCTTGGAAGGTCAGGAGAGGGAATCCCAGGGAGGAGTGGGGAAGGGTTGGCTAGAGGGAGGAACCTGAAGATCAGGAGGCAGGAAAGGAGGGCAGGGAAGAGCAGGGGGATCCCTAAGGCAGAAGTGTATAAGCCTGGGACAGGTTGGGACAGGCTGAGACAGGGCAATGGGAGGCAGGCATGCACTGGGTCTTTACCTTTCTTGGCCCCCACAGGAACTGGACCCGCCCTCTGCTTGTCATCATCAGAGGCTGAAGAGGCAGTGTAGGAAGAGGAGGAGGCACATTTACGCTTGGTTGTGCTGGGAATGTTACAGCTCTCCAAATACCTGGGGATGGATGGAGCAAAGGGTGTAAAGGCAGGGCCCAGGGCAGGCAAGGCAGGGCCAAGGGAGAAGGTGATTGGCAGGCCTTACCTGAGGATGCTGTCCAGGCAGTTGATCTGCTGGTAGGAACAGCTAGAGGCTTCTTTCCTCTCTGGCTCCTCATGGGCCAGTGCTACTGAGGCTTGGTCAGGAGCAGGGGCCACCTCCAGTTCAGGGCTTGGGGACTGGGAGGGAAGGACTTTGGCCTTGAGTGTACCTGTAGCTTGGGCAAAAGGAAAAGAAAGAGTAAATGGGTTGGGAATGAGAGCCAGGGGAACCTCAAGCCTTACTTCTCATCCCTGGTCTATGGCGGTACCTACTCACCAAGGAGGCGGGGCCGGGTCGGAGGCTTCGCCCGGGACTCAATGAAGAGCTGTTGTCCCTGGTGCTTTACCAGATGCACATCCTTACAGATCTGCTGGAAAGTCACCTGTGGGACAGCAGAGCACTGGGGAGCATTGGGGTCGCCAGTGCCAGGAGCCCAAGTCTCAGTAAGAAGACCAGGGAACCTAGATGGGGGTAGCATGAGGGACTAGCAATGACGATTCGCAACAGAACAGACAGGGGGAAAGGTGCCATGGAAGACAGTTACTCACTGGAGCAGGAGGCCCAGGCCCCTCAGCATCGCCCCCATTGCTATCACTGGAGGAGCCAGGGCTGTGTAGAGGACCAGGGGACATCAGAGGGCCAACTCCACAGACCCCTGTGGGGCTGGAGCTGTGCACAGGCTACAGCAAGGAGAAGGGTGGACTGGTTAGTTCCTACACCGTCTTCCTGACTGACCACGTCATTCCCGCGCCCTCCACAACACTCACCTGCAGCAGCAATCGATGGATTTGCTCTGAGAGCTCCTGGATATCAGAGTCCAGGGAGGGAGCTAGGCTGGGAGCTGGGGGAGTGAAGACGTCCTCATTCAGGGGTGCCCTGCGGGGTCGTAAAGGCGAACTCAGTCCTTTCTCTAACCCTGCCGTGTTGTCCCATGCCCACCGCCAGCTCGAACATGGCTCACTTACGTGCGCACTTTATGACGGCCCAACACGAAAGCCACCTTGCGGCTCCAGGGGTGCACAAAGCCGGCCCAGCTGGTGTCCATGGTGACATACTCCCCATTCCGAGCACAAAAGCGGATAGGGGAGTGGTCAAAGGGCTGGCCTGCCAGCTGCAGAACTGTGGGCACAGGAAAGAAAGTGGGCATCAGTGGATGGGCGAGCCGAATAAAGCGGAGAAAGAGGCACACACACATAAATATCCAGGAGACCAAGGCCTCAAGAGACACCATCACAACAGCAGCTAAGCAGCCCTGGGGACAGGCAGGCAGGGAGAGCAGGACAAGGAGAACTCACTCTTCTTATGAATGGCCAGCATGAGGGGCCGGTCCTCGGGATGTAGAAAGAGAAGTACTGGAGCCCCCAGGAGATCCTGGGGTAGGTAACCCAGCAATGGGGCAGCCCTGCAATGGGAGGAAGTGTCAGATCTTGGCCTTGGCCCTGGCTACCTACCCTCATCCAAGTCTTTACCTTACCTTTCGTCTACATCCTGGAAGAGGCAGCTTGGTGTGTGCCGTGTGGTGAAGACCCTCTTGTCGGGAGGGATCCGGGGAGCTGCGGCACAGAACATGTAGGGTTCATCCACCATGGTCTAGCTCCTCAACCCTCCTCTCTGCCTAGGGTCTGGTCTCTGCCTAGGGTCTGGTCTCTGCCTAGGGTCTGCTTGCCTGGTATTCTTGCTCCCAGCTCAGACCTGGCTTTATGGCCCACAGGGTCTGAGTCATCTGGTGACTCATACCAGAAATGACACTGAGAGTCACTGTCTCACCTGTCACAGCTCAGAGACCTCATCCAACCCTACCTCCAAGCAGGGTCTGAGCCCTCTGCCTTATAATACTTTTCTAACCCTGACAACTTAGCTAGTACCTCCCAAACTCTCATCTTGACCTTCACCCCATTCTAGAGGAAACCCTTCCTCCCGCCATCCCCCGGGCCCGGGCCCCAGCCTATCCACCTTCATAACCAGAGTGGATGCGCTCTGCAATGAGGAGGCAGCACGGCTGTGCAGGGGCCCCATCTGAGACCCGAATCTTGGTCACATATGGGGTTAGTCGGAATGGCTGGTACCAAGGCCCTGGATCCCGGTCAGGACCTCCTCTGGCAAGGGAGAGATAAATGTTAGAGGTTTCCAGGGGAAAGCTGCCCCACCCCCTTGTCACAGACCACATTACAGAGATAACGGGGACAAGCAGGAGAGAGGGGCCTGCTCCTATACCCCTACTTACCTGATTCGGCAGAAGACAGACTTTTCCTGGGTGAAGTCCTTAAGGCCTGAACCTAGAACAAATGGGAATAGACATGAGCAGGGCACCATCTCCACCCTGGGCTGAGAAGAGCCCACAACACGAAAGCTTTCAGTCCTCTCCACAGAATAAGGTACACCACCTGCAGAGGTGCCAGCGCCCCAGGTGGGCAATCGAGATGGTGTAGTAGAGCCATAGAAGACACCCACATCCTGGGGAGCTAGGAGCTCTGAGAAGCGGGCACCCCGAAACACGTCCCGTTTACAACGCAGCAGGACACCTGCCTGCTCCGAAATATAGACAATTCGGCCTGTCAGGAAGGACACGGCCACAGAGAAGGTATCCTAGAATGAGACCAAGATGGAGAGGAGATTTAGGAGCTACAGGAGTGGGAATGAGGGTGTGGTAGAATTGAGAACCCAAGCTGTAACTGACCTGGTTTCGAAGAGTGTATTCGGATGTGATATGCTCCAATTCCTCCAGGGTGTAAGTAGACATGTCCATGGCACAAGGCTCACCCTCCTCCAGACTCCACTGCTGGTAATATTCCTGGTTAGCTGTAGAAGGGAATCCAAGCCATATTCAGTAAGGAGAAAGGCCCTCTACAGTAGTCCAAGCCCTGGCCACACCCTGCCAGGAAGCGCCACTCACCCTGCACCTGCTTGACACAGGCCAGAGCATACTGGAGTGTGGCCAGGGTCCCAGAGCGGCCCTTGCCCCGACGCTCTGGTGGCAGTCGAAGCTTGAGCTCCCGAAGTGCAGTCATAAGTTCTTTCTGGGTCCTGGCTCGAGCTGACTGTTCACTGCTGCAAGACCCACAGGAATGAAGGGGCAAAGACATTAGCCCCAAAGTCTTGGCCCAACCCCCAGGCATCTCCCACAGCCCTCGCCCCACACACCTGCAGCCACTGGTAGATGGGTTGTCCTGCTCTGAGCTTGCACTCAGGAGGCTATAGGCGATGGAGCTGCTGGGTGGGGATGGGCTCTGTGAGTTTGTACTAGAAAAGAAGTAACAGGCTATAAGGCGAGAGCCACATGGTCAACAGCACCATGCTATCACACACGCACGCACACGCACACACATGCACACGCACGCGCGCGCATACACACACACACACACACACCTCTTGCTGCTCTCAGTGGTCTCCAGCAGAGCTGAGTCCTTGCCATTGCCAGAAGAGGAACTGTGAGAACTCCGTTGCGATGCACCCCTGGACTCATGTCCATTGGATTCATTGCCACTTGAGCCATTGCTGTTCGCATCAGTGTCATCAGCCAGGCTGGGGCCTGGACAAGGCCGATGCTGTGGGGCCCCAGGAGACGGGACTCCTCCAGAACAAAAAGGTTCTCCGGGCCTGGGGTCTCCTCCCCCATCAGCCCCTTCTAGGGGACCGCTCATGTCTGGGCCATGCAGTGGAGGACAGAACAGGGAAGGTGAAGAGGCCACCACGGACACACGACGGGCTTTTGAGGCCTAGATAAAGGAGGTAGGATGGCTGTCTCTGAGGGCCGACTAATTTAATCACAGCACCTAGAGAAAGAAACCAAGAAGGAATGTTTAGCAAAAGCAACTGCTGGCTCCACTCAGTCCATCCTGTCTGTCCCTCACTGTTGGGACTCAGGCCTGGGGCTTGCAATAGGAAGGTAAGTTCTGTTTCCTACTCCTCCTAAGGATACCACAGGTAGGAAGGCAGCTCTCTTAGGCCATCTCTTACACCCCTTGCCAGTGTGGAGTGAGTACAGCCTGAACAATCGACTAGAACTATAGCTGTGGGTCAGAGCTCGCAGGTTTCCTATGGCCAAATTCTCATCAGGTCCCCACTTGGTCTGGGACTCTGAGGCCTCGGAGCAGGGGGTGAGCTGATCGCCTCCTATATTTAGGCTTCCGGGCTAATTTTATCCGGGGGCGGTGCCACCCCCGCTGCACATGCGCGCCGATGTGCCTGGCCCCACCACGCGCTTCCGCCACAGCCGCGGTCGCCAGGGAAACCGACGTCAGCCGCTGAGCTCAGCGGTTGCTGGAGGGACCACAGGAGGGCAGGAACGACCCCTCCCCCAACCCCTATCATCGTGAAAGTGGGAAACCGACCCACTCCTATACTGGCCAACACACCCTAATACTGGCTAACAAGGTTCAGGGCAGCGCGGGGAAGGAGGGCAGAAGGTCACCCACCGTAACAAATTTCCAGGGCCCAGAGAGCCTAGGAGCCATGTGAAGAATGACAAACTAGAGGGACTCCAGGAGCAAGTCCTAGCTTCCCCACAGAGAAATACCCTGCCTCTGCTCTTGCTGGAAACGCCCCCATCCTCGCTCTTGCCTTGAACATTATTGTGAACAAGACACTGCTTTTCTTTCTCAGGCCCCTACCCACTCCCAAACACTAGGACTGGAGTTACCACTTGCTATAGGCAAAGACCCAGGCATCTTCCTTCGCCCCTTACTTTTCTAGTTAATCCTACCACCAACCACATCAATGTCTTAGACAGGGGACACACAACAACCGACACTCCTCTGCTCCATGTCTAACCACACCCCCATCCCAAGTATTTTCTAAGCGCCAGGAGAAAAGCGAAGGAAGGCTATGGCCAACAGCAAGAACTAGCGCTGGGAACAGGATGTTCCAGCCTAAAGCGGCTGACATCATGACCGGCATGGGGCCAGGAATTGGAGGAAGACAAGAGAGCGCAAAAGCCTGAAGGGGTCTTTGGGGCAGGGCAAACCCATGGACTCCCGAATGTCGAAAAATGGGTAAGGGGGTCGTGTTTGCTAAAGATCTCTTAGGTTCAGGATGGCTGCCCTGGAGCAGAGCAGGAGGTTGGGTGAACGAATAACAAACGGAGACAACCCGTGAAGGGTTGAGTTGAACACCTAGGGCCCCAGGGGCGGGGAAGTGGTGGACAGTGACAGGAAAGGCGGATTACTGTTTTGCTCTCTGAGAGCTGAAAGTGACCCATCACGTTGGAAGTAGTGGCAGCCAAGCTTCGGGACAAAGGCTATAACCCTAGGATTGCAGCAGGGATCCCTACCTGGCCGTTCGAGCGCCCTCCAGCCGCCTGCCGTTTCAGCCCGCAACCGAGAAGCTCCGCGAGGCTGAGAGGCGGGTTGCATAATGCCAGGCCCTGCCCCTCATTGGCCTTCTGCCCGAAGAGCCGCAGGCCCCGCCCCCGGCTGGCTAAGGATCTCTCCCTAGCATCTGATTGGCTACTGGCCCCTACTGAGGTCAGGGCTGTGTCACACACATCCTTGCACGTGGACTTGGGTGCTGGTGCTGGGCTGAAGGGCCTCAGACACTGCTCAGTCAGCCAATGCGCTCAGGATGCCTCACACAGTCAATAGTGAAAGGGAAGTGAGGGAGGGAAACTACCCCTTTTCAGGGAGAATACCTGGGCCACAGGGGGTGCTCAGGAAAAACCTACTTCTTAAACTCACCAGCTTTGCAGAACAAGCCACCTGTCCTGGTGCCAGCTCAATGAAATGTCTGGTACCCAAGAGTAGTGGGAGACAGAAAAGCCTAGACTGACATTCCCTGGCCTCTCCCCAACCTTGTCATAAAGAATCCAACCCTTTCCTCTGACACTTCAAATCCTGAGAGAAGGCAATCGAGGGCCCACATGTCGTAAGGGGTGAGTGGGAGATGGAAGGATACGGACAACGGGAAGAACAGCGAGAGCCAATGGCTACTGTGAAAGAAAACAAAAGCAGGTGCTTCGATAGCCAATCAGAGAAAAGGTCTCCAGGCAGCCTACTTGGTGACTAGCGTTGCCTCTGCAGAGGATGTAGCCACCCACATTTATGGCTGCCCCAAAAGTGGGGGGCCAGGAAGCCAGGACTACAAAGGGGACAGCAAAGAGGGCAGTTGCAGCCCTAGGCAGAAAAAGGAGGGGTGGCCAGGGCTTTTGATTCCTGCTTAGAAAAAGCAAGCCAAGGTTCACGAACCCAGCAACAGACTCATCTGTCTCGTTTACTGTACTCTCAGCAGTAAGTAAATTAAGTCTCAGCGTCAGGACTGGACACACAGTAGATCCTCGGTAAACAGGATGGTTTTGTTTCGATTAAGTATAGGTATGGACGAGGGAGCCTCAGGGGGAGAAAAGGCAACAAATTACATTTTTAAAAAAAAGTAGAGCACTGATTCATAAAAAGAGAACAGGGGCTTGATTTGGGAGGAGATAACACGCCAGTCTGGGTCGAGGAGAGCGGCAGTGACACAGCCCCCTTTTCTAGACCTGTGCTGAGTAGTTCTCAGGCTTCCCTGGAAACACAGGTGGCAAGTGAAGAGGCCACCACGTAGCTGCTGACATAATCAGCTGTTAAGTGCACGCCCCTCGCTGTCACGTGGCTAAAGCTTTCCTTAACAATGGTGTTTCCCTTGGAGGAGGCGGAGAGGCAGGGTTCTATAGAAGAGCTGGGACACAGAAGTGTTATAAAATAACCCAGAAAAACAGAAGCAGGAAAACACAGAAAACAAAAGACACGAGAGTCTGAGTTCTCAGCTTCCTCTTCCTGAAAATGCTGCTGCTCTTCCGCCCCCTCGTACTGTGTTGTGACCCTGTGATCTCCTTTTTTTCAGACCCCTTTTTCCACAGCTCTCAAGGATCGAGGTGTGGTTCCTCTGACCCAAACAGCCATTGCTCGCCCACTTCCATATCTGTCATTTACACAGACAAAAGGTTTCAGCACTCCAACAAGCCCCCACCTGATCCCAAGGCCCAGGTTGTCGGGCCTCACAGTCCCTCACAGTAACCAGGCTCTGCTGCCGTCAATGGAGAAGAGGGGGCGGGA
The DNA here is from genome assembly GCF_011762505.2 of Arvicanthis niloticus. NCBI lineage: Eukaryota > Metazoa > Chordata > Mammalia > Rodentia > Muridae > Arvicanthis > Arvicanthis niloticus. The sequence continues at coordinate 52,730,568 of NC_047663.1, forward strand.
GAGAGAGGTGACGTCAAAGCGGAGGCAGGAGGCGGGGCGAGGCAGCCGGGGAATGTGGGGCAGGGAGGCTGGAGAGGCAGCGGTTTGGGAGGCAGCCAGCCCCAGAGGGCGGCGTCCAGCGCACTAGGGAACATCGTGTTCTCTTGGCCCATGGCCCAGGACGTGCACTCAGCCTTGGCGCCTCCCCCAACCCAACGACAGCGGTCCTGTACAAAAGCCAAGAATTCCTGGAGAGACGGTTAGGAGGAAGGGGTCCCCTTTTCCCGCCCCCATGCCTGGTTCTTTTTTCGGGACTTGCTTTTGCCCTCCCCTCAGCTTGTTCTTAAAGCTCCCGGCATTGGCTTTTCCCCTTCACCAAACTGTACACAGTTGCTGGCCAGGCACCAAAGAGCTAGGGCGGGTAAATTAGAGGCCCAAGTTCTGAGAGAGAACGTACCTTTGCTCCTTCCCAGGGGCCCCCTTCAGAGGCAGAATTTCTAGTCGCTATTACAGCACAGAATAGGTGGGATGGGGGTCGGGGAGTGGAGTTAAGATGAGGAAGTCAAACTGGGATACACCAAGTAGCCTCAGTCTGGGGCCCAGATCTTAGGAGAGGAATACAGGGGAGGAATGATGGAATTTGGGCTAGTGCCCAAAGGGGGGGGGGGGGGAATCAGGAGGAGGAGTCATCAAAACTTGCAGGAAAACAGATGAGGATTGCTCCCAGCCACAGCATGCACACAAACCCCTAGCTCTACCGCCCTTGTTTTGTTGTCTTATAGTTGGTGTTTGTAAATGACCCAAGCGCTGTGCTAAGAATTTTACACATACTGTTCTTATTTAAGCCCCCAAACAACTGAAGGTAAATATCACCCTTATTTCGTGAGGAACAACTAAGACTTAGTAGTTACTAAACTTGCCTTAATTGTCTGCTTCAAAAACATGCTCTCAGCTTCCTAATAATGGATCCCAAGGTTCAAGCTTGTCCTACTGGCTTGTCACCCTTCGGGACCCTGTGAAGTGTTACCAAACCTCTACACAGCATTCCAGCACCGTCGAACTAGGACTGCCGGAGACGTATTTCCCTGGTTCAAAGCTTAGTGCCTAGAACACAGGCTGTATCCAATCCCCTGTCCTCCTCCCCTCTTAGCCTGATCTCAAGGCATTGTTTGTGCTCCATGCACAACATCATGGTTCATTTCTTTTTCTATGCTCAAAACCCCTGAGATCACCCGTGAAGCCTCCAGGCACAATGCTTTCTTAGGAATCTCACTTCCTCCCTCTCCTAGCTCACCCCATGCCTGTCTAGACACCGGAGCAATCTTTTGGTAACTCCTCACCTTTGGCAGCTTAAGAAGAGTGGGCATGCCGGTGTATAGAAACCCTCTACCTATCCTCCCTTTCAAAATCCAACAAATTACTAACCCATTCATATTTCCAAGTATGTCCCTGAGGCCACGATACTACCCTTTTCTCTTGAAAAAGAAACCTATAGTCGTGAAGAGACAGCCTTTCGGTCAAATCAACACGCCAGCCTTTCTCAGATCACCATCCTGCCCGCCCTACCAGAGCATTTCTCGGGCAAGATCTCTACCTCTTCCAAGTGTTTAGGGAACCTACCCAAACCATAACCAGCTCTCAGAGGTCGTATCGCAGGCGCTTCGGCTCCCTCAGATGGCTGAAGGCTTCTGAACACCTAGGCATTAGTGTCCAGGGACCCTACAGTAGTGAGAGGTCTGATGCTGGTAACTCTCATTCATGTCCTCCTAGACCTGAATTTGTGGTCCCTTTCTCCATAACCATTCTGCAGCTAACACGCATTTGCATGATTCCAAACACACACCACGCCACTGACACCTATTTTTTTGCTGAGCGCACCTTCCCGAAAAAAAACAAGTTGAACAGGCCCGGAGTAAGGGGCTACTCACAGTTTCGAGCTCACGCAGAATCCAAATTTCTTCACTACTGGGGCTCCTCCACAGGCTCCTCCAGGCCCTCCCACCGCCCGTTGTCACGCCTTCCTAGCTTATTGGCTCAGAGGCGCCAACCCATGCCCCGCTCCGCGTGCAGCCGCCAAGCCCTTGCAAAGCAACTATTGGCATTTTAGACCGCAGTCATTGTCCCATTGGACAATATGACAACCGGTAGTGATAGAGCCACGTGAGGGAGGGGGCGCCCCAGCGCGTTGATTGGACATCTGACCGGAAGCCACACCCCCACCCACTCCCAAGGCTTTTATTGGCTTTGGAGACAACCCCGCCCTGCTTAAATCGGTGACGCAAATGCCAGCCCTGCCCTAAAAACTTTCTCATAGGCTGAGAGGTCTCAGAGCTGTAGCGAACACGTGCAGGCAGGCTCACGCGGCAACTTGTTTACCCAGAAGCTGGGGATTTTCCTTGACGACACTTACCCAAGACTGCGGAGTCTGCGCAGGCGTGCAGAGCGACTTGTACCCAGGCGTAGATCTGACAGGCTATGGCGTAGTGGGGATACTTTGTAGAGATTCTGGCATTACAGGAGACTCCTGGTGCCCAAGCTTTGTGTCTTTAATGATCCCCAAAGCTTAAAAATCTGAGCACTATACTGAAGATGTCATTAGATAGCCTGACAATAACGGTGAAATGACAGTTGCCTCCTATTTATTTTCTATGGACCTGGCCAGCCAGCCGCTTCTAGCAGACGCCAAGAAGGCTGGCTCACTACCCATAACCTCACAAAAGAGACTACAGAGGTTACATAATCTGTTTGAATTAAACCATGTATATTGATAAAAAAGCTAAAATCTGAACCCAGGTCCTTGACACCGTAGAAAGTAGTTCGGTATCATAGGGGCTATGGAAACATTAAACCTAGAAGTAATTCCAAGAATTAAATGCAAAAAGCTTTAAACTCATCTTAAAGGTAGAAGTTAGGATAGACAGTAAGACACTTCAGCACTTTAGAACCACTGAAATAATCTCCAATGGAAAGACCTAAAAATAGTGCCCACACACACTTTGTGGGGCCATAGGGGTAGTCCCAGATAGGTTTCTATGTATTGCTCTGGTTATCCTGGAACTCACTCTGTAGACCTGGCTGCCCACAAACCCGGAGATGGCCAATCCACCTACCTCTGTCTCCCTAGTGTCCGACTCTGAAAATCTATTTTTAAAAGTACTTCTAACTGTTGTTGTTGTTTTTCTGGTTTTTCAAAACAGGGTTCCTCTGTGTAACACAGCCCTGGCTGTCCTAGACTCTCTGTAAACCACAGAGATCCACCTGCCACTATCTCTCAAGTACTGGGCTTAAGTGTGCATCACCATGCCTGACCTTCTTATTTCTTGACTAGATATGATGATGCACATCTTTAATCCCAGCACTCGACAAGCAGTCGAGTTTGTATTTGAGGCCTGACCTACACAGTGAGTTCCAGGACAACCAGAGCTACATAGTGAAATTCTGTCTCAAAACAAACACCTTTTTTCATTTATTTATTTATTTATTTGTTTATTTATTTATTTATTTAGACAGGGTCTCATTAAGTACACCAGACTAGCATTACAGTCAATAGATCAGCCTGCTTCTGCTTCTGCCTCCTAAATGCTTGGATTGAAGGCCTGCACACCTGGCCCTCTGATGGTTCTTAGTCCTCCCACCCCATCTCTCCGTTCAACTGCCCTGGAGAGGCAAGGATCACCATGACCCAGCAAGTACCCCACTCACTGGCAGTGTCTTGTCCTTCATACCCTGAATACAGAGAGCAACCAGAAACCCTACCTATTTCCTATATAGCCACATCTCAGTGATGTTGCTGAAGTACAGGGGGTAGGGATGCTTACAATTTAAGAGTTCGGGAGTCACAGTCACACAACACAGTGCAGAGGTAGTGTGCCGTTTATAGCCAGCTTTATGCCACAGTCAGCTTTGTACCTCAGGCTGATCCTTTCAAGTATTCATTAGCCCATCTGGATGTCTGGCACTGAGATGGACAGGGAAAGAAGTACCCCACAGAAGTGGCCCAGGAGTACATGGCTATGACATAGCCTAAGGGGTAGCTAGAAGTGAAATTTAGGAGATAAAGGAGTTCTGTGGTAGCAGCACACTCCAGGACAGGTTATGAAGCTGGTAGCCCCAGATGCAGAATTCACCTGGCTTAGACACCAGGGAATTTAGTGATTACTTCCGATTCTCATCTGTTAGTGCCTCATGTGGCCACTTCAGGAATTACACTTTGCAATGGCCCAAGGTCAGAGGCTCCTGCAACAGGCCAACCAGCTCTTCCCAAAGAATCTTTCAACCATCCCATACCTGAAAATCCAATACCCTTATCACTGAGTAAGAAAAGATTTTGGACACCACCTGGTTACTCATTACACGTTTATTGTACATTTTCACAATCTGGATGCGCCACAGAATTGGGGGCATAGGGCAGGGGAAGAAGGAAGGCAGGGGACACTGGGATAATATTGGGGGTCTAAAACACAAGCACCCCCACCCCCAGCATCTCTCCTACCCTTTCACACCAGTTTAGATCTCCTTGGTTCTCCTCCACACAGAAAACCTGGTGTGTGGGGGGGGAAGAGTTTGGGGAACACCCCCCCCAGAGGCAGGTTAAGGGGCTGTACCCTCAGACCCCTCTAAAACTGTGCCATTTTTACAGATTAGATCCTTCCTCTATCATTGTACCCAACAAGGAAATAGCTTGCCTTCTCTCTCTCTCTCTCTCTCTCTCTCTCTCTCTCTCTCTCTCTCTCTCCTCAACAACCCTGGAGAAGGAAGAGGATCCCCATCCTCCAGCAAGTCCCACACACATATTGGCAGTGACTAGTACCCCCACCCTGAATACAGGGGGGCAGTCAAAGGAGCTGGGCAGTGATGGGGGGTATACCCCCCCAGATTGGGGAGGAAAGTTTTCAGTCCAGCCTCTAGCAAGGATGAGGCCAGAGACTTCAGGCAGGAATTGGGGGGATTCTGTTTTGTCCCACTCCTCCCCAAGGCAGTGATGACCCACACACACTGGAGCCACCCCTCCTCAAAGAACCAGATTGTGGTCAGCCCCCAGTTCTCCTGGTGGGAGGAGGCAGCAGATCAGGCAGATGGGAGGGAGGAAGACCCCCTGGGAATGTCAGTTTTGTGCCCCACATGAAAACTGGGGAGCAGGAATGTAGGGAGAGACCCCGAGTGGGAGAATTATTGGTCCATCATAACACACTGAACTCCAAGACACTTACACACCAGCTGGAGGAGGGAGAGGAGGGCACAAGAGGTGTGGAAAACGGTAAGGTAGGCAAACTAGACTAGAGGGGTTGAAAGGAGGCAGCCTTGGGGTCCAGAGCAGCCTGGTTCCCCAAAAGCCCAGGCTCCCCACCACCTGCAGATAATATCGTGCAAATAAAAGTGTGATAAGAGGACCAATGGAGACTAACTCTTCCCAAAAGAAAGAAAAAACACACAAGAGTGAAGAGTGATGGAACAAAAAGAAAACGAAGGAAAAAAAAGACAGCGTATGCAAATGATATGCTAATCAACATGTTGGAAGCTCCCAGAAAACCTTGGGATTCTTAGGACCAAGTGGAACCAGTCTCAGAGCCTCCCAAGTGATACAAAGATGCAACCTAGGGAAGCCTAGACAGGTGGGGTGTTTGTTTCTGTGGGGTTTGCTTTTTGTTTGGGAGAGTCTGGAATTGTACAGGGAAATAGGAGGATGGGTTAAATCCAAGGGAAGGAGAGGGGGGCTATTGCATAGCAGATGCAAATGAAGGGACGGGGGCTGACCAGGAACGAGGAGAAGGGACAGAGGGTGAGAGAGAGAGGTGATGGGAACCTCAGGAAGGGGTGTTAAGGACAACCGGAAAAAATCTTCTAGTAATAAAACTACAAACAGACCAAATATATATAATATTATATATGTATAAATAACAGCTGGCTATTTACAGGGGACACACACACACACACGGACACACACACATACACACACACACGGATCCAAGGGAGGGGGCTGAAAAATATGGCTGACAGGTGGAGGAACGGCTGGGGATGGGGGAGAGGCCCTTCTTAGGCAGGGCAGACTCCTCAGGGATTTAAGTGCTGAAGTAAACTGTGGAGAGAGGGCAAGAGGAGAACGAGGGAGAAGGGGAAAAAGAGAAAGAAAGCAGTGTGTCAGGCCTGGCCCTGTTCCAAGCCTCCCCCACTCCCTCACTGGCTGACATCCCTTCCCTCTCAGCCTCAGTTTCTTCAAAGGGACTTGACAAGTCCACGATTGGACTAAGGGGCATACCACCTTTAATGCACTGGGTATGTGAGATAGCCTTCAAACAGTGGAGTAAGTGGTTTCCTGGTGGGTGGTGTTCAAGACCCTCAACCTTTCCTGTCTCCTGCTCCAGTTTTAGAACCCCAGATTGAGCTTTCAGGCTCAAAGGTTCCTAGAAGATCACCAGGGACCCACCCAGTATTCCTATTGGCAAAATCTTAACCAGGGAAAGTAAGGCTAGATAACACTCAAGTTTTGGGCTCTACACGAGTCAGAACTGCCAATAGCAGCAAACTGTTTTGTTTGAAGAATAAAACCTAGGTTAATGACCTTCAAAGCCCAGACTCCACAGGGAAACCCTCCACCTCTCCAGGGAAAGGGCCCTGGCCTCCCGTCCCACTCACCGATGATGATGATGAGGATGATGGCGCAGATCACTCCCAAGATAATCATCATCTAGGAGTGAGAGGGAGGTGAATGAGATGGCGACACCCCACTCGCCCACTGGCCCCCACATGTCCCCATCTCCTCCTCTTTACCTTGAGGTTTTTCCACCAGTATTTGCGCTTGAGCTTGGCTGCACTTGTTTCAAACTGGGAGGCCCCTGCCTGGAGGGCATCTGCACGATCATCCAGCTCCGAGAGCTTCTGGTCCCGCTCCAGGACCTTGTCCACATTCACCCTCATGATGTCCACCACCTGGGGGAGGGGTCCACGAGGCAGGGGGGTGTGCCAAGGCACGCCTCAAGGAGGGCACTTCTTGAACATGTCCCCATTGTGGCACACATGGAACATGCACCCCGATGTTTCCAGGCTAATATGCCAAGGACATACACAGAACATGCCTAGCATACCTGGGGACATGCAAGGAGCACACATCAGGGGCATGCTGCTACCACAGTGCTCAGATGTCTCAGCAACACCCTCTATCTATAGGGCCTGGATCAGCCTATCACCAGAGCACACCTGCCCCAGCTGGCACATCCCAGGCTAGCACAACTGATTCACCCTGCAGCTCTTCCAAGTGCATGCTGACAGGGAGACAGAGAGGGGATATGGCAGGTCTCCGACCCAAACCCACAAGCATAAACTGTCATTACCTTCAACCCAAGATGGGCTCCCACACCTATCTGCCAGCCCCATCATCTTTGATCTTTGACACACACACACACACACTCACACTCACCTCATCCACCTGGGCCTGGGTCTGCTGCAGTCTCCTGTTACTGGTAAGATTTGGAGGAGGTGCAGGGGGGCCACCCTCGCCGGCCGGGGCGGCAGGCGGGACGGTGGCAGCGGTAGCCGACCTAAGGAAGAGAAACGGATTAAGACTCGGGGCCTGAAGCCTCTGGCCCTATGGCCAGGGCTCCACCCATCCACCTGTCCATCCACAGTCCCTCCAGTCCTCTCTTACGCGAGAAGGCCACCCGATGGGAGACATAGTCACTCTAAGGCCCCAAAGCGGTTGAGCTGCGTGACCTTGAGAGACCCTCCTCATGCCTCGATTTCCCCTCCTGTTAAATGAGGGCGACCTCGTAGATGCTGCCCGGGGTCGACCCGAAATGACTGACGGCCATGGTGACAGGGGCGGGGCGGAGGGTGGACGCTGAGTCCGCTCCCTCCCGCGGCCATCGCCCGTGCCAAACCGCATGGGACCCGGTTCCGGGCATCCGCGCGCAGTCATGGGCACCAGCCTGGCCCGAGGCACGAGAAGCGCGGGCGGGACCCCCGTGTTTCCCAGGCCACTCCTTGGGGTGGCGGCCCATAAGGGGCAGAACATCGCGGGTGGCGAGTGCTGGGAGGCTGACTTACATGGCGGGGGTAGCGGGCAGAGGACTTGGCAGAGGCAGTGACGGCGGCAGCGGCGGCTCGCGCTGGCTCCGACTGGCGCTGGCTACCCGGGACTGGAAGATGGCGGCCGCACGTCACCCGCATCCGGGCACTGCGGCGTGGGCGGGGCGCGGCAGGCGACACGTCGCTAGCGGACCGCGGGGGCGGGGCGCTGCAGGGCCGGGGGTCCTCTAGTTGGGTCTGTCGGCCTTAGGCTGTGGGCGCAGCTCGCCAACCCACCGCCGCCCCCAAGGCATCTGACGCCTGCCTCTTTTGGTACCCACAACTGAGCTCCATACATCCCTCTCCTCCCAAATTACATCCTCCCTCATCTTTGAAGAGGATACACCGGTCCTTACGCCATATACATCCTACAACCTGGTCTCATCACCTGGGTATAGGTTGAGGATGGAAAACGAGAAGTGAACAAGACAGGTGCCAGAGTAGTACTTATAACTGGAATCCTGACGCTGGAGTGGAGGGGAATTGAGAGAACTAACCTCACCCATCACCCTGAAATTGAATGTCTCAAGGGAGGTCTGAGGCTTCTGATTTCCTTGCAGGGTATGGGCAAAAAGAGTAACAGAAGAGCGGGCGCGCGCGCGCGCGCGCGCGCGCACACACACACACACACACACACAGAGAGAGAGAGAGAGAGAGAGAGAGAGACAGAGAGACAGAGAGACAGAGAGACAGAGAGACAGAGAGAGAGAGAGAGCTGTGAAAACTGCACCTACTTACAGATGAAGTTCTGACCAAGTGTGCTTGGCAGTCAAAGCTGGAGCAGGCCCCACAAAGATTAGACAAATTAAAGACTCCAGGAAGGGCCAAAAACTGTCTGGTGGTGCCACAGGCTGGATCCCCCACTGGGGTCAACTGCCCCACTTCAGCTTTGATTCTAGTATAGAGCCTGGTCTGAAAAGAGCCAGCAGACAAGGGTGGTGGCACCTGAAGTGCTTAGGTTATAGGCACAACTTTACATGTGGATTTGTCCCCCATCCATGACCTTGACAGAACCAACTGCCTCTCCCTGGACCCTAAATACTAAGTGCATCACATAAGGAGACACTCAATATTTGTCAAGCGGCTTGCTCTAGATAACACAGTAGGATATTATCTTAGACCTGGTCCAATCCTGACTGCTCCATTTTAAGTACACTAAACAGCCACAGCAGCTGTGCACACTCCCATCCTGCGTCTCCGGAGAGAAAGAACCAGAGAGCAGCTGTCTATTTAGCCTCCAGGATGAAGGAGGCATTTTAGGAGAGGGCTAGTGGCTCTGAGGTGGGAGTGCTCCTTACATCCCTGAGAGAGCCTTCTTCTCAGAGACGGGCAGAGTCTGGCTTTCCTCCTCCCACTCCGAGCTTCCCAGGGCCTTCTGTGCTGCAGTGCCCAGCCCCCTCCCAGCAGAAGCCCCAGGACAAGTTCTGTTGTCTGAGGTGTTAGTTCCAGGCTGTCTGGGGGAGGTGAAAGAGCAGGGGAGTATGTGCTGGGTGCAGAATTTGCTTTGGACTGCCTCCCCCTTCCAGGAGCAGCCATTAGCATGGTCTTTGTGAGGCTGGGCTCCTCAGAAGGCAGCTTTGGTGGCGGTGGAGGGGGCTGTTCAGATCAGCTGCGAGGCTCTTGTTCTCCATCCCTGGGACCACTCTACTTTCCAATCAGAGAACAAAGATGCCGAATTCCATTATTTCACGTTCAAATGCCTTAGTGTCTGGGTAGGAAACATCATTGAGAGTGAGGAAAGAGAAACAGTGAGCAGACCCCTGCCCCAGCCCAACACCCCACCCACCCTTGCAGGCTAGATCACAGACCCTGGTTTAGGGTTGCTACCCATGCTGCCTAGCAAAAACATAGAGGATATGGGAGAGACAGAGTCCCAGACAAATCTGGAGAGGATAGGCCTCGGCACATAGCTGGGGAAGTTGTTCTTCCCGGTGGATTCCGGGAACAGCAACGGCAGAGTAAAAATGAAGGCGAGTGTGAAGGGTAGGAAGGACCCAGTAGGACTCATCTTAGAGGACTGTCACTGCACTGCACTGCACAGCACAGCCCACCTCAGCGGCGGTGCTAAGAAAGTCTAAGTTTAGATCAGTGCTGGAGGAGGGGGGAGGCTGCGGTGGAGTGACCGAGTTCACCTGAAAATGTGTAAGAGAATGTTTCATGCAAACAGGTAGAACGGAGACTCAGAATAGACTTGTGCTGAAGAAAATACAGTATTTGCACGACTGTGATGCTTTCCTCAGTTGCAGGGAATTGGTGGCTGGCTCTCTAGGACCAGATCCTGAAGCTCTTCAGGCTTAGTGGTTGCCTGTTCCTGATCCCTGCACTCGGAAGATGAAGGCAGGAGAATCCGGAGTTTAAGACCAGTCTGCTTAAGGAGACACTGTCTCAAAACAAGCCAAAGACTGGAGCATGGAGGCTAATGGGTCAGCAGTTAAGAATATGACTGCTCTTCCAGAAAACCCTGGTCCATTTTCCAGCACCCACACAGCAGCTTGAAGCCATCTGTAGCACAGGTCCTGGGGGATCTCACCCACTCAGGGTCCTCCGGACTCCACTGTGCACAGGCATATATATATTTACACAAAAATCCCATACACATAAGAATAGATAATTAACAACAAAAGAGAGTTAACAATCAAAACCCCACAAAGAACACAAAAATATGCAGGAGGGAGGGCCCAAGGCTTCTTCAGGGTTCTGATGTAGTCCTACAGAGACCACACTTTAAGGAAAGCTTACTTGCATTGCTTTTCCCTCTTCACAGGACTCCTGGTTTAGAAGTTGGGGTGGAATGGGGGCTGGGTCACACCCATGCTGACTCATGAACCCATTCCATCTTCATGAGTCAAACCCTGCATTGTGAGACAGTCATTAATTTCTGGGACCTCGTTTGCCCCTCAGCACACAGCTCTCATCAACTTTTAGTTTGCTTCCAATGTCCTGCTGTTGTGTGCTGTGCCCTCATGATGTTGGGAGCACGGGAAATATTGATGTATTTGGGCTAAGCTTAAAGCTTTGATGGGGTCTTTTTTTTGATTTTTGTTTGTTTCACCTGTTAACTTACTTTGGGTTTTGTTTGTTTTCACATTTCGGAAGGTTTGTTTTTTGTGTTTGTTTGCAATGTTGAGGATAGAAATCAGGCCTTAGGCAAGGCTCTACTATAGAAAGTCGCTTCCCAGCCCTAATGGTGTTTCATTGCCAATTCCTTCTTGTAGTAAAGGGTAACAGGTGCACATAAAAGTCACATCTTGGGGCTGGAGCGGTGGCGCCTGCTGCTCTTCCAGAGGAGTTCGGTTCCCACCACATCAGTTACGCCACTCCCACCTGTAACTCCAGCTCCAGGGGATTGGAAGCCCTCTTCCAGCACATGCATATACAGATAAATAAATAATAAAAGTTATATCTTGTTTGTTTTAAAAATTGCATTATTACCAAGCAGTGGTGGCACACACCCTTAATCCCAACCTCAGGAGGCAGAGACAGATGGATCACTGTTTGAGGGCAGCCTGGTCTACAGACCAGGACAGCCAGAACTACACAGAGAAAACCTGTCTTGAAAACACAGGGGAAAATTAATTTATTTATTGGGGAAAATCACATGTGACCGTCATGGATAACTGGTAGGAGGCTTTCTTTCCTTCCACTGTGTCTGGAGACCAAAGAAGACCAAACTCAGGTCATCAAGCTTGGCAGCAGGTCCCCATGACTCATCTCACTGGACCATTTCTTTGTTGAGACAAGGTCTCATTGTAGAGTTCAGGCTAGTCCCTGAATGCTGGGATTACAAGGCTACGCCATGGCACCGGGTTGCTTTAAGTGGTATCTGCTTCATCTGTGAAGCTTCTCCTACCCAAGTACAAAGCACAATGTCAGGAACAAGGCAGACAAATGGATAAGGAATGATCAGAACAATGGTCCTCACTATCTCCCTCGGATGGTGGCACTGAGTGGCTTTGCCAGAGCTGGAGAGCTCTGCCTTTTCACTGGGCTGACCAGCTCAGCTACTACCCAGGCCCAGATTTGGGGCTCTGAATTGGCCCACCCCAAATCTATATCATCTGTGAACAGCTAGGATGTATGAAAGGGCCAGTCCTGCTGATCCAAAGCTGCAGGATCTCCATGACACAGGACAAAAACAGGACAACTGGGAGGAGTCCCAACGAAGATCCAATATTGATGGCGTCACAGAAGCCAGAGGCCTCCAACCAGACCAATAACTCACTGCAATGAACATTTCCAAGTGGAGATATGTGGATGGGGTGATACACTGTGGGATACACCTGACATGATACAGCTTCCACTTCAAGATGTTTTTTCTATGCTTTGCATTGTTGTTGTTTGTGTTTTATTTGGGGGGTTCAGGAGCGAAGGGTAGATATGAGGGGACAGGGAGCTGAGTGGGACTGGAGAGCATGATGTGAAACTGGGAAAGAAAATAAATAAAAGTTTTTTTAAAAGTTATTTTTTCAGTGATAGAAATAGAGTTTATTAAGAATAAAAGACACATCTGAGAGTGAACACAAGCTGGTAACCTAGAAAGGCAGATGCTTAAAGGTCACTAATTATATTCATTACAATTTATTTATTGTATTTGTGGTGGAGAGAGCACGCTGGATCAGTTTCTTCTTCCACCATGTTGGGAACAGGGACTGAAACCAGGCTGTCAGGCTTGGCAGCATGTAGTTTCCAAGCAGAATCAGCTCACTAGTCCTCTGTTACTTAGGACCTGGGGTGGTGGCATGGACCTTGTCTCCTAGCACCAGGGAGGCAGAAACACTGAAACCTCTGTGAGAGCCAGAGCTACAAAGTGAGACCCATCTCAAAGTAAAATAAAATTAAGAGTTATTTAGGCTGAACTGTAGCTCAATGGTAGAGTGTCTGAGTCCCAACTATTTTTTTTTTTTTTTTAGATTGGGCACAGTGGCATACACCTGTAATCTTAACACTCAAGTCTGAGACATTGCCATGAGTTTGATCCCAACCAGGCTACAAAGGTAGACATTATACTCGAGGCAAATTAATTAACACAAACATTTGTGCACAGAGTATCAGCTCTTCAAAAAAGCATATAGTTCAAAAGACAGCTGCTCTTCTCCTGGCTACTCCGTCTCCCAGCCGCTGACCCACCAGTGCCCACTGCTTCCAGACAGGCTTTCATTATCCATCCTAATGAACAATCTGTACATGCTGCTCTGCACGTTGCTTTTCCATTTACCATAGCTTGGAGATTGTTCCATTATATGTAGGGCACACAACTCACGTCTTTATGATTGTGGAGTATCCTTCTGTATGGGGATATAAAGCAATTTAATCAATCCACTATAGGTGGTCATTTTAGGTTGTTAGTGACCTTTTGCCAAATGAAGAAAAGATATAAAGAATACTCCACATATTCTGACTTTCCTTTATGCAAACGTGTAGAATGAATTCCTGAATATAAAAATTCTATTTCAAAGCCAGGCACAGTATAAAACACGCCTTCAATCCCAGCACTCTGGAGGCAGAAGCAGGCAGATCTCTGTGAGTTTGAGGCCAACCTGGTCTAAAGAGTGAGTTCCAGGACAGCCAGGGCTACACAGAGAAACCATGTCTCAAAAACACCAAAAAGAAGGAAAATCAAACCATACAAGGATCTGGGAAAAGTGGGAAACCTATAATCCCAGGAACTCAGGAAACTGAGGCAGGAGAATTATATGTTTATGGCCTTTCTAGACTACAGTGTAAATTAAAGGTTAGCTTGGGAAACCCATGAGACCCAACGTATCAAGCTGAAAAAGTAAAATACATTGAAAAGATGGTGACATAACACACTTCGTAGAGAGCCTGCCTGGCTCTGATGAACCCTGTTCAGCCCTAGTTTTGAGCTAAGGATTTAACAAATCTGGAAAAAACAAATACTAAACCAAATGGTGCATATGCTTTTGATGGGTACTCCCAAATTGCTATCTACGGGTGTGCTACCAAGTTTTCTTCCCACCCAGCAAACAGGTAAGACAGGTTTCTCCACATCTCCAATATGCTATGAAACTTTTCAGCCAATATTAGTAAGTTGGGACTACAGAGCTGGCTCAGTGGTTGAGTATTTGCTGTTCTTCTAGAGGACCCAGCCAGGGTTTCTAGTCCCTACCATCCGAAGTTCACAACTTCTATCACCAGCTCCAGAGGATCAGCGCCCCCTTCTGGCCCTCTCTGCCATCTGCATGCTTGTCATGCTTGGACACCTAGACATAAATACAAACAAATCTTAAAGTTCAATTAATTAGCCGTGCGGTGGCAGCGCACGCCTTTAATCCCAGCACTTAGGAGGCAGAGGCAGGCAGATTTCTGAGTTCGAGGCCAGCCTGGTCTACAAAGTGAGTTCCAGGACAGCCAGGACTACACAGAGAAACCCTGACTCGAAAAACCAAAAAAGAAAAAAAAAAAATCAATTAATTAACTATACACAATTTTCATCCCTTTTATGATGGATAACATGAGGCCTCTTCATATGTGTAATAGTTCTTTTAACTCCTAACCTGTGAAATGCCCATAAAGTGACTGTATGATTTTAAGTTGTTTGTACTTTTCTTACAGACTTACAGATTTTTGTGTCAACATTAACTTTTTCTCTACAAAATGACTTACAAATACTTTCTTAAGATACTATCTTTTGCTTCCTATTTTTGCCTATTTTTAAAACTATGTATACATTTTGTTATTTGTTTGCTTGTTTCTATTGACAAGTGTCACCTAAGTCACTAGGCTAGTTTCAAACTTAAATCTTCCTGTTTCACTCTCCTGAGTTACCAGCAGGCACCGCCAGCCCAAACTACTGATGTCTTGAGCTAAAGATTAAACTGAGAGTCAAGTGCATCCTAGGCAAGCCCTTACCATTGTGTTATACCCCATCCCAACATTCATCATAAACAGTTAAATGTGCCAGTATTCTTTTATGGCTTCTATCAGAAATGGTTTCTTATCATAAATATAAGCTATATGTTTATATGTAAATATATAATCTACTCAAAATTTATTTTAAAAACTACCCAGACTCGAGTATGGCAGCACACACCTGTAATCTCAGCTATTCAGGAAGCAGGGGGATTGCTCCAGTTTGCTTTCTGTTGCTGTGATAAAGCACTGACTAAAACCAGCCTGTGAAGAAAGGATTTACTACAGCTTACAGGCTTCAGTTCATTCTTGAAGAAAACCAAGGTAGGAGGAATTCAAGGTAAGAACTGAAGCAGAGGCCATGAGAGCCAGAGCGCCCCGCCCACCGCCTCAGCCACTGTTCTTCTACAGCCTACGCTCATCTGCCCACAGTGCCTAGGTGCTCCTATGGCAATTGGCAATTGGCAATCAGGCATGCCCAGAGGCCTACAGGCAAATCTGACAGAGGCAATTCTTCACTTGAGGGTTCCTCTTCTCAGGTGACTCTAGACTTAGGTTAACAGCTGAAACTAACTATGACAGGGATCATAGCCTAGGCTACAGAGCAAAATCCTGTTTCAAAACAACAAAGACAATTCTAAGGGCTAGAGAGATGGCTCAGCAGTTAACTCAAGTTCAGTTCCTGGCACCCACATCTGGCTGTTTCCAAGCACCAGTGACTCCAGGAGATCCAGTGCCTTTGGTCTCTGTGGGCACCCCCACCCACATGCACACATCCATATGCAGACACATACAAATAATTAGGAAAAAAATGTTAAGAACTAGGTCAGGTAGGGCAGTGGTGGCGCACGCCTTTAATCCCAGCACTTGGGAGGCAGAAGCAGGTGGATTTCTGAGTTCGGGGCCAGCCTGGTCTACAGAGTGAGTATCAGGACCGCCAGGACTACTACACAGAGAAACCCTGTCTCGAAAAACCAAAAAAAAAAAAAAAAAAAAAAAAGAAAGAAAGAAAAAAAAAAAAGAAACACAGTAAGACCCTGTCTCAAAAGAAAAAAAAAGATACATAGTCCTTTGAATATTTGTTTGTTTTTGAGGCAGGGTTTCCCTATGAAGCTCAGGCTGGTCTTGAACTTGGCATCCTCTTACCTCAGCTTCCCCAGTTCTACTGAGAAACAAGCTTGCTCTCTGTAGCAGTGAGAAGGGCCCACTGCGAAAGCTGCCAAGTTGCTTTGATATGTAGCATGACGTCAGAAGCTGGAGTTAAAGCGCAGGTTAAGGCTCAACATGGCAGTGTTAGGAGCACTGAGAAAGACGGATAAAAGGATTTGCAGCTGGCTCTTCGAAAACCAGGCTACACAGGTAGAAGACAAAGCTCCGGACAGCAGGGCAGCTGTCCCTCCCCGCCACGGAGGAAATTACGTAAGACACTACTGCCCTTCCATTTACCCTTACATCTTATGCAGATGCTTGGTTTTGATTTTTCAAGACAAGTGTTCCCTGTGTAGCCCAGGCTGTCCTGGAACTTACTCTGTAGATGAGGCTGGCCCTCAACTCTGAGATCTACTTCCTCTGCTTCCCGAGTGCTGGGATTAAAGGCCACCACCACCTGGCCTCTGCTTTGTTCATCATCTTCATCGTCATCATCGTCATTTTGAGACAGGGTCTCCTATAACCCAGACTGGCTTCAAACTCCCTTTGTAATAGATTACTCTATCCTCCTGCCTCTATCTCTCATGTTCTGGGATTATAGACAGTTAGGACCATCATGCCTATTTTAACTAAAAAAAAAATTATTGGGGGATGGAGAAATGACTCAATGGTTAAGAGTACTTGCTGTTCTTTCAGGAGACCCAAGTTGGGTTCCCAGCACCCATGCTGGGTGGCTCATAACTGCTTATAACTCTTGCTAAGTGGATCTAATGTCTCTGACCTATGAGTGTACCTTTACTCAAGTGCACACATGCAGACACATACAAATAATTAAAATTAATAAAAAATATTTAAAGTTATTATTTTCTTGTGTGTGTGTGTGTGTGTGTGTGTGTGTGTTTGAGGTCTGAGACATGGTCTCTCTCTCTGTGTGTACTCTAGGCTGGTCTTGAACTCAACTAATCCTCCTGCCTCAGTCTCCTGAGCACTGGATTAGAGGTTTGAGCAGCAGAGCAGCCTTATAGGGTAGATATGTTTCAAATGTCCCAAAGGCCATGTATTAAAACAGGGCTTCCTAAACTTTCTCATGTCAGCCTGTACTATAAAGCTAGTTCCAGGACAGCCAGGGTACACAGAGAAACCCTGTCTAAAAAACAAACAAATAACAACAGAGAAAGCTGACTAGTCCTGGTTGAAAACAATGAATTTAAAGAGACACTACCCTAGTATATAGGTTTATAAAATAGATATACTAACCAAACATTTGTTTCCCAATAATCAAAAATTAATGATTAGAGCCACATATGATCATGTATCAAAAGCAATACACTTGTTTCTTTTTCTTTGTTTTTTCAAGACAAGGTTTCTCTGTGTAGCCCTTGATGTTCTAGATCTTGCTCTGTAGACCAGGCTGGCCTCCAACAGAGCCAGCTGCCTCTGTGTCCTAAGTGCTGGGATTAAAGGTGTATGCCATCACACCTGGCTCCAATTTGTCTTTTTTAAATGGCATCCTTAGTATCTGCTGCGTTCCACTTAGTTCTCTTTCTAGATTTCGGAGTGTGCCCCATGAGTCTGTGTACTTCACTGTGTGGATTTTGGTTTTGTTTTTCTTTTACACTTGTATTGCATTTTTAACATTTTATTCATGTATTTGTGTGTGGATGTACCGTTGTACACATCCAACAACACATGTGGAGGTCAGAGGTCAGACCTGGTTCACTCCTCCCTGTTGGGTTTCAGACGCAACAGGAAGGGACAAGCCAGCTGAGGTGCATATTTTGTATACCAAAAAGGAGCTGGCCCCCAGGTCCTCCCAGCTCTCAGTCCCTGCCTGTTACAGGCATGGTTGGCACACACTGAATTCCTCCCTGAACTTCTCAGCCCAAGGTTCCCCGGAGTCTCTTCACTATATAATAATCCAGATGTTTTGCACTCACGCTCTCTCTCTCCCTATGTACACAGTCTTTCTTTCTCTCTCTCTCTCTCTCTCTCTCTCTCTCTCTCTCTCTCTCTCTCTCACACACACACACACACACACACACTTCTCTGTCTGCATGGTGACTTTCCTGGTTTTGTTCCTGTTCCTTGGGACAGTTGAACCCTCCTGAGAAACCTGCCTTTATGTTTTAGTTTGGCTTGAATTGGCTTATTTTGTCGGAGGAAAAAATAGTATCATTTCCTTTATGTGGGTCCCAGCAATTAAACTCAGTTCATCAGGCTTGGCTGAAGGTGCCTGTAACCACTGAGTGAGTCATCTTACCAGCCCCTACCTGTCTTTTTGTTTTATGTTTTAAAAAATATCTATCTATCTATCTATCTATCTATCTATCTATCCATCCATCCATTTAGCGATGTATTTTTGAGACAGGGTTTCTTTATGTAATCCAGATGTCCTGGAGCTTGCTATGTAGATCAAGATGGCTTCCAACTCATAAAGATCCTCCTGCCTCCTGAGTACTGGGACTAAAGGCATGTGCTACCATTCTTGGTCATTTTTATTTTTTTAAATTGTGTGTGTGTGTGCACGTGTGTGTGTGTGTCCACAGTGCAGGTGCCCATGGAGGCCAAAAGTATCATGTCCCCTGTAATTGGAGTTATAGGTTGTTTTGAGCTGTGTAATGTTAGTGCTAGAACCCAGAACCTGGGTCCTCTTCACGGGCTGCCCCAGCCTTTGCCCTCTGAGGCATCTTTCTAGTGCACTTCTTTCCCACTGTTTGAATGAGTTTATTTTATAGCTTTTTTTAAAATTTTTAAATCAGAGCCTGTGGTGGTTTGAATAGGAATGGCCCCCATAGACTCAAGTACACACATGCTTAATCCTTAGGGGTTGTGTACTACTAGGAGGTATGACCTTGTTGGAGGAAGTGTGTCATGGTGGGGGCAGGCTTTGAGGTCTTAGAAGGTCAAGTCTGGCCAGTGTATCTCAGTCTCCTGTTGCTGACTGAGGATCGATCAAGATGTAGATGTCTCAGTCGGGCGGTGGTGGCTCTGGCCTTTAATCCCAGCACTTGGGAGGCAGAGGCAGGCGGATTTCTGAGTTCGAGGCCAGCCTGGTCTACAGAGTGAGTTCCAGGACAGCCAGGGCCACACAGAGAAACCCTGTCTCAAAAAAAAAAAAAAAAAAAAAAAAAAAAAAGATGTAGAAGTCTCAGCTCTTTCTCCAACACCATGTCTGCCACATGCACTGTGCTTCTCGCCAGGACGATAATGGATTAAACCTCTGAAGCTGTAACCTGGCCCCAAGTAAATGTTTTCCTTTTTAAGAGTTGCCATGGTCATAGTGTCTCTTCACAACAATAAAATCCTTAGACAGAGCCTAAGCTTCTCTTTCCCAAATATGCAGCACAAGCCTTGGCTTGCCAAGTTTAATTACCAGAGCAGGAAAGACGGGATGCTGTTATTAGCCAGGTTTAGGCCACCTGGTTACCCCGAGGCAAAAAGAAAATGAGGAGGGAGTGAGTGCAGGCTCTTACTGAGCATAAAGACTAAGAATGGGGTGGGGAGGGGCTGCAAAAAGCAAATGGAGTGGGGTAACCAGGAAGAGGATGTATACTGAACACCTGGAAACAACATGTGCCTCATGACCAAGTCAACCCATGGAAAAGGTCCTGAGGAGATGTCAGAGGTCTGGGATTCTATTCCCTCTACCCCATCCCCACATGGACCATCTCCATCTTCCTTGAAATCCCACCAGAATGTCTGTGAACTCACATTAACCAATTTGGTCCTTTCATGGGTAGTTGAAGCACACTCTTCCACAACCCATCAAGTATTTATTACGGAGAAGTAGCAAGTTCAACAAAAGCCAGCTGCTCCTCAATCTGCATGATGCCCACCCCCAACCTTGCAGGAAACATATTCACCACAAACTTCACACTCTCACTAAAGGTGCCAGACAACTACAGATCCAGAATAAGATGGCAGGAGAGAGAACCCTCAGGACTCAAGCCTCAGAGCTATCTTTGAGTGTTCAGGCTGCAGGCTTCATTCCTCTGAGTATAAAGACAGTCTCTAAAACAGCCCTGAGATCTATAGCTGGGCATGTTGGCACACAGCTTTAATCCCAGCAAGCAGGAGGCAGAGGCAGGCAGATCTGTGAGTTCAAGGCCAGCCCAATCTATATACAGCAAGTTCTGGGACAGCCAGGAATACGTAACAGGAGATCCTGTTCGAAAAGAACTAAAAATAAACAAGTAATCCTCAGAACTAGAAAGCCACTAACGTCATAGCAAATGAAAATCCATTTCAGATGCTAACTGGTAGGTCCTCTGGTGTTGACTTATGGCTAGAGGGAGGTGACTGACTTTGGGTAGCAGGGAAACATCTGGGTTCAGAACTGCTGCTCCACAGATGGCTGGTGTTTAAGAACAACAGAGGTGACTCGGGGTGGGAGGCTAAGACATACTTCAGCTGGGAGAATTCTTGCCTAGTATGCACATGACCTCAGGTTTCATCCCCAACACCACAAAAACTGAGCGTGGTTAAACAATCCTTCACTTAACCCCAACTTGGGAGACAGAGATAGGAGGATCAGATGTTCAAGGTCATCCTCAGCTACAGGAGACCTTGTATCAAAGAAAAAAGAAGTTATGACTCAGAGGATAGAGACACCTGCTCCCAAGGCTAACAACCTGGTGGGTGGAGAGCACCGACTCTGGTAGGTTGTCTTCTAAACGCCACACGCACGTGACCATGCATACATACAAGCGTATAAAATATTAATAAAATGTAATTAAGAAGTAGTAGTGGTGGTGGGACTGGAAATGCTATGAAGTCGTGAGTTCAATCCTCACCCCTGCCAGAGGAGGAAAAGGAGGAGAAAGAGGAGGAAGGAAAAGAAGAGGAAGAAGAGGAGAACAAGGAGATAGTAACACCAACATAAATAAATGGGCAAGCAGAAGAGAGACAGCACACAGTACTATGTCCCCAGTGATTGCCACATGCACACTTTATTATTTTAAATGTAGGACAGTGAGACAATAGCTCAGCTCAGTGTTTGTCTTGTATGCACGAAGACCTGAATCTGAGCTCTAGCACCTAAAAGTCCAGGTATAGGCATGAGGCAAATACTTGTAACCCCAGCACAGGGCAAGTACCAATTAGAGACCCTATCTCAAAACAAAAACAAAATAACCAAGATGAACGGCTCCTGACGAATGAGATCTGTGACTGACCCACATGTACATGCAGCCACATACCTACGTATCCCTCCATAAACAAACATGCACACAATATTTACTGAATGAAGTTGAAAAGGCAGAGACATGCCAGATGAACCAGGGAAACCATTGTTCCTAAGCCAACTGAGAGACAGATTTTAAAAGAGGGGAGTGTTCAACATAACACAAAGAGAAGAGAGCTAAAACCACACAAGTCACTCTGGGCTTGAGGACAAGAAGTAATAGGTTTAAATTTATTTTTATTTTATGTGCACTGGTGTCTTGCTTGCACATTTGTCTGTGTGAGGGTGTTGGATCCCCTGGAACTAGACAGTTGTAAGCTGCCATGTGGGTGCTGGGAATTGAACCCAGGTTCCCTGAAAGAGCAGTCAGTATTCTTAACAGCTGAGCCATCTTTCCAGCCCCAAGAAGTAATTGGTAATGAGAATTTTCTTGGAATGTTTGGACAGGTGCATCTCTGGGAAAGTATGTGCTTATGTACATAAGCTTATTATATATTTTATTAGACAATACAAATAATAGTATACTCTTCGGGGGGGGGCGATACCTATGGTCATGCTAGTTAAACCACTCTAGCTGAGCTATATCTACGACCCTACAATATTCTTTTTTTTTTTTTTTTTTTTTGGTTTTTCGAGACAGGGTTTCTCTGTGTAGTCCTGGCTGTCCTGGAACTCACTCTGTAGACCAGGCTGGCCTCGAACTCAGAAATCCACCTGCCTCTGCCTCCCAAATGCTGGGATTAAAACAATATTCTTTTAGTATTTTATGTGTATGAGTATTTGCCTGCACACATATCTGTGCTCCAAGTAGATGTCAAATGTCACGGTAAAGAGAATAGGGCAATGGATTTCCTGGAACAGGAGTAAGCTGCCATGTGGGTGCTGGGATTTGAACCTGGATCCTCATAACCATCTCCTCAGCCTCCTACAAGATTCTTTAACGTAAATTCTACTCTTTTGTTTTTTGTCTCACTGTGCAGTTCTAGCTATCCTAGAACGCACTCACTGTAGACCAGACTGGCCTTAAATTCAAAGATCCACCTGCCTCTGCCTCCTGAATACAGCTAATCTCTTTAAAATTTATGAAATTCTGGGGTGATTCGGGTGCACACTTTTAATCTCAGCACTTGTGAGGTAAAGGCAGGTGGATCTCTGTAAGTTTGAGGCCACCCTGGTCTACAGAGCTCATTTCAGGACAGCCAAGGAAGGAGACAATAAGAGGAGACTAGAGAGACAATAAATGAGAAACAAGACTTGGTCACACACTCTGGTTTGTATCCATTCTTCCATTTCTTGCCCCTTCATCCCTACTCTCTCTCTCTTATTGTCCCTCTTCTCTTATTGTCTCATCCTTGCAAGAAAATCCTGGGTATTTATAAGCACAAGCAGGAGAACACAGCTGAAGATACTTTACCATGTGCACCATGCAGCTGGGGTCACTAAACAGCAAAACAAGATATGTGGGGTAAACAAGATGTTATCAGAGTGTGCTCAGCTGTTGTAGGCTGTTGAAAAACAAGTCTCTTGTCAGGGTATATGGCTGGAGATGGCTGCAAAGATGATAGCCACTTTCTGCTAGAAGTTGGCTCCCAACATGTAGTGTCTTAGAATTACAGAAAAATGTCACTGAAAGGTATGGAATGCTTCAGGAATGTGTCCCCTTGCACAGAGGCCATGGTAATCCTGTGTCTTTCCAGTTTTAGTGTATGTGCTACTGAAGTGAGCCTGTGTGTGTATGTAAAACCCTACAACCAATGTCTATATAACCTTGCGAAACAGAGACCCATGAAATGTCAGGGGTAGATGTGACAGTTGTGATCAGGAGACTGTGCTGTAAGGAAGAGGCTTACAGGCTTCACAGTTAGCGCTCTTAAATCCACTGCTTCATAAAAGTGTTTTGAGAAACCTTTGAGAGATTTGCCTACAAAAAGGAGCAGACCTTTTCTGGGGTCAAAGCGATCTGTACTTGACAATCCAGCTAACAGAGGAAAACTCTCAGCGTTCCGCAGACAGACCTGCTGCAGTTCTAAGCCTGCAGCTGCTCGGGGAATGTCTCAGGTTGTGCTCAGCCTCTATCCTGAGCTGCTCAGCTGCCACCCTCCTCACACAGATGATGCCGGAGGAACGCAGTAGGGGACCTCAAGACCTGGCCCAGCTTGTCCATCCCTACAAGGGGCAGCAAGTTCCTGTTGTTTTGTTGGGGAAAGGGTACTTTCTATGCAGCCCTGGCTTGCTGGAAATGCACTATGTAGACCAGGCTAGCCTTGAACTTGTGGCGCTCTTGCTTCTGCAGACTGAGTGTTGGGATTGTGGGCACGATCACCATTCCTGGCTGCTGTAAGTTTTTTATGCTGAGGATTTTGCCTAGGACCTCAAGGCACAGCAAGTATGCCCTTACTGGTGAGCTAGCTGTATCTCCAGTGTAAATATAACCTACTTAATTGCAAGTTCACACTGTTTAATTTAAATAAGAGTTATGTTTGGCAACCTGTCAGTAGAGCTCCTGGAAAAAGTAATTTTTTCTAAGTTCAGTAAGACACATGCAAGGGTGTGTGTGTGGGCTTCTCGCAGAGCTGCACTTAAGTTTCTCAGCAATAGCTGAGACATATGTAACATTCTGGTGGCTCTCAAGTTACAACTTCAAGCTTTGCTAAGAAAATCCTAAATCTTTTTTTTTTTTTTTTTTTTTTTTTTGTAGCACGTACAATTTATAGAATTAAATAAATCTAGGAGTACTGGAAAACTTTGTCTCTGTATGCCCAAAGCTAAGTACAAGTCATATCACATCTACTTTCTCATAACTGTTAGTAGGGAGTAAGGAGGTCATTGATTTGAATTGATGTGCTGTAAATTTAGGGGTCATCTGAAAGCGTCTTCTGGTAAGCACGAGGAGGGGTCTTGAGGTGCTTCCCAGAAGCTGGCTGCTCTCGCCACAAAAGTGAGGTTGGAGCAATCAGATAACCACATATTCGATTCTCAAAGGTATGGTTCTGAACAGTGCTAAGGACAAAACACACAACGTGGTTATAAAAGTCTACCAATCAGCATACTGAAAATAAGTGTGATCGTCAGGGAATCAGATAGGAGCAATCAGGATGTTGTCAGGTCCTGATCACACGGAAATGCTAATCAGCAGATCATGCAAGCTCCAATCATCATTTTCTACTGCCCTCCGAATGGAGGAACAGGTAAGGATTAACCTCCTGACGATAGACAGAAAAGGGAGCCCATTCCTAATTAAGTAAAGATATCTCCTATTAAAGGGAGGGTGAGAATATGACACTTTAGCATGAACCCAGTGATTTACAGTTTTTGCAACCCAAGAGTAACATCTATTTGATAGTCGCTTGAAATGTTTTATTTTTCCATTCGGCGCAAAAAGGGAGAAACCAAATTCTCCCAGAATGCTCCGCTCCCATGCAGCAAATTGGAAACTCTATGTGAGATGCTTATTTGCATATCCCCGCCCACTCACTTCCGCCTATCTTGTACCGTAAAAATCCAAATAGAAGCATCACCTATTAGCTCACATACATGCGGCTAGAAAAAAGCCTTTATTTACACCAGCCTCTTGGGCCACCAATGGTCTTCTGTATAAGCCTTGTTTTTAGTATAAAATGAATTTTATTACAAAACTCTATAAAATTATAACCCAAGATTTGAGGGATCTTATCCCAACACTGCCATCCTCTGCTTAGCCGCAGTTGGGAGGAGCAAAAGACCAGGGCGAGAGAAAACTGAAGCCTCTGTCTTTCTTCTTCCAGCAATGGGAGACAGCTCATCACTTTTCCAGCCTTGGTCCCTACATCTGGGTTGTGATCAGAAGGGTTTCTTTTTCAGCCCAAAGACAGCGATGAATAATGCAGTTTCAGTGACAGCTGGGAAGGCGCTGTGAAAAGTAGGGGATGGGTTTAGAGCCCCTTCTAACCCAAACACTCGAACCCCCAAATCTTATATGCGAGTGAGTTAGGGGGTGGGTAAACTCTTCAAACCTCTACCAATTGCAAATGTGCAGGAAAAGTCTGGGTGGGGGAAATCTTCAGATTTGGGACTTTCCATCATCCCCCACCCCATTCTAAAATATTGGGTACTATGGCACCTGCAGAAGGCAAAAATGTACCAGTACGTGGTACATTCCCATCGCTCGAATATGAAGAAAGAGAGGGCTACAGACGCGCTACAGTGGGCTGCAATGGCTTAAACACAGCAGAGTCAAGGAAAGGAATAGGTAAGTGATGGGCCCTTTGGTACCTGAACTTGGGTTCAGCTTGTTCCCTTCCGTTAAGACAAGCACCAGAGTTGGCAGCCATGCCTTCTGTGGGCAGTTATGTGTAAGAGGCCAGAGCTGTGTTTGCTTTGATAGGACCTCTCCCTGTACACTTCTGGGAAGGTTAATGTCTCGTATGCCCTAGGCCACACAAGAATACCTACAGGTCTGATACACACTCCTCCTTGTCCACAATTCAAAAGTCAACAGCTACGTTTTTAAAAACAAACAAACAGGGTCTCTCTATGTAACCCTGGCTGACTTGGAACTCACTCACTATGTAGACCAAGCTGGCTTCGAACTTAGAGATTCGCCTGCTCCTGCCTCCCTAGTGCTAGGATTAAAGGTTTGTAGCACCACGCCCGGGCATCAAGAACCTTCCTATGTGCTTCATTTTCTGGGTTCCCTCTGAGTTCCCATAGTGCTTTGTATTTTACACACTCCTGCAGCATATTGTGTATCACACTGATTTACAGATGTTTATCTACGTCCTCCTCCAACGGGATAAAATGGTCTTACTCCCAGCCCATGGACCGCCAGAACCTGGCTCACATCAGGATTTAACAAATGTTTGAATTCTATTAATTCCCTAACACTGTCTAAAACCTCTCACCTAGAGAGATTCGGTCTGCCACACAGGGCAGAGACTTGTGCCCAACAGGCCTACAGAGGTGGAAAGAGTGGTAACGGACATGAATCACATGGGGACGCTGGCCAGGCAGAAAGGATACAGAGGAGGCTCTGGGTGCTATTGAACATGGAGACTCCTGAGAGGAAGCCAGCCAGCTCCACTGCAAAGAGGCCCAGGGTGAGACAGAGCGCTGCCACCAGCCTGCAGAGAGAAAGGGGGTTGGACCAGGGTTTCTGGATTCCGTAGAAGACCCTTGTACTCTCACCCCGTCCCAAGAGCTCACTGGTTGTCCTGCTTCTCATATTCCTCGGGGGTGAACTTGAGAGGCAGGCAAGCCTGGATGTTGCTTTCCTGGTGAGCCGGGCAGAAAGAAAGAAATGTCAAAGGAGGTGTTTCGGGGATTGGTTGGGGTGGGGCCGGGGAACGGGAGCAACTGTGTGGGTCTGTGGGAGTGGACTGAGCTGAGCTGGGTCCACTCCAAGATGAGAATGGGAGGGACAGAAGGGCACGCGCGCGCGCCCTGTCCGCGTCTTACCCGGGACCAGAACAAAGTGATGACAACCACCAGATGAGCCAAGAGCGTCAGGAACCGAGAGGGCACGAGCCCGGAGATCCGACCCATGGCCTCAGGGACCCAGAGCGGAGGCCGTGGTTTTTGAGGTTGGAAGTCTGAGGTGGGTCACTCATCAAGTCTCCCAGAGCAAGCAGGCCAGACCTCTCTACTTAAGCCTTCTTCCCGCGCGCTCAGGCGCCGCCCGGTTGCCAGGGTAACTGCGTCCGCAGGCGCCATGCAGCTGTTTCCGGAAGTCTCGCGATAGTGCTGCTCCTTCTGCAGACAACTCTAGGCCCAATATGCGAGCCCTTGCTCACCTCCTGGTCCCCGTGGGTTGGATTCAAGAGGAAGCACCCGGGACCACCAAATCCTCCCTTCTCCCGTGGTTCCCTTGTGCTCCTGTGGTAGCCTTGGGCGCTAGGAGATGAGAGGCTGATCCGCCGAGCTTATCGCACCGTCGCACCAAGTCCCCCAGCCCCTGATTGTCAGAGGACTCCCCCTCCCACCCTAGACCAAAAGTTTGCTGAAGAATGACTTTAATTCCTCCCTGAATAACTTGTCTCGGTTTCATGAGAGATTTGCCGAGTGCAGAAATGAGCAGCCTTGGGATGGTTAGAATAGAATGTGCGTGAGGTGACTGCCTCGGAACCGAGGGGATCTGAAAGGGCGAAGAATGGAGCAAGGGACTGGAACAGCTTGTGAGACCCTGGGAGGTTTAACTCAGGCTAGGAGGCTGACCCACCACCGATGATTTCACTCCTGCTTTGAGCTGTCAGGCCCCGGATATTGCTCAATTACAGACCAAGAACCTCTTCGTAGTGTGACGTGACTGATTTGGGGCTTCGGATGAAATCTCTGAAGATCGGAAAGTTCTCATTACCTTGCGGGTTCACAAGTCCCATTGACGATGGAGCTCCCAGCCCATTAGACTTCTTCTCCTTTGTGCCTCTAAACCCAAAGACAAGACTCAGAGGGATTTCATCCATTCAACAAATATTTGATGTCTCTCAGATGCCAGGCACTGTGCTTGGCTCTGAGAGTACGACGATAAAATCCCTACAGTTTAGATTCTAGGCAGGTAGATTGATAACAACCAAAATAACAACAAACCCATGAAAGATAATGCATACTATATAATTTTTTTTAATTAAAGGGTAACGCTAGAATAATATCAAGGGAAAGCTTTGAAAATAAATAATTCCTAAATTTTTGTTCCAAGAAATTGGCAGAGAGAGAGATAGAGAGAGACAGAGACAGAGAGGAGAGAAGAAATATGTTTCTGTCTCCCTAAAGTAATAAATGGGGTTCCCTTTCCTAAGCCAATGATTGAGAAAATTTAGAACTTGAGTCAACCTATTTTAGTAAAAGTCATGAAAGACAGACTGAAGTTCTTCTGAATGAATGGAGGACAAATTTAACCTAATCTGAGATCCCAAACCAGGCAAAAGTAACCCCCAACACATACACACACACACACACACACACACACACACACACTCTTATTATAAAAGACTGTGGTGGAATGCTTGGCAAATTTTGTATAGGGTTTCTAACTTAAACAACAGTACTGTAAAGGTGTAATTTCCTGATTTTTTTTTTCAGTATTGGAGATAAGTTTCGAGCCTCTTGCATATAGGTAGGTAAGCACTCTCCACTGAGCCATACTCTCACCTTCCCTTCTGAATCTTATAGTGTTACCATCAATGCATTGAATGACATCCTAAAACATAAAGAATAATTTATAGCAGTGAATGTCCTTATATATTCAGCTCCTACATACTGAAACTTCTGCCTGTGGGATGCACTGGGGACCAAACACGGGGTCTGAACCACGCCAAACGACTGCTTTACTACCAAACTCCACTCAAGCCCCTCTATGGTGAAACTTTATAATGACTTTTTCATATAAAGTTGAACCTTCAAGCTGGATGGGGGAAAATACCTACAGTCCCAGCATTTGGGAGGTGGAAGAAAGAGAGTCAGAAATTCAAGGCCGTGCTAAGATATACAGTCAGTTCTAGACCAAGCTACATAAGATCCTGTCACAAAAAAACCAAGAAACTAAAATGTCTCTTTAAAAAAAAAATTGTAGAGATGGCCCAGTGATTAATCTCAGCACCAGGTGTTAATCCTAGTACTCAGGAGGCAGAGGCAGTCAGATCTCTGTGAGTTCAAAGCAAGCCTGATCTACAAAGCAGGACAGCCAAGGCTACCCAGAGAAACTCTCTATTGAAACAAATAATGAGCAGAGAATACTCTTGTTAAATTCGGCTCCCAGCACCCATATTATGCTGCTTACAACGTCTTGTAATTCCAGATCCAGTGCCCTCTTCTGGACACACACACACACACACACACACATACACACACATACACACACACACACACTCACACTCAATGCACACACTCATACATGATATTTAAAATAAGTTCCCAGGCATGGTGGCACACAGCTCAAGAGGCAGAGGCAGACAGGTCTGTGGGTGTCCAAGACCACTGGAAGGTACATAGTGAGATCCGGTCTCAAAAAAAAGTCTTTAAAAATAAGCCAGTTAATTAACTTAATCAAGCCGTCTCTTAGCTTCATGTGGTAGCACACTCAAGATAGCCAGGGCTAACAAACATTTTTGTTGGTTTGTTTTGTTGATTTGAGACAGTGTCTCACTATGTACTTCCAGCTTTCCTAGAATTCACTATGTAGATCAGGCTGGCCCTCGAACTCACAGAAACCTTCCTGCCTCTGTTTTCAGAGCGCTGGCGTCAGAAGTGTTCACCGCCACTCTTTTTTTTTTTTTTTTTTGGTTTTTCGAGACAGGGTTTCTCTGTTTAGTCCTGGCTGTCCTGGAACTCACTCTGTAGACCAGGCTGGCCTTGAACTCAGAAATCCGCCTGTCTCTGCCTCCCAAGTGCTGGGATTAAAGGCGTGTGCCACCACCGCCCGGCTCTTTCTTTCTTTCTTTCTTTCTTTCTTTCTTTCTTTCTTTCTTTCTTTTTTTTTTTTTTTGTTCACCGCCACTCTTAACTCCTAGCCACATTTATTTACTACTACTACTTCACCGCCCGGCTCTTTCTTTCTTTCTTTCTTTCTTTCTTTCTTTCTTTCTTTTTTTTTTTTTTTGTTCACCGCCACTCTTAACTCCTAGCCACATTTATTTACTACTACTACTTCACCGCCCGGCTCTTTCTTTCTTTCTTTCTTTCTTTCTTTCTTTCTTTCTTTCTTTCTTTCTTTCTTTCTTTTTTTTTTTTTTTGTTCACCGCCACTCTTAACTCCTAGCCACATTTATTTACTACTACTACTTCTCCTCCTCCTCCGCCCTGCCCTCCTTCTCCTCCTTCTTCTTTAATGAGAGGTGAGGTTTTTATAGTCTCCATCACAGAAGTTAGGGTGCTGTAAAACATGCCAGTGCTCGTAGGGCACAGACAAGATGAAAGAACACAACAGTTCCTGTCTCTTCCCTGCCTGTGACTTGTGAGGGTGCGCTCGATGATGCTGTAGCTGGGGACGCAGAAGAAGCTGTATCATAGGACTAAGGGCGAGGAAAGGCTAGGACATTCATTGGAGGATTTCCAAAGATCCAAGGGCAGGAGTCAGCCCTGCAGAGATCTGTGGAAACAGCATTCCAGACGAGGGAGGAGCCAGTTCTAGATAAGCCTGTCTGTTTGCCAAACGGACAGGAAGCCAGGGATCCTGAAGCCTAGGGAAGCTGGAGAGAGCAGACTGATGCTGGAGTCGTGGACAGGAACTAAGCTTTCTCAGCTTCTACAGATATGAAGAGAGGCCGTGAGATTTGTGTTCTAGACTCTGGTTGCAACAATGAAAACATTTTAAGTAGATGAATGAGGAAAATGTGAAAGAAGAGGTAGATTGGGTTAGGATGGAATCGAGCAGGTGGATTGGAGTAAGGGAATCAAGAGATCAAGAAATGCATCCAGGGATCTGATGACAGGCTGCTTTTCCCCCAAAGACAGGGTCTCTCACTCTGTGGTTCTGACTGGCCTAAAATTTACTGTGTGCTGTAGGATGGCCTTCTACTCGAGGCGGTTTTCCTGTCTCAGCCTCCCAAGTTCTGGGATCTCTGGAATGTGCCCTAACCCCTCGCTATGAGAGATATTTAGAGGAAAAAGGTCTGGGTCTGGCTGTGGGATGGGGGAGGGAGGGCTTCTAGCGTCTGGAAGTTTAGGGTTTTCTGCTTATAGTAGGCTTTCAGCCTAAGGGGCATATTAGATGGTAGAAACTAGATAGTCACACTTTATGTTATACGGCAATGAAACTAAGTGACCTTTGTCTGTCCTGACTTTTTCCACGACCTTGATTTTCAGAAGCCTGCCCTAGAAAACCTGTTTTTAAGTTTCGGTGCCACCCTGTGGCCATGCGTGGTACTACAGGTGACCGGTGTTCTTCAACTGGCTTCTCACTTCAGGATTGGCTCTCTCCTAGAAAGACCGCGAGGGAAGGAGAGAGATGAGTATCTAGGATTATAAAGACAGAAATCAAGAAAAGTGACCCAAAATATTATCTGATAGTTCAAATTGCCTCTGTTTGGAGCGAACAAAAGAGTATATATCACTGAATTTGGGGCACTGCCAGGGCCTGGGGAATTATGTTTTCTTCTCAGACAGCTACTCGTGGAGTTTGGGTACAGGCAGCATTCCATTCAACAACACATACTGGTAGTGTGTTGGCGACACGACACACGTTGGGTACCAGCTTCACCCTGGCTTTAGTGGGTTGGTCCCCAGATCAGTTGCTAGGAATGGATTCACTGTGGCAGCCTGTCCTAGAGCAGCCTGTCATCACAGTGGAAGCCTGTGCCGCTGTTAACGACCCGCCCTTCCCGCTGATCACAGTGCTTTCCTCGGTATTTGGGAGTCTGGCTGCTGGGAACATCCAGATCTCCCGGAACCAAGGTGTTATCTACCTGGTCAGAACCTTCCCGTGCCATGCTTGTGTATGTTTTGACCTAGGTTGTCTTCATGCTTTGGCCTGCTTGTCCACTACGGCTCTTAGCAGTGCCCCACAGCAGGTGCTGCTGTAGTACCTCCTCTACTTCCTCCAGGCTCCACGGTGCCGAGGACCACCCACACGGGTGGGGTAGAGCTGGCAGTTCAAGAGGGTCTGCCAACAGAGGTCAGGCAAGAGGTGCCAGCACATCATGGAACTGCCTGCAAACTGGCATGTGGTCTGAGTCGAGTGCTTCCGAGCTGCCATCTTAACTTTTCAATTTCATTTTTTAATGATATTAAATATGTACATGAGTCCAAAAGCAAAGTTTACAAGATAGCGTCACCTAGAAATCTCTGTGCCCCTCCTTTATTGCACATGAACCATTTTATTAGTTTTTTACTTACTCCTCCATCAAAAACAAGCAACCTGGCCTCAAGCTTGAAGTATAGCCAAACCTAGCCCTGAACTGATCTTGACTGTAGTACTGGTCTACCAACACCACAGCAGGAGTTTGGTTTTTTTTGTTTTTGTTTTTGTTTTTTTTCCAGACAGTGTCTCACTAAGTAACCCAGGTTGTCCTTGAATTCGAGGTTATTCTGCCTCACCTTCCCCTCCCTAGTGCTGGCATTACAAATCTTGCCACCACACCCAGGACTGTACTGTATTTTTCACTCACTATTATTGTAATAGAAAATAAAAGGTTGGCTTTTGTGTTGTTTTAAGATTCGGTCTTACAATATAGGCCTTGGCAGGTCCGGAACTCTAACTAACTCTCTCTCTCTCTCTCTCTCTCTCTCTCTCTCTCTCCTTCCTTCCTTCCTTCCTTCTTTCCTTCCTTCCTTCCCTGCCCCTTCCCCTTTGACAGAGGATCTCATATGATCTAGGCTGGTCTGAGACAACTAAAATGTAGTATTTCTTACAGGGCCTGATCGCCCAGGCCTGTAATCCCAGCTCCAGGGCCAGAGAACAAGACAATGCAAACCCAAGGCCTGCTTGGACTACAGAACAGATCCAAAGCTACCCGGGGCAATTTAGCAAGACACAATCTCAGCACCTGAGAGCATGAGGCAGCAGGATTGTCAAGAGTCCTAGGCCAGTGGGCCACAGAGGGAGACCCTCCTCAAAATAACACACGGAGTATTTTAAGTGCCATTGTGGGCTAAATGGGAGGATGGCACCTAACATGGGGAGGACGGCTGTTGGGAGTTGACTCCTCAGTGCTGTGTGATGGTCAAACAGGCAAAAAAAAAAAAAAAAAAAAAAAAGATTTTGAAAAATCTTCAAGCAATACCATAGCCCATGGCACACAAACATTTGGGGTTTAGACACGGTGAGTTTAGGCATTTGAAAAGTGACTTAGCAGGTGCTAGGGACGTAGCTAAATGGCCTAGCTTGTAAGAGGCCCCTAGTTCATTCCTAGAACAGAAGAGGGGAAGGAAGGGGGTGGGGGTGGGGAGAGAAGGAGGAGAAAGGAGGATAGAGCACAGGAGGGAGGGAGAAATAAAAGAAAAACAAATAAACTGCTGCCACATGCTTGTATTCCCAGCAATTGGAGGCTGAGACAGAAGGATTGCTGAAAGTGAAGACCATCCCTATCTAGGGAGTGTGTGCCAGCCAGAGCTGTAGAGTAATGTATAGTATATGGTATCCTGTCTCAGTTAGTTTTAGCTCTGCATTTCTGTAATTCTAGCACTGGGAAGGCTGAAGCCAAAGGAATGCAAACCCAATGCCAGCAGCTTGGGCTCTGTGAGACACTGTATACAAAAACAAAGTCAGTAGGGGCTGGAGAGACGGCCCGGTGGTTGTGAGCATATATCGCTCTTTCTGAGAGTTTGGCTCCCAACACCCACATCAGATGGCTCACAACTGCCTGTAACCCAAGGGGGATCCTACCTCTGACCTCTATAGACACTTACACTCATGTGCCTCCCCCCATTAAAATAATAAAAAACAAATACTTATTAAAAGTAAAGATTACATAAATGTAAGTAGCCTATATGAATCTTACACGAAGAGCCCACACGCGTTAACAGCTTAACTTCTGGGCTCTGGGGACCCATCCGGGAAGGTAAGGCTTGATCCGGATATCAAAGAACCTTTGATTTTAAGCCAGTGAGCGATCGAGGAACTTCTATAGCAAGCCAGCACTGGAGGGTTGAGAGAACGGACGTGGCATTGGCAGGATTCCTGAGGGGATGGGACGGACGGGACTGGGGAGCTGGGAAGGAAATGTGAGGGAGAAGAAAGAGTCAAGAATGAGCCCTTTTCAGTGTGGCCTGACATGGCACCTGCAGAAGACCTAGGGAGAAGTGACTAGTCCAGGGAACAGGAGCAAGCATCTGGGGCGGAAACTATGGGCAGGGTCAGGAGCCCTCAGGTACAGTTGAAAGCTGAAGTGAGGGAACGTGTGCAGCCGAAGGAGAGAAGACCCAGCCCTGATGAACCGCTTGTAAGACAGAGTGATGGAGGGGGAGACCAACAGACTGGTGTCCTAGATCCAGTTAAGACCAGGCTTTAACAGTGTGATCGTGGACTAAGACCAGTGCTTGCCCTTGGGGTGAGAGAAGTATCTTTGATCTCCTACCACTTGATCTTCCACAGGACTCCAGGGACAGAGTGAGGAGGCCATGGAGCAAGAGGTGTGAAGCTGCTCGCTCTGAAGAGTTCAGTCTGTGGGTCTTCCTTCCAGGGGAGAAGGTCCATTCTTTGTGTTTCCAGGAGCATTCATCAATGGAGACAGGTGGGCGGATGGGGTGGCTCACTGTAGTAGTCATGTCGGTCCCTGTCGACAGCCGTGGCCGGCCGGCCTCGTGGCGCAACGGTAGCGCGTCTGACTCCAGATCAGAAGGTTGCGTGTTCAAATCACGTCGGGGTCAGTTCCCTTTTGTTACTTTTATTTAACGTCCTTTATTTTTGTCCCAATGATCAAAGAAACAGCTCTTAAAAGAACAAGAATGAGAAAGCTCAGGAGCACCAAATCTCAACGCCTCCCGGTTAATATATCTCGCGAGTATTTTTTTTTTAATTTTTATTTATTTATTTTCTATTTATTTATTTATTTTTTTGGATAATCAAGGTAATTCTGGGCAGAGAGCAGGACTCTCAATGACAGCCAGCCACAATTGGAGTATTCAGTGTTTCCAGCCGCGGAGAGACAGAGCCATTATTGCTCTGCGAATTTGCTCTGCAGTTATCAACAGAATTTTTACAAACGCAAGGCCTAATCGGCAGGGGTAAGAGTTGAGCTCTCAGAGAAGCCGAAGCAACCAATAAATATGTGGACGAGGTGGCCGAGTGGTTAAGGCGATGGACTGCTAATCCATTGTGCTCTGCACGCGTGGGTTCGAATCCCATCCTCGTCGTGTGTAGCTTCTAAGGTCTACATTCAGTTTTGTATCCTAGAAACAAGGGTCTATGTCATAAAATTTCAGGTTCTAAGTCAGACACCTCCTACAGTTTCTTCCACTCCGTTCTTCGCTCCCTCGCTCGTACTTTTCCAGCACAGCCAAAAATTAACTGTCTTTATGTGCCCTGGAATTGACCTGGCCAAGTAGTGAACGCATCATAACGTCATATAGGCGCCGTGGCTTAGTTGGTTAAAGCGCCTGTCTAGTAAACAGGAGATCCTGGGTTCGAATCCCAGCGGTGCCTACGTGGTTTCTATTTTACAGAAAATAGAAACGTTTCCAGATCTGGACGTCACGTCACGCCCCTCCACTCATTGCATCTCTGGCATCTTGTGACTTTGTATTTGGGAGCGGTTACTAGAACGTGTTGTCCAGCCTTGAATGTCAAGTTTACGCTCCGACGAACAATCAAATGCCAAAATCTCACCTATTGGGCTTTGTCAGAATTTCTGCTTGCTTGTTCATTTGAGTATTTCATTTGAGTAGTTTGGATATTTTATTTTTCCGTTTAGCAAAATGCATTTTCTAGACAGACTGGGTATATATCCATCTGTTTACATGGTGTTAGGATACACAACTTCTTGTCTCTGGCCGGTTAGCTCAGTTGGTTAGAGCGTGGTGCTAATAACGCCAAGGTCGCGGGTTCGATCCCCGTACGGGCCAGTACGTACATCTTTTTAAAATGAAAAGCATTTGTTCAATATGATTACTTTCTCCTTAGCAATCATGATATGAAAGTATGGAATTCTCACAGTTTGGTTTTATTCCTGATATTCACCTCTTAACAGGGTGGCTCTGGCAGCTTTAATAATTTTCTGAAAAGGAGATATTTAAAAAAACTCCATACAGCAGTTTTTCTAATACTGAAACGGTTCCAACTAAACAAATGTTCTGGATTCTGTGAGAATGTGGGAATGTCTTGTACTGTGGAAATCGTTACTTTTGTGATCTTGGATTTTTATGATCATAACATGTAGTTCCTGAATGTGCTATGTAAATTGTAAGAAGACCGCCTTTGCGATTGGGATACAATTGTCTCAAATCGTACATAACTCTGATCAGGGAAGCGAGGTCAGGGATAGAGCTGTCAAGAGTTTATATTTTCTCTATAACCAATCTGCCCAGTGTCTACCTGTGCATCGGGAGTAGTGAAGCCCTTTCCCTTCAAGACCCTTGCTTGTGTTTCTGCTGTACTGACTCTTTGGGCCCTTTATGAAAGTATCTCCCTCAGCTCTGATGCATATCCTTCTTCTAGCTTGAGACTTCCTCCCCCCACACTCCCAGTTCGAACTCCCGGAGCTCCATGAGTCACAAGTTTAGACAGAACACTTAACATCAGGGGCCTTCATTCCCATTCCTTTGGCTTCCCAACCCCTTTGACCCCACACAAAAACAGGCGCAAGCCTTAGCAGCAGCAGCACTTTAATTCCACAAAAACTCAGAAAGCCAAAATTAATTAGAATTCTCCACAACAGGTGGGCTTCAAAACCAGTAACAATTCTACTTGAACCCTGAGAGCAGCGAGGCACTCCCTCCCCCACCTCTCTCCCTCCTTCAGGAAATGTGCTCCCGTTAGCTCCACCCCGTGACATTTTAGGGGACCAGAGGGAAGAAGCAGGTTATGCAGATGTGCACCCTCGCCGTCCCGGCTGTGTGGACAAGAACCGCTCAAGTTCCTAAAACCCTTGGCACTTGAGGTGTGGCCACTGGACTCCGGATAGCCGCAGCGGGGCTGGGGACTCTTCCGTTCTCTTCTGGTCACACATTCGGGCCTGCCCCACCCTCCAGCAGAGATCTAAGGACCTGTATTCTTCCCATGGACGGTGTTCTAGCTTAGGGAGAAGAGTCAGGAAGAGCAGGGTAGCTACAGATGAGCAACTGAACAAAAGCAGAGCTACATCCCTTCCCGCCAGGAAAATGCTCACAACTTCCCCATTTGCACTTCTTAGGCTTAGAATGGGCACAGGCCCCCTAAATGCTCGTGGAAGAACCTCTAACGCACAGGCCTCCCCGCAGCAGGCAGTGTCCGCCAGGGCTCTTTGAAGAATCCTGAGGGTCCTACTGGACCCTGGTCTGGCCAGGTTAGGTATGGCCTCTCCTCTATGCTCCTGATCACTTGCATAGGGCCTCCAACACCTCCAGAGTGCGTCGGATATCTCGGACTTGGCGTGCCAGCCCCTGAACCGGTTGCAAAGCCCGTTCCAGCTCCTCGCAGCGCGCAAGCAAGGTGTACATGCCCTTGATGCTCATGTCCACGGCTTCACCTAAGGAGTCTACCGCGTCGCGGTAGGTCTGGATACAGCCCACGCTCAACGCTGTCAGCTCCTGCACCGCACCACCCAGCCCGCGAAGCAGACGGTCCACCCTGCCGCCCAGCTCGCGACTCAGTCGCTCCAGATCCCTCAGCACGTCCGGGTCGATGGGAGGGATAGTGGGGGTGGGTGCGGGCGTTAGGCAGGGCCGCACAGAGGCAGGGGGAAGGGATGGTGGGGCGCCACTCAGTCGGATCTTGAGTTGCAGGTTGTTGGCGACAAAGTGAGTAAGATCGCCGTGGCGGCTCACCGTGCCCTCGAGCTCTAGGGGGCTGGAGATGGTGGCGCGACGTCCTCCGCCCGCGCCGGCCTCGCCACTGGATGAAGATCCCCCTCCGCCGCACGCCCCACTCAGCCCGTCCAGGCTGCGGCTGTCCTGAAGGCGGCTGGGGAACGAGCGGCCAGCCCTACCCGCCGCTGCCTCGTCGTCGTCGTCATCGTCGTCTTCACCCTCTTGCTGAGGCAGCTCCATATTCATCTCGACGCCTCTCGGGCTCCCTCGACGGCAGACTCTCAGAGCAGAGGGCTGATGCTCGCTGGGCTCGGGCTCCGGGTACCAGGAGGACGGGGGCGGGGCGTGCTCGGAACCTGGCGCCCCCCGGCGTCCCCCGGTCCCTGACGGCGTCGCCCGGGAGCTCGGCTTGTCCTCCCAAGTGTCCAGCTCCGGCCGATGGACGATGCTGCCGCTCGAAGTCTTCGGGGACGCTCGGGGGTGACGGCTCGCGACCCCAACGCTCTCAGCCTCTTCCTCCCTGGATAGCGTCCGGACTGAGAGCGGCTTCGAGGGCGTTCCGGACGGCCTGCCGCCGAAAGTCGCGGCCTGGTGCTCAGCTCCGACCGATAGATCCGGCTCCGACCCGAGCCGCCCCCGGGCGGCCTCCATACTGCGGGTGGGGGCCGGAACCGCGAGTCTTCCGCCAGGCTCCGGAGCAGCAGCGGCGCCTTTAAGGGGCGTTGGCGGAGGCGCGCCGATTGGCAGCCGGATGATAATGGTCCGGACAGGAAAGACTCTCTGATTGGTCGCTACCCCAGGAAGTTCCGGAAGGAGGGCTGTTATTGAACTGCAGAACACACGTGAAAGCCAGTCGGGTCGCCTCTTCCAGGTGACAGCTGTGCGCGAGGCCCCGCCCTTTCGGAAAGTTGAGGGGGCGGATCTTAAAAGACCCGAACCCCGAAGCGCCCGAGCCCACGGGGGCGGAGCTTAAGCTCTACGTCCACATTGGTGTTGTCCAGAATTACCGCCTAGCAATCACACACAACCGGGGATCGTTCTTGGGATTTCTAGAGGTTCTTGGATGCTCAGGGTTGGACTGAACCTAGCTAGATAACCGAGAAAGAAAAACAGCACCAAAAGAAATAAAGCCAGAATTCTCAGCGGAACATGACTGATTGGTTCCATCCTTGAAACCTTGACAGACTGGTCTTTGAAGCACCCCAGAGCGACTCACTGTGCAGGGAATTGCAGCTTGTGGACTTTCCTGTGCTTTTGTCACTTTTCGGCCTCCTGTCCCCTCTGTGTAGAGCGTTCCTCTCATTGGAGGATAATATTGAGATGTTGTCACAAGAGAAAATATTCCATAGATAAAAGGATTAGAGATTTTGATAATCACTCTTGGGGAAATAAAAAGGCAGTGATTGAGGCCTCAGTCGAGAAGGGTCTCTGATGAGAACTATCAAGAGCATCAACTCATCTTGCTGACAGAGGGAAGAGTGGCTTACCTAAACCTCAGAGGTAAAGAGATTTGACATAAACAAGAAACGGTGGGGCACGGAGGGAGTGTCAAAGCGAAGACACCAGGGCTAAAATAAATGAGAAGGGAGAGGATTAACAACAATGAGACCAAAGATTGGGGACCCAAGGAGTCGCATTTCCCAGGGCATTGTAGTTTCTGTAGCAGAGATTCTTTCGAAGGGCCGTGGTGCAGGAATCAGATGGTAGAAAAGTCGTCAACTACAAGATACAACCAAAGCCTTGGGACCCTTCTAGTTAACAAAACAATTCATTAATATTCTTCCTCGGTTTATAATCTTTGTATAGCCCAGGCTGTCCTGGAACTAGCACTGTAGACCAGGCTGGCAGCAACCTCACAGAGATCCTTGTGCCTCTGCCTCCCAACTGCTGGGGTTAAAGGCAGAACGACACCGTGCCTGACTTGTTCCTGTTTTTGAAACTGAATCCTGTGTGGAAAGTGTGTACAATTACTGTGGATAGTAATTGCAGAATCTTTCCGGTTTTGCCAGCACCG
Source organism: Arvicanthis niloticus (assembly GCF_011762505.2). Lineage (NCBI taxonomy): Eukaryota > Metazoa > Chordata > Mammalia > Rodentia > Muridae > Arvicanthis > Arvicanthis niloticus. The sequence goes on from NC_047663.1 coordinate 52,770,173, forward strand.
ACATAGACTTTTGCAGGCCCCTCCACCCTGTCTTTATTTTATTCTTATGTTCCTTGCTCATTGCTTGAGGTCTTTTTCCTTTGAAAGAAGTCATCTTTTACAAGTCTTTTGTCTTCTGCTATTACTATTACTTCCTCTTCATGCCAAAGGTGTGTCTTGCCACCACCAAAATGGATTTTAAATTTCAAAAAATAAGATGACATTTGGTGTGACAGTGGTGGTTTTACCTCGTGGCATAAGGTTTAGTTGGGACATTGTCTTCCCTACTATTTGGTGACCCCATTTATATTTCATATATGTACATATTTTAGCATATTTTAGGAAGCCCTATAGTTTTCATATGGTTTTAAAATGGCATAAATGCCCATACTTCTGCCTTTACCTTCTTTCCCGACCCATTTAATCCTCCTAGTTTCCCCTTTGTCTCTCCATAGCAATATATTCTATTTCCCTGTCTAGGCACCTGTCTTAGTTTGGGTTTCAATTGCTATAAAGAGACAACATGACCACAGCAACTTAAAAAAAAATTCTCTGTTCTCCTGTCTTCTCAGTCACTACCAACCCTTATACTTTCAAACACAAGCTGTTTTTTAAAAAGACTTAATTTATGTATCTGAGTACACTGTAGCTGTCTTCAGACACACCAGAAGATCCCATTACAGATGGTTGTGAGCCACCATCAAACTAATGAACTCAGGACCTCTGGAAGAGCTGTCAGTTCTCTTAGTGACAGTCATCTTTCCAGCCCCTCATGGCAACTCTTATAAAAGAAAACATTTAATTGGAGCTGGTTTACAGTTCAGAGGTTTAGTCCATTATCATCATATAAAAAAGCATGACGGCCTGCCGGCAGACATGGAGGCTGAGAAGTACTGAGAGCTCTACATCTTGAAGGCATCAGGAGAGACAGTGACACACCTCCTCTTACAAGGCCACACCTCCTAATAGTGCCACTCCCTATGGGCCTATGGGGGCCATTTTTATTCAAACCACCACAATGCCCAGCCTTGGCTTATTAAGACTGTAGTACACATATCAAAAGCTAACACCCACAAAGAAAACACACGATGGATGTTTGTCTTTGAGGCTTGGGTTACCTCATACAGGATGATTTTTTTTCTAGCTGTGTCCATTCACCTGCCGTGTCAAAATCTCTTTTTTTCTTAATAGTTGAATCATATTCCACTGTGTAGTGGAGCAGTTTCATTACCCATTCATCAGTCCATGGCTATTTTCAGTTCTGTTATAAATGAACATGGCTGAGCTAGTATCTCTGTAATAAGATGTAGACTTCTTTGGGTATATGCCCAAGAGTAGTATAGGTAGATCTTGAAGTACCCTGATTTCCAGATTCCTGAGAAAGGGTCACACTGATTCCCATGGCTGTACCAGTCTGCACTCCCACCAGCAACTCCCATTCTCAATGGCATGCTGTCACTCATTTGATTGATCCTGTTGGTTAGTTTTTCACCAATTTGTTCCACATACTATTGCCTTCCCACAGTGCCTCCTGTGTCACTGTCTTAGTCAGTGTTCTGTTGCTGTGAAGAGACACCAAGACCATGGCACCTTTTTTTTTCTTTCTTTCTTTCTTTCTTTTTTTTTTTTTTTTTTCTAGACAGGGTTTCTCTTTGTAGCCTTGTCTGTCCTAGAACTCACTCTGTAGACTATGCTGGCCTGGAATTCAGAGATCTGACTCCCAGTGCTGGGATTAAAGGCGTGGGCCACCACCACCTGGCACCATGGCAACTCTTATAAAAGAAAGTTCCTTATTGGGGTTTGCTTGCAGTTTCAGAAGTTTAGCTCATTCCCACTGTGGTGGGTAGTGTGGCCACATGCAGGCAGACTGGAGGAATAGCTGAGATCATGTTCCACACCAACAAGAAGTGGAAGAGGTAGGTCCTTGATTGCTGAGGGGTCCCTGACCCATCTCAGCCCCCACACTGAGCACCTCCCCTCTGATCCCATCTTAGACCCTCACCTGGTCACCAGGGCTGCCTTCCACTCTTGACAAACAGGGCGCAGAGCATCCTAGTCTCTCTCGTACCGTCAATACAATTCACCGCATCCCAGAGGGGGAAAAAAAAAAAAATTAAGGCTGAAGAGATGGCTCAGTGGTTAAGAGCACTGGCTGCTCTTCCAAAGGATCAATTTCCAGTACCCACAGGACAGCTCACAAGTGTCTTTAACTCCTGTTTCAGGATATCCAACACCCTTACACTGACATGCATGCATTCAAAACATCAATCAATGTACATAAAATAAAACAAAAGAGTGCCTGGGATCTTGAGTGAGGATCTAATGGCTCTCTTCCGACCGACCATCTTCTCCCAGAAGGGACCTACAACAGGCTCAACCTTGAGGATGCTGCAGCCACTGCTGCTCTGAGGAAGACGGGGATTATGAGGTTTTACCCTTGGAAGTTAGATTCTACAGCACGGATTATGATAAAACCATCTTGCTACTATTGAATCCAGGAGTGGGCCAGTTCCACCAAACTCAAGCAGGAAAGAGTAGCTGGGGGAGTGACCACAGTGTCTTTTCCATCAAGGTCACCTAATGGGACCCACAAGTCGACCAGCTCATCACTTATGTGACCTGATTTTTTTTATTTTTTTTTGAGTCAGGATTTATCCATGTAGCTCTGGTGTATATACACCAGATCTGGCTTCAAACTCACACAAAACTGTCTGCTTCCTCCTCCCAGAAGCTGGGATTAAAGGCAGGTGCCAGCAGCCCCACCTGTCTTGTCTCATTAAACTGGAAACTGTTAACAGCTTGGTAAGTGTCCTATCCTATGGCCTACTCTCTCCTACCCCAATTACATAAAATTCTGAAGTCCTCTTGTTTACTCTAAAACTATAATTGTATTCTGGAGTGTGCTTTCTTACTTGAGTGCATCAGGTGCTCTTCCCACTCAGCAGAGAGCTGAGCCCAAGAGATCAAGAGCCCACAGACTGGGCTTTTAGTCCCAGCATTTGGGAGGCAGAAGCAGAGGGATCCCTGAGTTGAGGCCAGCCTGCTCTACAAAGAGAGTGAGCCCAGGACAGCCAGGGCTACATAGAGAAACCCTGTCTTGAAAAATAACAAAAGAATTACATTGAGCCGGGCGGTGGTGGCGCATGCCGTTAATCCCAGCACTTGGGAGGCAGAGGCAGGCGGATTTCGGAGTTCGAGGCTAGCCTGGTCTACAGAGTGAGTTCTAGGACAGCCAGGGCTACAAAGAGAAACCCTGTCTCAAAAAAACAAAAAAACAAAAAAACAAAAAACAAAACAAAACAAAAGAATTGCATTGATTTGTACACATGGTATATTTCCATATATGCAGGTAATTTTGTTTGTCTGTTTACGAAGAACACCATAGTAGTCCATAGGATGGTGCTATGGTTTGGATTTTTGATGTCCCCAGATTCATGTTCTGGAGTTTTGATTGTTGACTGATGGGTTTGGGAGCAAATGATTGGGCCCTGACCAAATGGTAGAATAGATTTAATTGTGGGATTTTTCAAACATGTATATCATTATGTTTTGGTCTTTAATTTTTTTTTTTTTTTTATTCACGTGCATGGGTAGAAGCCACAGAACAGTGTCAGATCTCATGGAAGAGTTGCAGTTGGCTGTGAACTGCCTACCAAGGGTTCTTAGATGTTCCACCCCACCCTCCTGCCCCTTCCTCTCGGCAGAAAGCTCTCCCTTCTGCTTTCAAGGCATATACATTCTACGCCCGTTCCTTCCTTTAGACCCTTTCTTCCCACTCCAACTCACATTCCCACTCCAACTCTATTTCACAGTCTACACACCCACATACCTACACCAGGGGTGTGCAGAAGTCAGAGGATAACAAGCTCTCCCTCCTTCCACACACCGTATGAATCCCAGTTCATGTCAGCAATGGACCTCACGGGTCAGTCACTTGGTGTTAAGCACCTCTATCTGCTGGGCCAACTAACTCACAGTCCTCAAAACACTTTTTCTTTCTTTCTTTCTTTCGATAGATAGGTTGTAGCTTGGGTTGTTCCCTCTGTAGAACAGGCTGGCCTTAAAGTCAGACACCCACCCCCTCTGGCTCCCAAATGCTGAGACTAAATGTGTGCGCCACCGCTGCCCAGCTTACTATGCAGCTTTCTGTAATTTTTTTTGTTTTGTTTTATTTTTTGAGACAGGGTTTCTCAGTGTAGTCCTGGAACTCACTCTGTAGACCAGGCTGGCCTCGAACTCAGAAATCCGCCTGCCTCTGCCTCCCAAATGCTGGGATTAAAGGCGTGCACCACCACCACCGCCCGGCTGCTTTCTGTAATTTTGATCTCACTCTGTGGCCAAGGCTGGCTTGGATCTCACCATGTACACCAGGCTGGCTTTGAACTCATGACAATCCTCTTGCTTCTATTTCTCAAAGGCTGAGATTAAAGGCATGGACCACTTCCCATGACATGACCAGGACTTTTTAATGTTTAAGTGTGTATGAATGGTCTGCCTGTATGTAAGTCTGTGCCTGGGGCCCGAGGCCAGGATACCACGGAGCTAAACTTAGAGATGTTCGTGCTCTGCCAGATAAGTCTCTGGAGGAGAAGCCATGGTTCTCGCCGCTTAACATTTTTAGTTTTTTGGGACAGAATCTCACTATGTAGTCTTGGCTGGTCTGGAACTCACTAGATAGACCAAGCTAGCCTCCAACTCAGATCTGCTTGCTTCTGCCTCCTAAGCACTAGATTAAAGGTCTGTTTCACACTGACTGGCCATATTTGACTTTTTTTTTAATAATTTTTTTTTCTTTAATTGAAGGAGATTACTTTCCCACACAATATATCTATCCTATTATAGTTTCCCCCACCTCTGCTCCTCCCAGGTTGTCCCCACCTCTCTTCACCTCTGGCTCCACCCCATTTCTGTCTCTCATTAGAAAAGAGCAGGCGTCCAAGAAATAACATCCAAACATGACAAAATAAAATACATTAAGAAGAAGCAAAAACATTCAAATCAAAGTTGGATGTGGCAACCCAACGGGAAGAAAAGAGTCCCAAGAGCAGGCAGAAGGCTTTGCTTGTGTTACCAGGTGATACCTGGAGCTTGATACGCAGGCCATGCTGTCCTCACACTTGTGGTGATTATTCTGACTCAGCCTCCTGAGTACCGTGCACGCATATGCCAAACTAACCTGGTGTTTGGCTTCAAAACTCCCCAAGACAGGGTTTTTCTGTGTGTCCCTGGTTGTCCTGGAACCTTGATCTGTAGACCAAGCTGGCCTCGAACTCACAGAGATCCACCTGCCTCTGCTTCCTCGGTGCTGGTATTAAAAGCATGCACCACCACCTGCTGGCTTCACAATATTGACAAAATATACGAACAATTTTTTACTTTCATACAGGCTTCCACATTGCTGTAAAGAGACACCATGACCTCGGCAACTTTTATAAAAGACAACATTTAATTGGGGCTTACTGGTTCTGAGGTTCAGTCCATTATCATCATGGAAGCATGGCAGCGTCCAGGTGGGCATGGCACTGGAGGAGCTGGGAGTTCTACATCTTGTTCCAAAGGCAAACAGAAGACTGACTCCCACGTGGCTAGGACGAGGGTCTCAAAGTCCAACCCCAGAGTGACACACTTCCTTCAAGGCCACACCTCCTAATAGTGCCACTCTCTGGGCCAAGCATATTTAAAGCATATTCCACTCCATGGCCCCATAGGCTTGTTCAAACACAGGAGTCTATGGGGCCATACTTCAGCATAGCATAATGCGCAATACATTTAATCCAACTTCAAAAGTCCCATAGTCTATGACAGTCTCTGCAAGTTCAAACGTCTGCTATTCATATACGCTGTTAAATGTAATCCTCTAAGAAATCAAAATCAAGCAGATCACATACTTCCAACATCAGAGGATATACATTACCAATCCAAAACGTTATGGTGAGAAAAAACTGGAACAAAGCAAGGCAGAAAACCAGCTGGGCAAACTCCAAACTCCATGTCTCCAGGTCCCATGTCAAAGGGCTCTTCAGGTCTCCAACTCCTTTCATCCTTGTGACTGGTGTTGACAGATCTGGCATTCGGCAGCAATAAACTTCATTCTCTTAAGCTGGTTCCACCCCCACCCCCACCCCCACCCCCTACCCCCCGTTAGCAGCTTTTCTTGGCAGATATCCCACAGCTCTGACATCTCTTAACATTTTGGCAAATCCAAGGCAACTTCACCGTTACAGCTTCTTGTTCCAATGTCTGGGATCTACACTTGATCTTCTAGGCTCCTCCAAAGGCTTGGGTCACTTCTCCAGCTCTGTTCTCTGCAGCACTCTAGGCAGTGGTTGACTCCACCCCACTGATGCTGCTGCTCTTAGTGATCACCCCGTGGTACTGGCACCTCCAATACGCTGGGGTCTTCCGCTACAACCAGGCTTTACAAATAGCCTGTCATAGGCTCCCTTAATGGTGCCAACCTCTTTGCATGACCCCTTTAGTCCTGGGCCATCAGCTGCAATTAAGGCTGCACCTGCACTAATGGCCTTCCATGGCCTCTCACAGTGCCAAGCCTCAGCTGCTCTTCATGCCTTCAAAAGCAGTACCACCTGGGTGACTCTTACACATTACCAAGTTCCAGCTGCAGCTCTCAGAAAACAGTTCCCAGATTTCACCTCAGTGATGCCAATGTCTTAATTCCAACTAACCATTAATTGTCTCAGTAGTCCCTTCTATTCTTTTTTGTTTGTTTTTCCCCGGAGACAGAGTTTCTCTGTGTATCCCTGGCTGTCCTGGAACTCACTCTATAGACCAGGCTGGCCTCAAACTCAGAAATCCACCTACCTTCTGCCTCCCAAGTGCTGGGATTAAAGGTGTGCGCCACCACTGCTCAGCTTGTTTCCTTTCTAAGCTTGCTATGCTTCATCAAAATGCTCTTCATGAGAGTAAACCAGAGGGCAAAGTCTCTGCTGGGCTTTTTTGAGACTTCTTTTGTCAATGCAATTAATCTGAATCTTTTCACCTTAGCTTCAGGCAGATTCTTCAGAGAAGGGCACAAAAGCAGCCAGATTCTTCACCAAAACATCCCAAGAATAGACTCCAGGCCAAATTATAAAATTCTCTGAAACCTCTTCAGGCAACAGTTCAGATCACCCTCGGCTCCGCCATCTTCTGTATTCTTACTAGTATGGCCTATTAAGCCCCACTTAAACATTCCACTGCTTTCCAAAGTCCTAAGATACACATTCCTCTAAACAAAAGCATGGTCAGGCCTATCACAGCAATAACCCAGTCCCTGGCACCAACTTCTGTCTTAGGGTCTCAAAGCCCATGCCCACAGTGACACACCTCCTCCAACAAGGCCACATCTCCCCTAATAGTGCCACTTCCTAGGCCAAGCATATTCAAACCACCACAGTATTCAAAAACATGAAACATTTAAGACTTTATTATAAAATATGCTTTGTTCTTCGTAATTTTTTCTAAATTTAAGACAGACTAGGCTATACCACGTTTCAAAGAAAAATTGTATTAAATGCATTTTTGGCTTATAGTATTTTTAAAATAACATTCAACATTTGACAAATTGAAAGGAATCAGACTAGAGGGTTTCTTAAAATTCTGTGCATGGGTATTTTGTCTGCACACATGTATACCATATCCATGCCTAGTGCCTGCAGAGGCTCGAAGGCCCAGATTCCCCAGGACTGACTGGGTGTTACAGACAGTGGCTGTGAGCACGATATGGTGCTAGAATTGAATTGTTGGTTCTTGGGAAGAACAGCCAGTGCTTTTAACTGCTGAGCCATCTCTCCAGCACTGTTTTTTTTTTTTTTTAATTTTATATGTTTGGCTTGCATATATGTGTACCACATGTATGCCTAATTTTGCCTATAGCTCAGTCAGAAGAGGGATCAGATCCCCTAGAACTGGAGTTAGGAATAGTTTCCAACTACCATCCCCTTCTCACGACACATACACAGACATATATACAAAGAAAACTGAGAAATGACAGGGACAAAAAAAATCAAGAAGCAGGCTGAAGGGCAGAGGGAGGCAGAACCCTCCGTGAGTTGGCCCGGACCCAAGGGTGAGCTGAGACCTGCACCAGGGGTAGCCGTTGTGAGGGGTTATGCTTGAGCAGCTTGGAGATGAGGTCCTGGGCCCCCGAAGGCATAGACGAGGGGAACTTCAGGTCCACCTGCAGATGGAGAAAGGAAAGGTGTCATCTGTGTTACCTTGACCATTCCTCGTTCCATCAGAGGATGAGGACATCCCCAGAGAGGTGTTCTTGGCAGTGGGTGGCAACCAGGGAAAGGAGTCATTTTTGAGAGCATGGATACAGGTAGGCTGCTGGTGCTCATGCAGGCAAAACCAGCAGTTCTTAGTGGGCTATAAAAAGAAAGAGGATTGAAAAGTAGGCGGGGCATGTGTTGGGGAGGAGTTCAGGGGTGTGGGAAGTGTCCTCAGGGGTGGATATGATCAAGGTACATTATACACATATATGAGGTTGTCAGAGAATAAATAAAAAATATTTACAAAGCAGGGACATTTTTGCAGAGCCGTGCATATCCACTCTGTGCGTCCCCAGACCCCGGCTCCTACAGTACACAAAGCCCAAGTGGCTACCCAACCTTGACAATCCGACGATACGTCTCACTGTGGCTAGGGCTCTCGAAGGGTGGGTTCCCCACCAGCAGTTCATAGCAGAGCACCCCGATGCACCATAGATCTACCATTTCATTATGCATGCGCCCCTCAATCATCTCTGGGGGCAGATAGTCCAGGGTGCCGCACATGGTCTTCCTCCTGGTGGCATGAGGGAAAAGGTAGAGAGTCCCAGAAGTCAGACGGCTTCTCTTTTCCCTTACTTGACAGTAGGCAGCCCAGAGACCCCAGGATGTACTCTGGATGGTAATGATAGAAGCCAAATGCCAGAGGTGGGCATGTATGGTGCCAGCATGGTCACACCAATGAATTATCTTAATAAATAAAACAAATCAAAGACGAGGTCAATGCTTATGTCAAAGAAAAAACAGAAAACACCAACACCCACCAAGCATATGCTACTTAAATAAATCAGATTATATATTTTACTGTGCAATACCCTGAAGAAGTAAATAATGAAGGGGTTGTCAGATACTCGCTCAGATATACACATCTAATCCCAACACTTGGTGTTTGGCTTTGTTGCTTTGAGACAGGATCTCTCTCTATATTCTTTGCTGGCCTGGAACTCACTGGCCTTGACTTCATCTGTGTTACCCCGATGACCACTACTTACCACTGCCCCCTTACAGCTGGATTTAAAGGTGTGTGCCACAACACCTGGCTTAATCCCAACACTTGGGCAGTTGACCTAAGATTGTCAGTTGGAGGCCATCTTGGGTTGCAGGGTACTCTTGTCTAAAAACTGGGAAGAGGTTTTGAGGGCTGTAGATGAGTCAGAGAGCTAGCATGGAGCCTAGCAGAGTCAAGACCCTTGGTTCCACCCCCAATACTGTAGGACCAAACCAAGCCAAACCAAATAAAATGTGACATGGGTAAGCAGGTATGGCAGGGTATGTCTGGAATACCAGCCACTCATGGGCCTTTAAAACAACATAATGAGGCCATATCTCCTTATAAAGAACAGGGTTTTGCACTGGTAAACTTGGCATGGTGATACATGCCTGTAATCCTAGAATGTTTGGAGGTATGGAGGTAGAGGCAAGGAAAATCAGAAGGTGTCTTTGGCTATATAGAGTGTTTGAAGTCATCCTGTGCTACTAAGACCAGACCCTGGCTCAGTCAACCAATCAGCTTTCAGTCTGTCATGTGGGAGTTTTCTCAACAACATGGTGAGTGAGGGCCCACTATATTTAATAATATGAAAAAAAAAAAAAAGTAGAAAATTCAGGGCATGAATTTTTTTGTTGTTGTTGTTGTTGTTGTTTTGTTTTGTTTTTCAAGACAGGGTTTCTCTGTGTAGTCCTGGCTGTCCTGGAACTCATTCTGTAGACCAGGCTGGCCTCAACTCAGAAACCCACCTGCTGCTGTCTCCCAAGTGCTGGGATTAAAGGCATGTGCCACCACTGCTCAGCGGGGCATGAGTTCTTGAGTCACCTATTTCTGTAAAGATATCACTATGTCTATACTGCAAGGAGAAAAACCCCAAATGTTCCTGACGAAGAAGATACTGAAGACTTTTATAAAGAATGTGGCAGCCTCACATCAGGAACAGGTGCCCCCTCCCCCCCAAACCCCCACCTCAGTCCCTCCATACCTCAGGGATGGGGCATGCACAGACCATCCAAAATCTGCAATCTTCAGCTCTCCTTGTAGACCTAACAGCAGGTTCTCGGGCTTTATGTCTCTGTGAATCACCTTCTTCTTGTGGCAGTACATCAGGGCATCTGACAGTTCCTCCATGATCTGTGAGGGTCCATACAACAGGGAATCAGGCTCCCAGCTTCCAGCACAACAGCCCCACCTCATAGCCCACACTGAGCCCTGACCGTGGCAGTCCGCTGCTCATCGAAGGTTCGGCTCTTCTGTAATTCCTTGTAGAGTTCCCCCCGGGGGGCATATTCCAGTATCAAGTAGATCCTCTGCTGGTCATAGAAGTAGTTGTAGAGCTGCAGAATGTTGGGATGTCTGGGAGATGCAAGGAGAAAAGAAGCTTCAGGCTGTATCTAGGAGCCGGGCAGACTGCAGAGACTTAAGGAGGAGCTAGGTGGAGGAAGACAGGGCTGGGATCTCGGAACAGTAATGTGAGGTGATCGGGTTAGCAGAGGGTCAGGGGTGACAGCGTACTTCAGGTGCGCCTGGATTTCGATCTCTCGTCGAAGCTGGTGCTCCACGCCCTCCTTTTCAATCTGAGACTTGAAGAGGATCTTTAGTGCCACGATGAAACGGCTTTTCTTCTCCCGAGCCAAGTACACATTTCCAAATTTGCCTTTGCCCAAAGGACGCCCAATCTCAAAGTTGTTAATAGTGAAAGGCTGCCTGATTAGAAAAGGGTGGGTGGGTGGGATGGGGGAGGGTGGATTAGCTGGCTCAGTGCTGGCTGGCTCAGATTCCAGAGGTGGTTGATCTCTCACTGTCTGTGCTCCCCTTATCCTCCCCCTGTTTCTACCCCATCACTGTTCATGTTCCCATACCTGCTCTGGGATCCTTGCAAGGCTGTGGAGCCCTGACTCTTGCTCTCAGCTAACTCCTGGCCAGGGGCAGCTAAGGAAAGAGCAGTTATGTCTGTCGAGTCTCTCCTTCGACATTCCCAGCTCACACCCTCTCCCCACTGTCCCAGGTACCTGTGAACTGGCTGTTGGACCGGTTCATGAGGGCAAGCGCAGATGTCGTGGCCGGCTCCTTCCATAGGACTCTCTGGGGCAAGGTGTTCAGGCCAGATTGAGACTGCGGAGCAAAGGGTGACTCTGAGGGTATCCTTGTCCCTGTAACCTGACTGCAATGTCCTACAAGCCGCATTTCAGCTACAGATTCTTTAACCTGTCCACTCACAGTTCAAGGAACAATAGCCAAGAATCTGCTCATTGCCCCAAGAGAAAAGGGTTATTAAGAAACAACTGGCTGGGCAGTGGTGGTGCACGCCTTTAATCCCAGCACTTGGGAGGCAGAGGCAGGCAGATTTCTGAGTTCGAGGCCAGCCTGGTCTACAGAGTGAGTTCCAGGATGGCCGGGGCTACACAGTGAAACACTGTCTAAAAAAAAACAAAAGTAAACTTAAAAAGTAAAATATTTAAAAAATAAAACAACTTGAGAGCATCCTGGCACATGGCACACATCCATAACCCTAGCACTTAGGAGGTGGAGTCTCCTGATTAGGAGTTCAAGGTCAGCCTACAGCCTGAGCTAAATAAGACCTTGTTTTAACATCATATCACCCTCCCCACAAAAAAAATTAAAAAGCGAATTAAAAAAAAAAAAAAAAAAACAACCCAAGACAAGAGGCAAAAGACTCAATACACCACTTAACAATTCCCCTGCCCCTCACACACCTCAGGCACGTCTGGATAATTCTATATACATCACCATCTTGACCCAGGCTTATTAACAGCTGGAGCCTATGGAGTCGCAACACAACTTCATCCTTTATAGGAACAGACCATAGGGATACTGATGGTCTTGGGGGTTTCGGGATATCTAGGCACACTGTGAATCTCAGGGATGACAATTAGAATAAAAGATACGTTTACACTTCACTTTCAAAGTTCTCTGAGTAATAGAGATAGAGATAAGTAGCGAAAGTAACAGTGTTGTCTCATCCAGACTCCACTCTTTCCATAGTGGTGGAAGCTGGGACAAGGGAACAGATGGACTGTCCAGGATGCTCAGGTCCCACCAACAGGGAACAGACTATACAGTGAAGGGCTCCTCATTTGGGGGAGGCCGGTCTGTATTACAGGTGTGCACCACCTCCTTTCTTCAGCCAAGAGAAGGCCCCAGTGTGCCTACAAACCTCCCTCAGTGATACCGGTACAAATTGGCATGTGTGTTCATATACGTACAAATACAAACACACACAAACACACACACACACACACACACACACACACACACACACACACACAGCATTTCAAATCTACTTCAATTCTTTTTTTTTTTTTTTTTTTTTTTTTTTGGTTTTTCGAGACAGGATTTCTCTGTGTAGCCCTGGCTGTCCTGGAACTCACTCTGTAGACCAGGCTGGCCTCGAACTCAGAAATCCGCCTGCCTCTGCCTCCCAAGTGCTGGGATTAAAGGCGTGCGCCAGTCATCACCGCCAGACTTCTACTTCAATTCTTACTTCCCACCGCTCATTAAGATAAATTCCAGAGCTGAATGGTACATCAAAACTTGGAAACTCTGGGTTTCATACCCAGGATCATACACAAATATTTAGAACATTCCGGACCTTTTAAACCGTAACTTATATATATTTTATCATCTATTTTCTGCGTAGTTAACTTTTTTCAGACTCGAGAGTGGAATTCACGACCCGAAAGCACAATGATGCCTGCTCAGTCCCAACTATTACTTGTATGTGACAAGCAGGCTCAGCTCTACCGAAGCCCTGAGATTCAGGTTGGCAACGTCTGCTGCGGCAAGACTGCAAGTGATCAGACTGAGTTTTGCAAGCAAACTCTTGGAGCCCACACATCAGAAACGCTTAAGAGTCCAGCCATTGGCAGGGCCCAGTCTCTATCTCCATGGACTCCTCTTCCGGGGGAGGTGGGGCGGGGAATGTGGCCGACCTTACCGTCTTTGAGCCGTAGGGCCACGGGTAGGCGTTCTCCTTCTGAGCCATTCTCCAGGGCAAAAGCGGGAGGGGAGCTGGGCAGAGAGGGAAACAACAGTGAAGGCAAGAGATGCAGAGGCAGATTTCTCGGGGAGTGCAAGCCTGGGCGGGCGGAAGGAAGAGAATCAGCAGGCAGCCAAGGTCCGGCGCTTTCCTGCCACCTCTCCTTCTAGGCGGATCGGCGGGCACGTGGACCCGCCCAACGGAACTCGACCCGGTGGATCACTGCGGCCTCCGCAGTCGCCGGCAAAGCCACGATCTACGTCGCTGGGGGCTCGCGCACGGAGAACCTGCCTCCAGACTCCGCGACCCGGACTCTTTCGAATCTCCCGCTCTAGGCCCATTGGCTGAGCCGCCAGCCCAGCCCACTCTCATTGGTTACGATTTCTGTGACGTAGATCACTGAGCCAGAATGAAGGTGTGGCTTAAGAGGATTCTTTTTCTACGTTGAGACTGTGTCCCAAGGCGTGCACGCTCCAATTCCTAGTTATAAAAAATTAAATATTTAAATTGGGGAGACCAGAGAAGGTGGTGTGTGTGTGTGTGTGTGTGTGTGTGTGTGTGTGTGTGTGTGTGTGTGTGTGTGTGTGTGTGTGTGTGTGTGTGTTGGGGGGGATGGGGGTGGGGTAGGGGGCGGGAATAAGAGACCAGTGGGGATGAAAGGGGAGTGGGATAGGAGGAGCGGAGGGAGGGGGATTTAAAGCAGGTTGGCCGCTGTGGAACCCTATCTCAAAGACCCAATAATAATAATAATAATAATAATAATAATAATAATAATAATAATAATAATAACCATAATAATAATATATGAAGTAAATATTAGTATGACGGAGTTCTCTCCGACGGCATTGGTTAAATTGTCTGGTTTACACGAAAATTTAAATGGTACCCTTAATATGATCTTTGAAAGTACAATCTTTTTTTAGTATCTTTGGTGTATTGCCTTTACAACGCCCCATAATACCCAATTCAAGTAGATGCTCAGGTCTATTATATACACAGACATAATATTGTATATGACATATTATTTGCATAGGGTTTGGAATTCTCTAGGGTTCGTTGATTAATTCCTAGATCACCTAACTACCTAATAGGACAAAAACACTGTGAGGCTGCAGTAAGACCTTGGTTAGGGAGTATGATGGGGGCAGGTTAGAGATAACACTACTCACACAGATGCAGTCTTCTAGATGAGATGGGCAGATGTGTAGGTTAGACAGACAGACAGACAGACAGACAGACAACAGTTAGTTGAATCTGCGGGTGTAGAAATCATGAATAGGGAACTGAATTTCTGGATTCTCTGTCCTACCTGTCTGTTTTGTATTTGGCTTTTGGTTATTCAAGACTAGGTCTCTCTTTTCAGCCCAGGTTGGCCTTTAATTCACTAAATAGCCCAGGCTGGCCTTGAATTTTTAATTATCTCACCACTGTGGAGCCCAGCTGGTTTCATCCTTTTGTATTTTCTTAAGTATCCGTTTTCCTAGGACACACTTTCAGCTCGTGGCGTGGTCTCCATTCCTGGGCTAGGCACACTCAAAATCCACTCTCCTGCACGTTTTTTGCTTATGTGTTGTTACTATTTTGTTCTTAAAAACCCTGAAAGGTTTCTAACAGTAGGCTTGTAATTCCAGCACTCTGGAGCCTAAGGCAGAAGGATTGCTAGGAGCTCCAGCCTACAGTGTGAGCTTTCAACTCCAAAAAATATATAAACTAAATCTGTTTTCTAATTCTATGAGTTGGCAATTCCTGATGAATTAGCTCTTGATTTTCCTTCTATCCCTTGAGTCATGGCAGAGATGGCCTCTGCTGGCCAAGTCACACTGAAGGTGGCCACGAGGGGTATTTTCTCATTCTCATGCTAAGGGCTGATGTTTCATATGGTCAGGAAGAACATAACTATTTTGGGATTCCAAAGCTCTGGTATATACAACTTCTACAACAAAGACCAGCCCACTGTATGCCATGGTCTTGGTACATGTGACAAAGTGACTGGTCTGGCACAAGACAGGGCAAGACCCAGGAGGGAGGGCGTCTGCCTTGTAGGTCATATTCTGAGGCCCGAATTCCTCACCAGGAACCCCGGCCGCATGACAGAGCGATAGCTGGAGGAGCAAAGAAGAGTTAGGATAGGAAGCTATCTTTCTGTGAAAACGAGGCTTGTGTGCATTTGTGTGTGGTGCCGACATGGGTTGGGCAGCTGAGTGTGCTAGCTTGGGTTTCTCTTTCACTTCCTGCTTTTCAGCTTTCTTTGGTTTTTGTAAGGAGCAGGTCCTTAACAAAGCTGACTCCATATTGTAATCAGAAAGAAAACAAATCTGGACAGAAAACAAGTTTGGACATGTTTTAAAATATGATGATAATTAAAAGCCCACCTGCAATGAAGTCATAGCCCACAGATAACCAGACACATCTGGTTATCTGCCATGTATGTCAGCAGTAACCCCAATTCAAGCATAAAAGAGGAGACCCCGGCCGGAGCACTTCATCACACTGGTAGCCATGGCTGGCTAGCATGATCCTCCATTCAGGCCTCCTCTGCAGCTGAAGAGATCGAGCACTCTGCACCAGATCATCAAGGAGACAGCTGAGAGACTGAAGCCTCCAACTTTGTGGTCAGGCACTCTCTGGACCTGAGCTGCTGGAAACTGCAGTCATAAGGACTCAGGTCGTGTAACTCATGAATAATGATGTACTTATTGCTATGCTTATTTCTTTGGTAATTAACAATTTATTATTTGTTAACTGTGCTGACATTGATAGAGTCAATGCATAGGAAATGTGGCAATACCTCGTTGTTACAATAGCTTTAGCATTGGTGATAATATATTGTTTGCTGTGCATTATTAAAGAGCATTTAAATATCAAACCTCTGTCTCTGGCGTACTGTCTCCCTTCTGGGGGAACTAACCATCTCACAGTCAATCCTGTATAGGATTCCTGAGTGGAGAGGACCTGTCGCTCCTCTCCCCACGGGGACCCTAAACCCTTATCACAACCTGCTTAGGACAGATAACAGACTGAGCTCCAGACAGTTTTTATCCTTTTAAAAGCAAGTTGAAGGCAGCAAACATGCTAGTGGTTCCAGGCACCCAGGGAGAAGTTGGGAGAAGTAACGTTTATATGCAATACTCGGTGTTCTACCCAAGGTACTCAGAGATGACCAAAAGCACTTTAAAAAATGTGGCGCCAACTCCATGGTGGCTCATTCACTCCTGTAATCCCAGCACTTTGGAGGCAGAGGCAGGGTGATCACTCCAAGTACAAGACCGATGTGGTTTGCACAGTAAATTCCAAGTCAGGATTACATAATAGTAAAATAAAAATAATGAAACAGAAAAACTGGACTTAAATTTTATTTTATGTTATTTTATGTTTTTCAGGGTTTTTAACAGTCAAATGAAAAAAAAAAAAAACAAAACAAAACAGTCAAATGCAGACATCTGGTTCACTTCATTTCCTCCACTGCCAAACCAGGGATCAGGGACTGCTTCAGCCTTGTGTCTCCTTGCCTGTGATGACCAGGCTGTGAAGACAATGCAAACCTCCAACGGCACTATATTCGTTGTTCTTGATCTTGGCATCCTCCTGTCCCCGCTGTGAGCAAAAAGTCTTTGATTTGCTCAGTTTCCCGAGATACAGTGAAGAGGACTCAGTGCTGGCAATCACACCCCAAAACCTCACATGGACGAGATTTTAAATTTTAAATACAAGTCCGGGTGGGGGTAGGAGTGGGGGTGGGTGGGGGGGGGTGGAGTTAGGTGTAGATAAGGAAGAAAAAGGTTCATTTATGCTTGAAAAGTTTTATATCCTTTGAAGACAGTTGGACGGCTAAGAAAAACCTTTAACCCAAAACTAAAATCCTAGGAATTCACACCACAGAGCTTATTCAATAAAGTTAAATAAGTAATAGATGTGACCTGGGAGGGACTCCTGTAAAGTCAGTGCTTGTGGTGGCGCTCACTCGCCTTTAATCCCAGCATTTGGAAGGCAGAGGCAGGCGGATTTCTGAGCCTGGTCTACAGAGTGAGTTCCAGGACAGCCAGGGCTATGCAGAGAAACTCTGTCTCAAAAAACAAACAAACAAAAACCCAAGAGGTCAAGGTCAGCTACATAAGGCTCCCAGGCTAGCCTGGGCTACAGGAGAAGCTCATGGAAAAACAAAACCCCAACAATCGCAACAAAAACCCAGATCAACATACCAAACAAACAAGCAAAAGGGGCTACGGTGGTGGCAACATTTTAAAAAGTAAGAAAAAGTGTAGATTAGACAGTCAAAATGTCCCACTTCAAAAAAATTCCTTAATTGCTCTTAACTGTCATCAGATTTTTGATTGTCGCTTTTTGATATATAGTTGTATACGCCAGAAATTCAAAACACTTCTGACCCTCACCAACTGTGGGAAATTTTAGCTCCAGGTAGGAAAAAAAAAAAAAAAAGAAACAAAATTGTAGACACCAGTAAACAAGAAATAATCAGTGCAAAATGAACAGTGGTTTGGGATAATATAAATAACTATTATTATTTTTAAAGTGATAAACTATTGCTATATATTTTTTCCGACTAAGAAACGTTTATTGCCGTATCATAAGTGTATTATCTAAAGAGTTGTGGGGCCTGTTCATTAACAATTTCTGTTATTTGAATATTGATTATATTAAAGGCATAGATATTTTGGAAGAAACCAGACAAAGGTGTAAAATTCGACACGTCTTAGCAGCTTTGAGCAGATAAAAAGTCTCAATGTGTGTAGGAGTTTTCCTTTTTTAGTAAACTATTAAAGGAGGTAGGTAATTAGAAAATAAATACAGATGACCCCGACGTGATTTGAACACGCAACCTTCTGATCTGGAGTCAGACGCGCTACCGTTGCGCCACGAGGCCTCCCTGCGGCCCAGCTCATATAGGTGTGGTGAACAGAAGCTTCAACTGCAGAGAGTGTGGATGATTTTCTTCAGGCTGGGACTGGCTCATGGTTCTCAGGTCCCTAGAGGCTTGGTCTCACGTGAAAAGTCAACTATGGGTAAACGATAAAATGTTTCCTTGGCGCTTGGCAGAAAGGCTAACTCCTTAATTTTGAGCCACACTTAGCTCACTCAAAGAAGCGACTTCTGTATTTGGAACGTGTTTTTTTCTAGATATGATGTTATTTATCTTGGTGTCTAGACTCCTAATCAGAGTTTTACATTTAATCCCAGTTGTGCTAATGACCAAAACAAAACAATCTCGGTTAGTTTCTCCGGAGTTTGCTTTTCTTAAGTCTATTTTTTACATAATTACATAATGTTGACATAATCATAAATTGGCAAAATAATGTCATTAGCAGGAAGACGTATATAAATATGATCACTGCGACACGACCCGTCACCTGCGTTGGTGGTATAGTGGTGAGCATAGCTGCCTTCCAAGCAGTTGACCCGGGTTCGATTCCCGGCCAACGCAAGGGTATACTTTTCTTATCGAAACCACTGCGTCTAAAAATCCAAAGTAATCTTTTTCTCCAACTCAGGGAGTCAACAGAGACATGACTGTCACTTCTCCACAACCCAGGTTATTCATCCTGCTCCTGCCATGTGCGTGCTTTATTTTTTTCTTCCGTGTATGTACCCTTACGCTATCTGACGGAACCTCAGACTCTGCGCTGGTTGCGGTGTAAATTCAAACCCAGAAACCCTGAAGACAAAGCAAAGTTTGAACCTGACTTCTGCATTAAGCAGACTGCTTGCTACAGTTACGTCTGGCCGTGTCCATTGTTTTTGCGAATCTTAAGAAAAGTAAAAACCAGCTTCTCCCCGTCGGGGAATCGAACCCCGGTCTCCCGCGTGACAGGCGGGGATACTCACCACTATACTAACGAGGAATAAGCTGAAATGGCATTTCTCTAGATCCCTGATCTGGGTTCTAGACTGAAGCTGCTGGGCCGGGCTATACGGTCTTCAGAAAGTCCGAAAACAGGAGTGATCGAAAGGCACAGATGATCTTTAAGACTCTCGAAATTCGAGTTCTGACGGTCCCTGGCTCTCCAAGAAGACCCAGAATATCTCCCGCCCCTCATCGCCTGTCATTCACAATCCCAAAATGGACATCCGTCAACCTGATACCAACCTGTGGATTCCAAGCTGAGGTACCTAGCCAGAGGGCGACTTGCCTAAGAATGGACAGTGCTTCGCTCGCGCTGGCATACCGGCTGACTTTCCTGCTGCCGAAGTGCTCACTCAAAATAAGAGAGCCTTCAAAAACCTTGCTGCCTACAGGCAAAAAAAAAAAAAAAAAGGTAAGACGGGGCTCGTCCGGGATTTGAACCCGGGACCTCTCGCACCCGAAGCGAGAATCATACCCCTAGACCAACGAGCCGGCGTATGGCCTGGTCTGCGGACGCCCTTAGAGGTCTTTAAGACTTTTGCTGTAGTCTGGGTAACAGCACTCCTTGTGGGGTGGCGTGCTGGGGACCACCCACTGCTTAGCCCCGCCGAGCAGAATCTGGAGGTGCGCCGATGGGCGCCGGCTACGAGTCCCGACTGCTCCCTGGAAGTAAGAGTGTAGGCTCAGCCCTGCCCTCGACTCTCCCTCCACCCGGCCTCCCTGCCACTAGACACGGCCCTTTCGCAAAGACCGGTGCGGTTCCCTACCCTGCGGTCTCCGCTCTTCCTCGCCCTGCCTGTGGTCCTCCGGCCCAGCCTCCTGTACAGAGCTTTGACTTCAATCAACCGAACCGCTTGGTTTGGGAACGCTCCGGAGGCCGCGTCCTGTACTCTATGAGTGAACTACAGCTTTTCTCGCCATCTCTACGTTAGTCTTACTGCAGTGACGGATTGAGAATAGACACTTCAGTAGCCTACCAACTATCCACACTGCCTATCAACACCCAGCTAGAAGTCAGAACAAAGAGAGTGATAACCGACTAAGAAGACATCCCAAGAAAGTGTTGCTATCACTGGGCCCCGGGTTTCCAGCTCGTAGCATCAGGATTCCCCCACCTACCCTCCTGTTTGGCTTTCTCGTTTTCTCCTAGTGTTAACTGGCTACGTGCGGCCTGAAACATGGAACTGAATCTTTATTCAGAGTCAGCATCTGAGAAAGCAATAAATTAGCATCCTAAAAGGTCTGTTTCGCATCGCGTCGTTAGCCAGCAGGTTACACGGGGAGGAGAAACAAAGGCAAACGCTTCAAAGTTTAGCCTTGCTCCTCTGACCAGCCTCTTCTCTGAGATTCATGGCGTTGGGTTTTTTGGTGTTTGTTTGTTTGTTTGTTTGTTTGTTTTTCCCAGTCTTTTCTCTCTGTATCAGGAACGGGGTTTACATACACCAAGGCTGAGGTATACATCCCGTTTTAGCTTCCTACAAAACCAAGTACAAATGTGGCTCTTATACACATGAAGTGCCCTTCTCTCTAGACTTTGATGAAAAAATGTCACATTTTAGTAGGAGCCAAAGATTTACACTGACGTTCACAGTTCTAGGGTTTGACTTTGGACTGCCAAGCTTGCTGACTGTCATTTGGATAGGACAAGAGGTGTTGTTGTACTGCAGTCACCGGCTTGTCTACACCTGGAGCCTACCTACCCTGCAAGAGAATTTCTTCATCCACATCCTGCCAACTACAAAGACATATTATTTTTCCTAAGCATGTCTAGAATTCTCCTCCTGCAACTGCCCTCGTGTGTGTGCGTGCGTGTGTGAAGTAGCACCTTATGAAACTCGGGCTTACATAGCTGGATAAAGATGACCTTGAATTGAAGGCTAGATTGACAGACATGTGCCACCATACCCACCTAAGTATTAACACTTGTTCAAAATGTGTATATAGGAGGTGTCACCTGTACATGTCATCTGATGACTGTAGAGACCAGAAGAAGGTGTCACATCCCCCCTGGAACTGGAGTTTCAAACTGAGAATTGAACCAGACTCCTCTGGAAGGGCAGCCAAGGGTCAACCACTGAGCCGTGTCTCCCTTTCACCTGTGTTTATTCATTGTGCCGTCCTTGCCCAGGCTGCCTGTTCCTCCATAGAACGCACAGCAAGTTTCTACTCGGTGTCTAAGGTTTAGCTTACATCATACAGAAAGCTGACCCTGCCCGCCACCTTCATTCTGATGCAAAATGAAGTGCCACCTCTTTCTCATGTTCTTGGGCATGCCCCTGCCCTTCCTGTCTTGTGTTGAGAGATTATCTTTCTAGGATCCTGAGAAAAAGGTCGGCCTTACTCCTTTGCTTACATATGTGCTCCGGGGTCTGTCATGTCATTAGTTTGTTCAAGAGAGAGCAATACTTTCAAGACCACGTTTTGACTCAGACACGGCCAAATGGGAAGGGTGTCTAGAGCTGTCCAAGGAGGTTAGGTAGGCCCTGTCAGCATCTCACTGTCCTCTCTGGTCCTTCCAGCGGTCACGCCTACCTTTATTACCCAACCTTAGTATGCCAGGAGTACTCTCCACCAGTTCACTTGTGGCTCCCATTCCACACGACTTGTTAACCATGGTGCCCTCTTTACTTCCTACCCATAAGGTCTCAGCCCTTCAATGGTGTCAGGCCTGTTGAGTCTAGCTGATTTCTATCCCCACTTGCTCCATGGGGGGGATAGATGTGTTCGAGTAGTAACTTCACAGAAAAGGCCTGCCTACGGGACTACATCTAGAATCCACACCAACTTTTAACATATACTTTATATAACATATACAAAGTATAAACGATGAGGCCTCAAACCGAAAGAAATAACAGATAAAAAATTGATAGAAACAGGGGTGGAGAGAGAGGGTGAGTCACAGAGTAGGTGGGCTGCTCGGGGAATTGTGCAGGAGAAGGAAAGGTAAGGACCCGCAGTGCATGCTTTTATATAAAATTGGTAAAGGTTAATTAAATCCGGCTAAAAACAGAACAGAGTAGCACACTACGAACCAACTCGCTGCAAGGCACCGCTGGGATTCGAACCCAGGATCTCCTGTTTACTAGACAGGCGCTTTAACCAACTAAGCCACGGCGCCAAAGGCAGTAAAGACTTCTACTAGACGGTACTACAGGAATATGCGATCACGATGCAAACGGCAATTTTCTTCTTTATTAGATGGCCTGAAATATACTTGACTTGTTTCGTCCTTCTGTCTATGAAGTTCCCTTTAATATTAAAATATTTGACATTTAAGGGGAGGTGCACGATTAACCTTAGATTCTACAACTCTGAGAGGACTTTTTGGATGCTTGCTGCGCAGCTCTTACTGGGACAAAAACAATCACAACACAGTCGAAACTTTCAAAAATAAAAAAGAGAAATCCTAGACGTAGTCGGCAGGATTCGAACCTGCGCGGGGAGACCCCAATGGATTTCTAGTCCATCGCCTTAACCACTCGGCCACGACTACAGAGCTTCTGGGATTGCTTTTATCCCATCTCTTGGTTACTCTGCCCGTTCTTTCTGTATCCACAATCTTTCTAATTCTAGATATGTTACGTAGGAAGGTGGCGCGGGACAGGAAAGGATGCTTAGGCTTCGCGCCGCACATCCTGGAAACCCTCCTTCCAAATCCTCCCAAGTCTCTGGTCTCTAGCCAAGAACGCGTGGGAAAGGAAGACGCAGTGGCGGCGACCCGGACTATTCCCTGCGTTCTTGGCTCGAGGATGTATTCCTTCCCACTTATAGAACGCTAACAGTTCATGTTTTAAGAGATTGCAAATAATGCGTTCTACAATTTGGAGTCTTAGGAACTAATCCTTTAGATTTAAAAAAAAAAAAAAAAAAAAAAGCATTTAAAAACTAAAAGGCGCCGGGCGGTGGTGGCGGCGCACGCGTTTAATCCCAGCACTTGGGAGGCAGAGGCAGGCGGATTTCTGAGTTCGAGGTTGGCCTGGTCTACAGAGTGAGTTCCAGGACAGCCAGGGCTACACAGAGAAAACCCTGTCTCGAAAAACTAAAAAACAAAAAACAAAAAACAAAACTAAACTAAAACGTTTCAGCTTTGGCCCGTACGGGGATCGAACCCGCGACCTTGGCGTTATTAGCACCACGCTCTAACCAACTGAGCTAACCGGCCAACTATGAAAACTGTACTGGAAAGGCACTCCCAAATGTTTTGGACAGCTCTCCAAATTTAGACCACACAGAGAAATAATCAACATGAGGGCACTATCGCTGAACCGATTCCCCTCACCTTGGCAGCAGAACCAGGAGGCTCTGCTGTCCGTTGCCCAAGGGTCTACCTGAGGTCTGGCTCTGGGGAACCCAAAGAACATTTCTGTATTCCAGCCTCCTGATCCTGCCCTTCTCCCACTCTCTCTCCACCTCCTCCCCCTCCCCGCCACGGCTTGGCTCTTCACCTCCCGTCTGTCTTGTATTTCCAAACATTTGACATGAAGTCCACTCCTGCCAAACGTTGCTGACACCACCTTATAACCATGTTTTCGACAACCAGTTCCCACTCCCTAATTGATACTTCTAGTGAGGTCTGACTTTTGTTTCCTCTGTTGGACCCGCAGTTCACCTTCCCCCATCCACTGGTAGTAAACTAGCAACGTAAATCTCGGAGAATGAAAGGCCAGCCACTCGGAAGTGAGTCTAGGTATGGCACCTCAGAGATGAACACAGGCCAGAAAGTCCTCAGAGAGGTTTATTGTAGCCCAAATGGCCTATCATAACACAGTCGTAAGGGGAAGGGCTTTGTTCTGCCTTCTACCACGAGGCAGAACCCAAGAAGTCAGGTGAGTGTAGAACATCCGAGTGTAGGTACTCTAACCCAACTGGAGAAAACACCGTTATGCTGTGATCTGCCGTTTTCATAGTGTCTCCAAGGCATGCTGACACCAGAATAACTAGAAATCACAGTGGGGCAGGAGTTCCTGACTCCAGCGTCTGGGGTCCTGGAAGCTCTGAGCCACCTTAGGCAGTGCCATCAAGAGGAAGCAGCAGAAGCTTGTGGGAGGGTGGGGAGCTCTGGCGCCTGGAGAGAAAGGCAGACCAGTCGGAGCCTGGGATTCACTCTGGTCAGCAGAGGGAGCTCTCCACACTGGAACTGCTGCAGCCGGGAAGGTTCTGAGACAGCAAGAGCAAACAAACATCGTGTGTGACCGGTTTAGTTCCTATCCGCCATTTTCCTTCCCAGCCTAGAAAGCCCCCGTCCAGCCCCCATCCACACGCCTTTTTAGGACCTGTCCACCTTGTCCATACCTAGTGGGGTAATATCGGTGGATCTCCTTTCAAGTGCAAAAGAAAGCTTAATGGGTCGGAGAACAAAGGGGCTGGTACACAGTGTCCGGAGGAGCAGGGTCAAGGGTTCTTGGGTTTTACTTGTAGACTAGAAAGGGAAACGCGGGATTAATTGGAACCCAAGTTTCTAACCACGTGCCAAACCCCCAAGAACATGACCATCTATCCGAGCACTTCTCACCTCTGTTTGGGCTCCCAGCCCTGTAAACTGCAAGGCCACTCTCCCTGGGCCCCTCGCATGCTCTAGGACCGAGGACCACTCACTAGGACTCAGCCCTAGTGCCGCTGCCACATGATGGTTCCTACAGATCACCGTGGCTTCTGCAGTGCCATCTTCTACCAGGAGCCTAAGGGGAAGGAGGCAAAAGTCCCTGAGCAAACCCACATGGACGGTCCCAGACCCAGAAGATCTCCTGATGCACAGTGCTTCCACTATGTATGTAGCTCACTGTATCTTCATTTAAAAAATGGAGTTAGGAGAATGAGATGGGGTCTTGCTATGTAGCCCAGTTGGCCTGATATCAATATGGAGTTCCTCAAACTCATGGCAACTCTCCTGACTCAACACCACCCTCTCTACTCAATGCTTGGATTACAGGTGTACCACCATAACATACTTACTCAAAAAAGCACTTAACAAAAATCACGCTACTGTAGACATCAGAAACTGTGTAACTAGGAAGTAGCCAGTATAATAAGTTGCCTACCTGATGTTGGCCTGGCTTACTGCCCTCTGAGATGGACAACTGGGGTCCTGACGACTACACTTCCCCTGGGATAAACAACAAAACACAGTTGGAGAAGTCCTCTTCCTCCAATGACAGCACTCTGGCAGTTCACAAGCAGCTCAGCCTGTCCTCTCCCAGTACCTGGGGGCAGATGCTGGTACAATGAGCACACACCCACAGGATCTGAAGGCTCAGGACACACACAATATGGCAAGAGATAGTGGCCTGGAAGGGGGGCCGGTCACCTTGGAGAAGTTCAGCCAGGTAGATGTGGGGCAGGGGAACACTAAGGAGAAAAAGAGCAGTGAGTCAAGCAGCAGACCAAGAAGCTGGGCATGGTGACACACCTATAACCCAGCACAAGCTTTAGGCTGCCATCAAAAACTGCAAGGTTACCCAGTCATGGAAGTTTTAATCTCAGCACTCAGGAGGTAAACTCAGATCTCTATGACTTCAAGACCAGCATGGTCTACATACTGAGTTCCAGGCCAGCTGAGGATACACATAGTGAAAGCATGTCTCAAAAAAAAAATAAAATAAAATAAAAGTGAAGGCTAGTAGGGCTGGAGAGATGGCTCAGCAATTAAGAGCACCGGCTGCTCTTCCAAAGGTCCTGAGTTCAATTCCCAAAGACCACATGGTGGCTCACAACCATCTGTAATGGGATCCGATGCCCTCTTCTGGTGTGTCTGAAGACAGCTAACATGTACTTGTATGTATAAAATAAATCTTTACAAGCACAGAAATGGGGATAGACATACATACAGAGAGAGAAGCCTCTTGGAAGAGCTTAGAACCTCAGGTTTTATAGGTAATGGGTACTGGGTAATTTTTTTTTTCTATTTGGAGCATATGAAATCCTTCTGACTCAAAAAAGTACTCCCTTGTGATTAGAGAAGACTACATCTGTGGTAAATGTTTCCAGGGCCAGGCACATGAGTAAAATATCAGTGTGTGAAACTGGGAAATGTAGACATCAGAGTCTCAACACCGACCTGGCTTTGGTCTCTTGGGGGAAGCTCAGGATCTGCACAGAAGTGGTTGACCGGAAACAACAATAAACAATGTTGGATCTGCATAGAGAAGAGGAGTGGGGATGAGGATATAGTAGTTAGGCTGGGGAAGGAGGCGAGACTGGGCTCATGCCTCCCCAGACTGGGCTAACTCTTCTACCCCAGGGGCACATCCACAGCTCTATTAAAGCAGAGAGAATGGCAGACAATAGACAGCAGACTAACAACCAAGTCGCAGCAAAGCTGAGCATAGTACTCCCAACATCTAGGGACAGAGGCAGTGGCAGGAGGAGGGCTGTAAGTTTGAGGCTAGCCTGAGCTACACAGGAAGTTGCAAAACAGCCAGGACTACACAGTGAGACCGTGTCCTAAAACAAAACAAAATAGTAAAGCAAAGCAAACATGTCCATGTGGCACAGTTATGTGGGGGGTGAGTATTCAAGAGGACATCAGTGAGCAAAGAAGGCGTGGCCAGGAGATAGAGGTCTTCACCTGGAAATCCTTTTCTCCAGCTGGCTAAAGAGGACTCGGGCTCCTGGAAGGAGTCCTATCTGGGGAGGCAAGTGTGGATCTTCGATATATATGTCCAAGTGAGGGGGATACTCACAGTCGGCCATCTCTAGAGCTACTGTGAGCTTCACGCCTGTTTTAATAGCCCCAGCATTCTCTACAGACAGAGGGAAGAGTGGCCAGTCATCAGCCGGGACCACGCGTTCTCAATCCTCCAGTTCATACCTTCTTCCCCAGAGGACAGCACATTACCAGGTTTTATCCGGCGAAAGGTCAGAGGTGGTTCACACAGTATCCGAGACAAAATCTCAGCAGAGAAAGACACCAAAGAATTGGGGGAGCTGAAAGAGAGAAATCCATGAGGAAACACACAAGTGAGAGATCAGCTCACAAGACAGAAGGAGCCATCTCCAGCTAGTCTATCATTTACAGTCTTCTGCTTCCTGAAGAAGCAGGGTTCTAGGAAACATTCATTTTAACTATAACTTCTTCTTCCTTCTCCTTCTTTTTCTAATCCTTTGAGACAACTGTCTGTAACTCCAGTTCCAGAGGATCTGGTACCCTCTTCTGGCTTCTCTGTGTGTGTGTGTGTGGGGGGAGGGGGGTTGTCTTGGTACACAGACAGATGCAGGTAAAAAACCTATACACAGAGAATAAAAGTTAAAGAAAAAGCCAATGTAGAGTGGGGGTTGGGTGGTGGTCCATGTCTGTAATCTAGCACCTTGTAGCATGTTCTTGCTACATGAAGGTCGAAGACTGGCTTCAAACCTTCAGCAATTCTCCTGCCTCAGGTCCCCAAAGAAAATGACTACAAGTATATACTACCTTAACTTCCTCCCTGATCTCTCTTCCTATTTTTTGAGACAGGGTTTCTCAGCATAGCCCTGGCTGTCCTGGAATGCTCTGTAGACCAGGCTGGTGTTAGATTTAGAGATCTGCCTGCCTCTGTCTCCTAAGTGCTGGGATTAAAGGTGTTTACCACCCTGCAAACTCCAGCCTACATCACTTCTAATAATAAATATCAGTCTCATAAAAATTAGACACAATCTTCCTTCTCTTGGTTATTTTTTAGACAAGATTTATCTTAAAACTAATGGTAGTTCTCCCCTCAGCTAGATGTGCTAGGATTATAGGCACAGACCACCACCCAACCCTGAGTCTACATTCCCTTTTTCTTTAACTTTTATTTTATGTGTATGAGTGTTTTCCCTGCATCTGTCTGTGCACCAAGACTCTCAGAAGCCAGAAGAGGGTGCCCAGTCCTCTGGAACTGGGGTTACAGACAATTTTGAGTGGCCGAGATGATAACCAGTTCTTACTTACAGAGCCATATTCCCTGTCCTCTAGAGTCACTTTTTTCCTTCCTCTTCTGTGACAGCGACTGACCATTTGGCCCTGGATTGCCTGAATTCCTTAGGTAGACTAGGCTAGCCTCAAACTCACAGAGATCTGCCTGACTCTGTCTTCCAAATGCTTGGATTAAACATGTATACCACCATGCCTGGCTTATATTCAGTTTTAGTAATAAAAAACAATCTCATAAAAATTACACACAATCCAGTAGAATTTTTCACACAGGAAACAGCTTTTCACTTGTTGTCTCTTATAAAACCTTCTATGAAATACCATACTGCTGTATTTACCCACTGACTATACCCACACTGAACTCAGGCCCTTCTCTACCTGCCATCTTCTTGTGTTTTCTTACGTTTCTGTTTCCTTTTATTGCTAAAGCTTTTCCTTAATTGTGAGAACATTTTCTCAGCTGGGTTGAGCAAAAAACACTCAATGGCATTTAGGAGGTAGAGGCAGGAATCAAAGGTCATCTTCAGCTACATAGCAACTTCAAGAGCAGCCAAAAGACGAGATCCTGCCTCAACAACAAAAGTGTAGTGGGAAGGGAGGAGGGCAGGAGACATGCCTTGTGACTATTCCCAAAGTGACAAGAAAGACTGAAAGAAAACCCCCCTCACACTGACATCACACTGATGAACTGTGTAGAGCACAGAACACACTGCTCACTCAGCCCAGCCAGCACAGAGCAGAGCATAACCAAAAGGACCAGAGGTAATGGACAACACTTACTTGTCACCAAGTAGGTGGGCCAGTGAGGATTCCGGAAGTGCTCTAGGGACCTCCACTGCATCAGGTATATCCTGAGAGTTCCCAAGTTCCAGGGTCCACTCCTCTTGGACAGTGAGGCAAGACACACAGTCAGACAATTCCAGAGGACGGTGAGAAGTGCCAGATGAATACTGTGTCTCGAACACTGCTGCCTGCTGGGAAACATGAAGACAATTGCCTCTGCATGTGCTAGGC
The DNA here is from genome assembly GCF_011762505.2 of Arvicanthis niloticus. Taxonomy (NCBI): domain Eukaryota; kingdom Metazoa; phylum Chordata; class Mammalia; order Rodentia; family Muridae; genus Arvicanthis; species Arvicanthis niloticus. Next base: position 52,799,171 of record NC_047663.1, read on the forward strand.
CAGAAGGACATTCCCTAAGTCCTCTAGTGCTGACTTCTTCCTAGAGTCTGGTGAAGAAAGAGATCCCAACAGAGAAATGATTCTGTCCCCCTAAATTCTGCCTCTTCCAGGAGACCTAAAGGACTCAGCACTCACATGCCTACTCCAGACTCCAACCCAACCAGCTTTCTGATGTGCAAGAGGGAAGCACTCACTGACGGGTCAGGAGCCACGAGTCGGTAGACTTGGTTTGGGTACAAGAATGGAAACCATCGAACTGAAGAGCCAAGAAAGATGAGGAAGACCTATGAGGAAAGACAGCACAGCACTGAAGCACAGGGTACGGGAGGTCAGGCCCTAGGAGCCTGGAGTCCCAGCTTACCTTCTGATCCTTGTTCTCAACGGCCAGAGACTCAGGTGGGCTCCATTCAGAACCCTCCTTCTTCTGTGTGCCACAAAGCCAAGTTCCTGACACACGGAAACTCAGGATGGGCTTTGGAGGTTGTGAACTGTCCCCCGGATGGAGGCAAAAATTACGTTTCATGAGGGCTTCCTTGTGGGTCAGTAAAAACAGCCGGCTCTGTCCCACGTGGGGTCCCTCTGGGCAGGAGGAGGCTGTCTGAGATGGTTCTGAACCAAAGGTGGGTCTGGGCACAGGCAGGATCAGGGCATCAGCCAGGTAGAACTGGAGATAGACTCTGTTGGAAGAGGCAGATCTTTAGTGATAAAGCAACTGGGTGACTCAGATCCCGGATTCCCACACACCAGGTTCTTCCTTTCCCTCAGAGCCAGGAGAATAAGTACCACTCCAGAGAGCTGACCTGGCCTGCTTCTTCTGGATGAAGCTTGCCATGCCCATCTCCTCCCAGGAAGGGAAGTTGCTCCTGACTTCTCTCTCTATGACCAGCTGGAATTTCTCTACCCGCACCAGGCAGCCTAGATGAAGAAAGTTTTCTATCTTAGCAGGAAAAGAACTATGGGGAAAGGAGTGAAGCAGAACACTGGGCAGATCTGTGTCATCCCAGGCCACCGCTCTCTTCTGAAGTGAAGGTCCACACCTGATCATCTCAGCCCCTAGTCAACCACTCCAAGCAGAGACACTCCATATGCACGTGCAAGCCTGCCACTGGCTCTGGAGGCTAAAAGGCCTTCCTTGTTCTCTCCCCAAATCTGTAATGTGCCTTTTTTCTGAATCTAACAAATTTTCCTCTCTAGGGTTTCCCTTGTTGTTTCTGTTTGTTTGTTAAGACAGGGTCTCTCTATTATATTATATAGCTCTGGCTGTCCAGGAACTTACTATGTAAATCAAGCTGACTTTGAACTCACAGAGATCTATCTGCCTCTGTTAGGCTCACAATCCCTTATGAATCTCAACAACTCAAATAAAACCAGTGCTCTTCCAAACTATGAATGCAGGAAACAGGATGGTAAGTGTTTAGAAGCCATGTGGGACAGGAGAGGTGCATGCTGGGAGCTGTAGCTCCGGCTCCAGCTCCTCTCCTCCTCTCCTCTCCTCTCCTCTCAGCACTAGCCTTCACACTTCTCCACGCAGCTCATCAGCATCATAAGCACCCCCAGCAGACACTCCCTCTCCCAGCTCCCTGCACTGAGCTCCGCCTCCCACCACCATCATTTTTCCATCTCTCAACTTCGCACCTATGAGCTTCGGGTCAACGAGGGGCTGCGAGCTCTCAGCCAAAGGCACACAAGGCAGTGAACCTCTTAGATCCCGAAGCTGCAGACAACCTTTATGAGATGAAGCCACCAGGACCCCAAGTAAAACCTGCAGGAAATAAAGGTCAAGCTATTAAATATTTACTCAACAAACAGCAAGGACTGGGCATAAGTCCAGAGCTTGGAAGGCAGAGGCAGGACTGGTCTAAGTTTGAGGCTGTCTTGGTCTATATTATGAGTTCCAGGGTTCACAGAGAGAACCTGTCTCTAAAAATAAAAATAAACTCCACTGAGCATCTACCATGTGTCATGTGCTGTTTTAAAAGCAAGCACTCACACATCTAAGACTAAGAATTGAATTACACTCTTGAACATGGTAGTTCATACATACTTATAGTCCCAGTCATCAGAAAGCTGAGGCAGCAGAACCTCTGGGAGTTCGAGGCCAGCCTAGGCTATACAGCAAGACCGCCTCAGGTTAAAAAAAAAAAAAAAGGCAATACTGAGAACAAAGCAAAGCAAAACCCAACAGAATTCCATATTCCAAGCTACAGTTTTGGGTGCTTATTTTATTACATTTACTCGGGGGGCGGGGGGTGTCATTTCACTTTTGTGGCGGTCAAAGGACAACTTGAGGGAGTCAGCTCTCTTCTCTCACCATGCAGATTCTGGGGATCAAGCTCAGGTCACCAACTCTCATTGACTCTTTTTTTTTTTTCTTAATGGATGAGTTGTTCTGTCTGTATGTACACCTGTATTCCAGAAGAGGGCATCAGATCCCTTAATAGAGAGTTGTAGGGGCTGGAGAGATGGCTCAGTGGTTAAGAGCACTGGCTGTTCTTCAAAGGTCCTGAGTTCAATTCCCAGCAACCACATGGTGGCTCATAACCATCTGCAATGGGATCCAATGCCCCTCTCTGTTGAGTCTGAAGACACCTACAGTGTCTTCACTGTAGGTGTCTGTATAGATTTATTTATCTATAAATAAAATAATTCAAAGAAAGAGAGTTGTGAGCCACCATGTGGTATCTGGGAATTGAACTCAAGACCTTTGAATTGAACTTAGGACCTGCTGAAAGAGTAGCCAGTGCTCTTAACCACTGAGCCATCCCTCCAGGTCCACAAAGACCGACCCCCCCCCCCTTTCTGTTTTGTTCTGTTTGTTTGTTTCTGAAGCAGGGTCTCACGGTGTATCTCTAGCTAGCCTGCAACAGGCTAACCACCATGCCCAGCATGGCTTTAGTTGTTCCTGTTGTTTTAGACAGGGTCTATGTAATCCAGGCTGGCCTAACTCAAAGAGATCCATTCATCTCTCCCTCCTAAGTATCAGGATTAAGGCATGTATCACCACACTTGACCCAAGCTGCAATTTCTTTCATGCTTTCTAGTTGCTGTAAAAAGGACAAATAGGTGAGGAGCAAGAACAGATACAGCAGTCTAATTAGAAAGCCAGTTAGCTAGGCGGTGATGGCACATGCCTTTAAATCCTAGCACTTGGGAGGCAGAGAGGCAGGAGGATCTCTGTGAATTCATGGCTAGCCTGGTCCACAGAGTGAATTCCAGGGTGGTCAGGGCATGCACACAGCGAGATCCTGGAAGAACCACATGGCACTGTCTCAAACACTTGCACGCGCACGCACACACACTCACACAGCATAGTTAAATGACAAAAACAAAAAAATAACAACAAAAACACATGATCTGAACAAGTAGTAGGATGAAACTGGCAACAAGTAGTCCCCTGAACCTTCTAGAATTCCCTTACCTGGGCTGGCTGGAACATACTAGATGGCAGACAGAGCCAGGACCAGGCTAGGCGGCGATTCAGTTGGCAGCTGGTCAGGTAAGCGGCTTCTGGGAGAGGCAGCAGGGCCCTTGGGTCAAAGGTAGCCCAAGCCCTGTGCTGCCCTTCCTGTGCCAGGGCAAGTATAGTAGGGAAAGAGTAGGGAATCTGCAGTGGAGTGTACTGTGTGGGAAGAGAGAGACAATCACACTGTGTCCCTGTGCCCTGGTGTCCTCAGGCCAATCCTTCCCCACATAGGCATACTTTCTGAAGAGGGCAGTTATGTGGTTCTTCCAGGATCTCACTGTGTGCGTGCCGAACAGGGCTGCCAGGTGGAATAAGAACATCCCAGGAGGGAGCCAGGAGCTGCAGTCCCAAGCTGGGCTTCCCCGGAGAGGAGTGCTTCAGGAACTGGTGACATCTCAACACATGGGGACACAGCCTTGGCCAGGGAGAGAAACACAGACATTTCTCCAAGATCTCTCTCTTCCAGGATCCTGCTTCCCCTACAGAGAAAGTAACATCCTCCCACCCGTCTCTACCCCAGACCCTCAATCTCTGTCCTCCTCACTTGCAGACCAGCTCCTCCAGGGCCTTGGTAGCCCATAAGTATAAGGGAAGTCCTAACTGATATTTCCACACGAGTTGCTCATACAAGGAGGCTCCATAAACTTTGTAGGACGGCAAAGTCTCAGGCTTAAGACAAGAAAAGCCTTGAAGCCGAACAGTGCCATGGAGACAAAGTGCCAGTACAGGTTTTGTTGTTCCTCCACCCACTGCCTGGAGAAGATGAACATCTCGGAGCTGTAGGAAAACAGAAAAGCAGAGGTAAACAGAGTGTGTAGTACACACCTATAAATCCTAGCACTTGGGAGGCAGAGGCAGGAGGACTCTAAGATAAAGGGCCATCTTTGGCTAAACAGAGGCTTACGGCCAGTTTGAGCTACTGAGATCTAAAACAAAAAACTCATGCTGGTAACTGCAGCACTCCAGATCAGAGGCAGGGGGTTGTGAAGTTTAGGCTAGCTCAGTTTGCATAGCAAGTTTCAGATCAGCCAAGGCTTCACAGTGAGACCCTGTCTCAAAACAAACAAGACAAAAACTACCTAAGGGCTGGAGAGATGGCTCAGCAGTTAGAGGACAAGCACTGCTCTTGCAGAGGACCCAAGTTCAATTCCTAGTGCTATGGGTGGCTCACAGCAACTAAACTTAGAAATCTAACGCTGTCTCAATCAAAACAAGACAAAACAAAATAAAATTAAACAAAAAACTAAACAGGGGCAGAGGCAAGGCCGCAGCTTAACCCCTGCAGAGATGGCTGTTTCTCCACCCTACGTTCCAAATTCATGTCCCCCAGTGTCACCTATCTCATTTTCTATCAAAACTCATTCTCTCTGAGGTCACCCACTATTTACCATGAACTGAGGGTCTTCTCATCTCCAAGTCTGATATCTGACATACCTCCAGACAGACCCCTGGTCGAATAACCCGCCTGAGGCCATGAATCTTCTGGTATGCGAGGCAGAGAATCAGCTGCCCATCTAGAATGTAGAGGCTGGCGGACTCATTCAACACGTCAGTGACTGTTCCCTGCACAGGAGACAAAGGTCCGCTGACCGCTGTTTCCTCCTCCTTTGGAGGCTCACACTGCAGGTGTCACAACCTCTGGATCAGTACCTTTCACTCACCAAATAATGTAAGACTTTGGAACCGCGGACAAGCCCTTCTTGCCCTCTGCCGTCTCTGGAGCTGGTGGGCTGGGGCAGCGGTTTAAGGTCAGCTTCCGAGAACTCTATGTCCAGCTCCAGCTCTTGCACATAACCTGGTCTCAGTGGCATCAGAGTTGAAGAGGGAATGGTTGTCCAAACACAGGAACGGTGAACCCGGGTCTTGGTTACTCGCAATTTTGTCAGCACATAGGCCCTGCCAGGCCGGAGGACTCGGTGCCACACCATCTGAGCAGGAATCTGGCTTAGGCAGAGGGAGGTGACAGTATACATGAGACTCCTGCCCCACCCATAATGCTGCCCATCTGCCCAAGGCCCTTCCCACAACAATCTGACTCCAAAGAACCCATGACTTTCTTTTTATTCTTTGTCTCTGCTTGTTTGGTTGGCTTTTTTGTTATTGTTTTGTTTTGTTCTGTTTCAGACAAGGTCTCATATAACCCTGACTGGCTTTAAAACTTACTATGTAGTCAAGACTACTATTGAACTTAGTATTATAAGCCAAAGAACTTTAAGGATCTCTCCACATTAACGGGAAATGCCACATATTTCATAAGCCTTTCATAAAGATACAAACCATCCCCGAAGATTCCTTCAAAATGATAAATATCCCATCAAGGAAATCATGTTCCATACGTTCTCTCTCACCCCAGAACACACAAGCCAACCATTTATTTCATTAGTATGAGCTGAGTACAGGACTCCAGTACTGAGACGGACGTTAAGTAACAGGTTATTCACTCCTCTTTAACATGTTTCAGATCATGGAAAGACCAAAACCTAAACAGTAATACAGAGACACATGTGATCATGCATCAAAAACAATACACATTTTCTTTCTTTTCTTTTTGTGGGTTTTGGGTTGTTTGGTTTTGTTTTGTGGGGAGGGGTTTTTTTGTTTTGTGTGTTTTTTTTTTTTTTTTTTTGGTTTTTGGTTTTCCTGTGTAGCCCCAGCTGTCCTGGAACTCATTCTGTAGATTAGGCTAGTCTCCACCTGCCTCTACCTCTGCCTCCTGAGTGCTGGGATTGAAAGTGTGTGCTACTACCCCCCGCCCCAGAACCTCTGTCTTTCATAGCTGTTTTACACGCGTGCACATCTATGTACCACTTGCATGCAGTGCTCAAGCTGGATCCTTTGGAACTGCAATTATAAATACTTGTGAGGTGTCATGTGGCTTCTGGGAACCAAACCTAGGTCCTTTAGAAGAGAAAAGCTACCACCTCTCTTCTCTCCTCTTCACTTCTCTTTCTCTCCCTCCCTCCTTTTCTCCTTTCTTCTTCCTCCTCCTTCTCTTCCTCCTCCTTCTTCTTCCCCCCCTCTCTCAGACAAGGTCTCACTATGTAGCCTTGGCTGGTCTGGAACTTGCTCCATACATCAGGTTGCCCTTTACTCACAGTGATCTGTCTACCTCTCTGCCTCCCAAGCGTAAGGATCAAAAGCATGAGCCACCTCCCCAGCATCCATCTTTCCAGCATATGTGTGCAGATACCCTATGCCCACTCATGTGGCTGTCAAAAACAATCCCAGGTATCATTTCCCAGGAAGGTCTCTTGCCGGCCCACAAGCTCCAGGGCTCTGCTGCCTTCCATTTCACTATCACTGAAGTTACAGGCCATGCTACTGAGCCCAGCTTTTCCCTTGAGGATCAGAGCCAGGCTCTCATGTGTGCAGGGTAAGGGCTGTACTAACTAAGCCATCTCCTCAGCTTTGTCCTTTCTCTCATCACCCTCTCTGTGTGCCTTTAGATTGCTTCCTTCTCCACAGTCTCTGCTTCCATACTTTATATATTAATCCAGATACTACACATAAGAAACTTGAAATCTGTCCTTCCGTGTCTGGCTTACCTTTCCCTGTGTTTTTTCCCTCTCTACTCCCATATGCCCAACTTTACCCTGGTCCTCACCTGTACAATGATGGACACCTGGCTGCCGGCTTGGGCTAATTCACCAAGTGTCATGATGAAGTACCTCTTATTCTGAGTTATCAGCAGGGCACTCAGATGGACCAGTTTTCCAGCGATATTTAGCTCCTCTATTTTGCATTTCTTTCTAAGAAAAGAAGAAAAAAGACATTTTGATTTCTCTCCTTTTCCACAAGTCTTCCCTTCCACTGTAAAGAACAATCTTGTAGCAATGTAAAATATCCATAATTCCAAGCTATTATCTAAAAAATGGTCCAACCCTTCTTGCCCTCACACAGGGTATATGTCCTTGGCAGTCAAAGGCAGCTGTGATAGGAAAGGTGCTTTCTGCCAAGGATGAGGACTGGATCTGCTCCTGGAAACCATCCTCTCTGGCCTGTGTGTGTCTGTGTGCTAAGATGGGATGCTCATAAGCATACACACACACACACACAAAGAATCCTCTCGGGGACCAGGGAGAGGCTTGTCTGACCTCTATACACAGCTCTATTGCTAGAGCGCCTTCTAAAAAGCCAGTGTGGTACATAACCCTGTGGTAGGCGATAGGACGCGTGGACGAGAGGAATGACACTTAAGGTTGGTCAACACATGCATGTATCATGCATGTACACACATATATTCAAAAAGAATTTGGTGGGTTTGTTTCTTTTAAAAAAATTTATCAAACTAGGCATTGTGGCGCATGTCTTTAATCCTAGCACTTGAAAGGCAAAGGCAGGTGAACCTCTGAGTTTAATGCCAGCCTGGTCTACAGAGTGAGCTCCAGGACAGCCAGAGCTACACAGAGAAACCATATCTTGGAAAAAAAATTCTTATTTTATGTGTATGAATGCTTCCCTTGGATGTATGTCTGTGTGCCAAGTGTGTGCCTGGTGCCCAGGGAAGCTAAAAAAGGGTGTTGGATCCCCTGGAACTAGAGATATAGATGGTTGTAAACTACTATGAAGGTGCCAGGAATCAAACCCAGGTCCTCTGGAAGAGCAGACAGTGTGCTTAACCATTGAGCCATCTCTCCAACCTATTTTTTCCATCTTTTGAGCAAGACTGTAGCAGACTAACCTGGAACTCACTATGTAGGCTACACAGCCTGCCTGCTTCAGTGTCCTGAATGCTGGGATTATAGAGGGATTACAACTTCCTTGACACTCACACCCCACTGCTCCCTTGTTCCATCTACCATCTATATTACTATCAAAATGTTTTCCTCCACGGAAAGTACCATTATCCTCCAAATCTCGCAGCGTTCCTTCCCTTCCTAGAGTGGAAAATTACCTGTATCTGAGCAGGTAGGACGCCTTTTCTGGGTAGAGGACAGGGATAGGCATGAGGGGGCCAGGATTGACAGTCAAAGGAAATACGGGCACAGGTGTACCCCACAGCTCCAAGTGCCCTTCCCCCAAAGAATTCCTCTTGGCAGAAGGGAGGTAACTCCAACTGGGGAACAGGAAGAGATGGCCCAACCAAGAAAGGTCTAGATCTATAAGCTGGAAAAGAAGATCAAAGCCACAAATTAGCCAGGACCTTAGCACCTGACCTACTGTTCCTGCTCATACCAGAGGCAGCTGGTCCCGTTCTACTCACCTCACAGTCCAAGGTTCCAGTGTTATCTCTCACGTACAGGCTTCCACTCCTACACTCTTGTTCCAAATCTTCCAATAGGTCCACTAGTGTCCCTAAAAGTAACAGCTGCTCCCGGGGCAGCACACTGCCCCCTGGCCCAGCTCCTCGGGTCCAAGCCTGGTAAGCATTACCACTCCAGGACAGGTGGCTGCAGCACGGGAGATGCTGATGGGTCTTCAGAGTCTGTACCGAGACAAAGCTGAAAAGTGAAGGAAGTCATTCTCCAAGTCAGTTACGTCTGAGAAAAGACCCTCAACCTTGACAGAGCACCAAGCACCTAGAGAGGCGCTGAAGGAGAGCATGGACTAAGAGATGTCTGCCTATGAAATAAAGGATGGGGTCTGGATCTCAAGGTTGGCAACGTCTCTGAGGGAAACAAGAAGAAAGTCTGTGATGAATATCTCTACAAGAGACCAAGAGACATGAAGCAGACTGCAGGAGCAGTCTGAGGAAACAACTGTGCATGGAGAACACTAAAGGCTCCACCCACAGGGGCTAAAGCAACGGCTCTAACGTTAAGAGCACAGTCTGCAGCCAGGCGGTGGGTGCACACCTGGAACCCCCAGCACCTGGGAGGCAGACTGACCACCGAGTTCAGGCTAGCTAGGACAGCCAAAACTACGCAGAGAAACCCAAACCCTGTCTCAAAAAAAACAAAATAAAGCAAACAAACAAAAGAGCATTGTTTACTCTTCCAGAAGACCAAGGTTTGATTCCCAGCAGCCACAGTGGCACACAAGTGTCTGTAACAGAACCTGAAGGATCTGATGCCGCTTCTGGCCTCCGACATCTCTAGGCACACATGTGGCACACAGACAGATGTGCAGGCAAAATACTCATATACATAAAATAAATTTAATTTAATATTTAAAAAAAATAGCAATATGCAGTTATATGAATAAACTGGTAAGATTTCACTGAGAACAATATGCATATAGATACTGAGATTGAAGGGACCAGCATTTCCCTTCAGGCTGGTGATTACTTTTGAAGTGATAGAGGAGGATCATTAGAACAGATATCAGGAGACCTCACTAACTCTTTTTCTTCATATCTTACAATAAAGAACAAAGCAAATTGGATAAAGCACTAAGAGTCAGCTGGGCGGTGGTGGCGCACGCCTGTAATCCCAGCACTTGGGAGGCAGAGGCAGGTGGATTTCTGAGTTCGAGGCCAGCCTGGTCTACAGAGTGAGTTCCAGGTCAGCCAGGGCTACACAGAGAAACCCTGTCTCGAAAAACCAAAAAAAAAAAAAGCAAAGCACTAAGAGCCTTAAGGCAGGCAGCAAGGACAAGGCTATATTGAGTACTGCCTGTACAGGTCACATCAGCGAAGTCACTTTCTTCCTCTCTCCTCTCCTTCTCTATAAACAAGTTAGGGAAACTTTACGAAAGAAGCTGAATGGATAGGAAGGTTCTGTAGAAAAGGGTGTGGTGAGTCCACCTTCTCCAGTCATCCTTCCTTTCTTTCCAACCCTAAAGTCAGCCCCCCACCAAGCCCCACCTTGCCCTACCTGTAGCTCAGGGGCAGTGTAAAATCCTGGTTCTCCCCCTGGGACAGCCATGTCTCCTTCACACAATCAATCACTGCTTGAGTCAACTGTTTATTTGGCTCCTGGTCAGCTGGACAAAGGGTCTCTTGGATGAAGGTCTGGGCAGCCTCGAGCCAGGCTTGCTCCTGAGGAAAATGAAACTAGTTAAAAAATCTTCACAATATCCTGCCCACCAAAGGATTTTCAATTAGCAATAATAGCGCCTCTGAAAACCCTCACTTGGCTATGATACTGCCACTGTGCAAAGCTGGAGGATTTTCAGAGGATAAAAGAACAGACACAATAAATCAATTAATCCAGACAATCAAAGGATGAATGTTTTGAACCCAAACAAGTTTTAAAAGTTAGTGCAAAACTAGAGACAAGGGCTTGCCACAGTGCGTCCAGCCAAAGTTAAACAAGTGGCCACTTAGCTTAATCTTGCCTCCTCTGACAAACCTGTACTGATTCTTAAAATGTTCACTTGAAAATCAGACTCCTGGGGGCTGGAGTGATGGCTCAGCAATTAAGTCTTTGTTTGTTTGTTTGTTTTGTTTTGTTTTTCGAGACAGGGTTTCTCTGTGTAGCCCTGGCTGTCCTGGAACTCACTCTGTAGACCAGGCTGGCCTCGAACTCAGATCCAACACTGCCCAGCGCAATTAAGTCTTCTAGAAGACCAAATTTCAATTCCCAGTACCCACATGGTAGCTCACAACTATTTGTTATTTCAGATCCAGGTGATCTAACACCCCTGCATACATGTGGTAGGCTTTGCATGCACAGGGTACACAAACATACATGCAGGGAAAACATCCATAACACATTTTTTAAAAAGAAAAGAAAAAAAAAATACAGAGAGATTCTCCTGTCAGCCTTTCTCTGGCCATCCCAGGTCAACAGCCAATCTGACCTTGGAGCTTCCACAGTACCTCACACACATGGCTAATCTATTATACAGCACTGGCCCCAGGGTTACGGTTATCTCATCTTACATTGAGTCTGGTTCTAAGTCAGAAAGCTGAAAAGTAAAAATGGGAGAATTGCTTTCAAAAATCCACACTTCTGGGGCTGGAGGGGTGGCTCAGTGGTTAACAGCACTGGCTGCTCTTCCAGAGATCCTGAGATCAATCCCCAGCAACCACATGGCAGCTGATAACCATCTATAATGAGATCTAGTGCCCTCTTCTGCCCTATAGGCATACACGTAAGCAATAATAAATAAATCTTTAAACACACACCCCTTTAATCCCAGCACTCAGGGGCAGAGGCGGCAGATCTCTGAGTTCTAGGACAGCCTGGTCAGAGCAAGTTTCAGGACAGCCAGAGCTACACAGAGAAACTGACTTGGAAAAAAAAATCCTTTAAAAATTGTTTTAAGGGGAGATCCAGGGCAGGGTGTGAAGCAAAGCGATGGCTCAAGAGTTAAGAACACTGACTTCCAGAGGTTCTGGGTTCAATTCCCAGCAGCCACACTGTGGCTCACAACCATCTATAATGGGATCTGATGCTCTTTTCTGGTGTGTATGAAGACAGCAACAGTGTACGCATAAATAAAATAATAAATCCTAAAAAAAAAATTGGACATAGTATGTGATGATTCAACATTGAGAAGACTGGTTCTGGAGGATCTTGAGTGTGGTGCCAGCAAGAGACACAATTCTGTCTCAAAAGGAAACAACAAAGGTTGGGGGGTTGGGGGCGGGAGACAACAAAAACCACAGTACAAGGAGAGACTGCAGTGGTGAAGGGCACTTGTTGGTTTGTTTGTTTTTGTTTTTGTTTTTGTTTTTTTTTGGTTTTTCAAGACAGGGTTTCTCTGTGTAGCCCTGGCTGTCCTGGAACTCATTCTATAGACCAGGCTGGTCCCAAGTGCTGGGATTAAAGGAGTGCACCACCACTGCCCAGCGCACCTGTTCTTTCAGAGGACCCAGATTCAAGTTCCAGCACCACATCCACACAGATCACAAACATCTATAACTCTAGTTCCAGGATATCTAATGCACTTTTGACCTTTACAAGCTGCAGGCACACATATGGTGCACATACACATGCAGACAAAAGACACAGATAAAATAAATCTTTTTTTTTAAAGGCGGTGCGCATATGATTTTAGAAACTGTGACAGCATGTACAAGACCTGCACAATGTCAAGCCAGAAAAAACTCCAGCAAAGAGAAGGGGACGTGCACACAAAGACCCACGCTTAGCCAAGAAGCTATCTGCAGGCGAATTGTGTTGGGAAAAGGAAAATGAGTTTTCTCCAGTAGAATGAAGATATATCACAGACTCCAAGGCTGGCCCTGTGCTCCGAATTGGTTGGACAACATAAAACACTCTGAGCTTCTAGATTTCCCACCCCCCCCCTTTTTTTTTTTTACTTTTGGCTTTTCTGGTTTAGATTTGTGTCTTTATTTCTGAGAGAGAATATGAAGTAGAGTGGGTAGGATCTAGGAGTTGGTGGAGGGGAAAGAATAAGATCAAAATACACTGCAAAAAAAAAAAAAATTAAGCCTCTAAAAAGAAAAAAAAACCCCACATCACTGATCGTAATATGTGAGTATGTCTAATAGAACACAAGAAAGGACACTGGCAAAGGGTCAAAGGGTAATTTATGGATGTTTGGCCTGTGTACATGCTGGTGCCCATCCCAACTCCTAAAACTGGAGTTAAGGATGGGTGTGGACCAGTGGGTGGGAACTGAAGCTGGGTCCTCTGAAAGAATAGCCAGTGCTCTTAACCCCAAGCCATCTCACCAACAGCACCCCCACCTCTTTTTGAGATAAAGTCTTCCTTATGTAACCCTGGTTAGCCTATAACCCAATACACAAGCCAAACTGTCCTTGAATTCACAGCTCCCCGTCTCTACCTCCTAAGTGCCAGCAGGACTATAAGTATGTACATACCATCATGACTGTATTAAGAGTATAATTTTTAATCATTCCATTTTTTAGGCAAGTATATGCACTGAGTCCCTACAAACTAAATACATACAAGATATAATCATTCTCTCTCCTGCGATCTGGTTCTATCACTCTGCCCAGTACAACACATATGTCCTCTATACAAACACTCCAGCATTAAAGCTATGTTCACTGAGCAGACAGCTAGCTTGAATTCTTGACTACTCCTTAACTAGCTCCTTGTCTTTACAATATCCACTCCTCTAGATTCTAAAGTCTTACTCTTTTTAGTTGGTTTGTTCTTCGCGACAGGGCTTCTCTACATAGCCCCGGCTGTCATGGAACTCATTATGTAGACTGGCCTCGAACTCACAAGAGATCTGTCTGCCTCTGCCTCTGCCTCTGAGTGCTGGGATTAAAGGTGTAAACCTTTTCTCTTCTTTACCTCTGGTACCCCAACACTGCTGCCGTGGATGAAGCCATCATAGCCTCTGCTTTCAACCAGAAGTCTTTCAGCTCAACCGTCCACAGTACACTTCAGTAAACTAAAACCCAAATCTCATCCAATCACTTTGTCCAAAAAGGGACAAGTGCGAGGCAGGCGTAGTTACTTGTAGAGGCTAGCCTAGTGAATTACATAGCAAGCACCAGGTTTATGTGATGTTAACGTGACGCTGTCTTAAAAAGACCACTAACAACTACCAAAAAAGTTGTTGCTTGGCAAGTCAAGATAGTTCTTTACTCCTTCTGAACCCTCCGCCTTCACCCAACGGAATTTAGTTTTTCAAACGATATTTGCTCTAATTTTTGCTTGACAACATGGCTCTGCTGTTTAGTACCGTTTTCTGATGCTTTCCCGATTAGCTAACGGGGGTACGCATCCAAGGACTGGGGCGTTTCTCTTTTCCCAATCCAGCTAAATCAGAGGGCCCCCCGTAACCACAACAACCAGCAGAGCTAATCTCCCACAGAGCGTAAACCTTCGACAGTGGGCGGAGACGTATTCCAGGCTGGGTCGGCCCTTGAAACAAAGGGCCGGAAAGGCCGCCGCTCCCCAGGCCGAGACCACAGACAATGGATGGAAGGAGTACAGAAAGGAAAGAAATCTAGGACAAGAGGGAGAAACAAAGCAAAAGACCCACGAGAATCACACAAACAGCACTCACGGAGGTAGGCGGTTGTGCTCGGCAAGCAGCCATGATGAGCCAAACCCCTACCCTGAAGAACGCGCGAACTCCGGGCGCAAGTGCTCACGGGAGGGAGCCTGTGACGTCAGGGAGCAGCACTGGCTCCTCCCCCAGCATCCACCAGCGGCCTGCCCCACTAAGGACCTTTTGCCTTGACCTTGCCACAAGGAGCACACTGGCCTTAAATTTGCAGCGACCCTTCCGCTTCTGCCTCCTAACAGCGGAAATTACAGATGTGCGTCACCAGATCTGGCCTGTTTCCCTTCTTTAGTGACGGCGCGGCCGGATCCTAGTGTTTCACGTGGAATGGGGTGGAGTGGGGCGGGGCGGGAGACCGCTGGAACGCACAGTCACTTGGCTCATAACACCTAAAATTTTCAGTCTCCCTAATCTTGCCAAGCAGAGATGTGCAATTTAAAAGTAGCCACAGGCTGGATGGGGTGGCGCATGTGCCTTTAATCCCAGCAATCCGGGTGCAGAGACAGGGAGATCTCTGAGTTTGAGTTCCAGCCTAACCTGCTCTACATAATGAGTTTCAGGCCAGCCAGAACTACGAAGTGAGGGCCAAAAAAGGCAGTCACGGGACACCATTCACATACGTGAATGTGACTTAAGTCACTGTGTTAATGTCACTTAAGTCATATGTGTTGTGGACTTAAGTCACTGGTTCATCTTTCTCTTACCTGTCGGCTCCAATTCAAGAGTCTTTTTCTATTTATTTTTTATTCTAATATCTAGAACTGTACTTACTGCTAAAGAACTTGGTGGACATGTGGCTCAACTAATGAAAGCTTTGCTTTTCCTAATTCAGTCTGTCAGGCAGTCACCAGCTCAGTACTGGTGGAGTAAACAGAATTCATCCACGTGCCAGGCACTGTTTTAGGATCTGGGTATATTCACTGAAGAAAACAAAAATCCCTACCTTGTTCTAAGACAAGGAGATTGATAGGGGGAAACAGGCAAAATATATACAATAGAAAGAAAGAAAGAAAGAAAGAAAGAAAGAAAGAAAGAAAGAAAGAAAGAAAGAGAGAGAGAGAAAGAAAGAAAGAGCAAAG
Source organism: Arvicanthis niloticus (assembly GCF_011762505.2). Taxonomy (NCBI): domain Eukaryota; kingdom Metazoa; phylum Chordata; class Mammalia; order Rodentia; family Muridae; genus Arvicanthis; species Arvicanthis niloticus. Next base: position 52,814,552 of record NC_047663.1, read on the forward strand.
CCAGGAGCTTGTCTGACACATGGTACACATACATCCATGCGAGCAAAACACTCAAATACATAAAAAGAAAGAACAAAAAGTGTGGTGGTGCTGTAATCACAGCATTCAGGAGGCAAGAGAATTTTTGTGAGTTTAAAGCAGCCTGGGTTATATTTTTTAAAAAAAAGTATTAAAGCTGTAAATTACTGTAATCCTTTATTCGACTTCACTTTTGATGCAAACAATTCTTTATTTCATGAACTATGCACTATGGTGATGAATGAGAAGTTGGGGCAAAAACCCCAACCCAAGTGGCCATGTCTTAATTAAAAAGATTTTGTAGCATAGGAGAGTCTGTTGTTTAAGGGATTTTATTACTTTCTTTTAAGGTATTCTTCAAGCAGGCCTGTTAATCCTGACATTCAAATTAACTAAAGAAAGGAAAGACTCAGGAGCTTCATACGGAAGATAAAAAGAAAACCATAAATAAAATCCAGTGTCAACTTAAAAACAAAATGGAGCTAGTCAATAATTAGCATTGCCTTCAATAACTGAAAGGTCCGGGACTCCCCAGAAAGGAGGTCCACTTAAGTCACAGGATAACACGCACCCAAAGGACACACGAGAGACTGTCTTGCTGTAAAGCACATGAGGTGGTTTATTAAATCAGAGCTCTGGGCCAGGCCATATCCCCATATCTCACATAGGGGATAGAGGGACTGACCTCGTGGCTCAGTGGTCTAGCGCTTATATATGGGCGGGGTGGGGAAAAAGCGAACTTTCGCGCTGGTGCACAGGATTGGTTGTTTTACTTTTTTTTTTTCTTTTTTTTTTTTTTGAACACTAGTAGGCCATACCATGGGGGTAGGGTGTAGTTGCTCTCTTGGCCAGTCAGTTTCTGGGATGTTCTTAACAGGCCTTTGTCCTGTAACTCCCCCTCCTCTGTAACTAATTAGATGGACCCAAACATGCTGGCAGGTGCTTTCTGCCCAAGGTCTAAGGCGAAAAAAATTACACATATTTCATAAAATGACCTTTATAATTTTTCACTCTACATAAGAACCCTGTCAGTGTTTTTTGTTTGTTTGTTTTATTTCTTTGTTTTTGGTTTCTGTTGTTTTTGTTGTTTTGAGAGAAGTATTGTGTTCTATAGCACATTATTGGATTTGTTTGTTTGTTTTCCAGACAGGGTTTCTCTGTGTAGTCCTGGCTCTCCTGGAACTCACTCTGTAGACCAGGCTGGCCTCGAACTCAGAAATCCACCTGCCTCTGCCTCCCAAGTGCTGGGATTAAAGGCGTGCGCCACCACCGCCTGGCACATTATTGGATCTTGAATTTGCTATTTGGTCAAGGGTGACCTGAAACTCCTGAACCTCATGTCTCTTCTGAGGAGATTATAGGCTTGTATCACAGGCTTATAAAAGAAATGTTTGGAGCCAGTGTGGTGGTATGCGCCTGTAGCTTCAGCCACCTAGAAGGATTACTTCAAGCACAGCTCGAACAATACAGTGAACGGATCTATCTAAGAATGAGAGCCAGAAATGATGCTGTAGCTCCACAATCAGCACTGGGGAGGTGGAGTTAGGGAGGTCAGGGGTTCGAGGTCAGTCTGGAATCAGCACTGGGGACGTGAAGATAGAAGGTCAGGGGTCCAAGGTCAGTCTGGGTTACAAGATACCCTGTGACACACAAAACAAACCACAGAAAAAACATGGAACTTCAACTAAATGTTTCATCCCAACTATTTCTCATGTTATGTCAGAGATGCATATTTTTTTCTATTTTCTCCAAAGCAGGAAATCCCCCCAATATTAAAGCCTCTCTTACAACCGTACCAGCCTCCTTTATTAAAACACCTATCAAAATTTAACCATTCCTTTTGCTTTCAGCATTTCCCTGTCACTGGTAGGACCCCTTTGTTTATCTTACCTATGACTGTTAGGGTCTGGGAACTGCTGCACAAACCACTCAGACCCCATCTCAGTTAAATAGAGCTGGTTTATTGAACCAAGATGGATTGATCAAACTCGGAGCTGTAAAACTACAACCTTGACCGTTTTTTCAGAGCCTGCTTTGTAGGGGGAGGAGCTGATACATAGAATTGGTTCCCTAATTGGTTCTTGATTTGGTCAATAAAGGCAGAAGCCTGGAGCTGGAGAGATGGCTCAGTGGTAAAGAACACTGACGGCTCTTCCAGAGGACCAGAGCCATATGGTGGTTCACAACCATCTGCTGCCCTCTTCTGGTCGCTTTAAATAAACCTAAAAAAAAAAAAAATCAGAAGCCAATTGCGAAGGGTAAAGACATCCGGGTCCCAGGAGGAGGAGGAGGAGCTTACAGGAGACAGAGAAAGGACGCAACAACAACGTAAGGTCTTGTGGAAGCGATAACTGGCGGCCTCTGCCACTGGCGGATGGCTGATATAGGCTAGCAGATAAGGTTAGGGCAGGAGATTCTTTGCCCACCAATTGTTATCTGGCCAGTTCTAAGATAATAAAATAGTCAACGTTTCTCTTTGGAGCAAAGCTGGGCAGAGAAAGAGGGAAACCAGTGCGGTACCTGGCAGTTTTGTGGAGCTAAGCTGGGAGTGGGTGGGGGTAGAGATCACAGCTTCCGGGGAGGGCATCAGCGCTGAATCATGAGTAGAACTGGCGATAGCCAGGAGCGCGAGCTTTCTGGAAGGTCTGTTTTCTAAAGTTACACTCAACAGCTTCTATGCGCAAAAAACCACAGTGAGCTCATAAGCGGGTGCAGGGTGAGTTGCAGGGTAGCCAGCCTTTTCCCAAGCTTTTATTAAAAGTCATTTAGACACAACAGTTCAGGCTGACCTCTATTTTCATGGATCCTGAGTAAAGGCTATAGTTGGGGAATTTCCAATAGTAATAATAATAATAAGCCTCAAGGCTGGAGAGATGGCTCAGTGGTTAAGAGCACTGAAGGCTACAGTTGGGGAATTTCCAATAATAATAATAATAATAATAATAATAATTTTAAAAAAGCCCTGGGGCTGGAAAGGTGGCTCAGCACTGACTGCTCTTCCAGAGGTCCTGAGTCCAAGTCCCAGCACCTACATGGTAGCTCACAACCTATCTGTAATGGGATGTGATACCCTCTTCTGGTGTGTCTGAAGACAGCTACAGTGCACTCATATACATGAAATAAATAAATCTGTAAAAAAATAATAACCCTCAGAATATATGCTCAACTTGAGCTTGCTCTGAGCCAAACTATTTTTCTATGTCTATGGTCAAGCTGCTTTATGTCAGCAATATGGGATGGCTGGCAGCCATGAAGCAAAAGGAGCTTCCTCAATGACCATGTGTTCTATAGCCTGGGATTCACCTTTGAGGATTTGTAGGTAGAAACAATGGGTTTGGACTGGGTCTTCTCCCACCATCTCATTGGTATAGGTATGGTTTAAATTTCGGGTTACTTTAACATTGGTGGAACAGGTCAGAAGCAGAATGGGTAAAAACAAAGCGCCAAGCTGCTGTCTGAAACAGCACGAGGAGGTTTTTTACCCTTTAAGGACCTCCACTCAGATAAGACTGATCCTTTGCTTTATCCCAAAAAAATCTCCGCATGAGCCAATAATGAACCAGAGCTGACTATTGTGTTTGTTTCCTTTTGCTTTTTAAGATTTCATTTTGGTACTGGAGAAATACCTGAATAGTTAAGAGCAAGTACAGCAGGTACCTCTTACAGATCAGTTCTCAGCACCCTCATCCAGTGGCTCACAAGTGTGTAACTCCAGCTCCAGAATCTGGCCTCTGAGAGTTGAGAGCACCTGCTGTCTGGTGCAGTGCACAAGCTCTCACACGAGTTGGCGATCCTACGCCAAGCCCTCTCAACCACTGAGCCAGCACCACCCACGGGGCTTTTAACAGCTTTCCGGCTTCTCTAGTTCTATCACCCACAAGCATCTTCCAACATGTTTACAATTTTTTATTTTGTCCTTATTGTTCCTGTTCCATTTGGTAAACTCTAGTCATTTTACCTTGGTACAAAACCTCCCCACACCCACCCCTGCTTTTTAAATTTTACTTGGTTTGTTTCTTGTTTTAGAGTCGGGGCTTCATGTACTCCAGATTTACCTCAATGCTATATAGGCAAGAATGACCTTGAATTTCTGATCCTCCTGCCTCCACTTCCCAAGTGTGATTACAGGAGTGAGGCACCTTTTTTTTGTTTTGTTTTGTTTTGTTTTTTGTTTTTCGAGACAGAGTTTCTCTGTGTAGCCCTGGCTGTCCTGGAACTCACTCTGTAGACCAGGCTGGCCTTGAACTCAGAAATCCGCATGACTCTGCCTCCCAAGTGCTGGGATTAAAGGTGTGTGCCACCACTGCCCGGTGCCTGGGCAACATTTTATCACATAAAAATTCTTCCCAATAAAAAATATATATATTCTCATATCCATATATGCCATATATTTCATAGCCTTTCTAAGCATATAGAGGTGAAGTCTTTACTATCAGAAACAGAGCAATATAAATAAATTTACCAGCTTAATAAAGAAAGCAGTGTACTCATATACATAAAATAAATAAATCGTAAATAAATAAAAGGAACCTAAATTTATTTAAACATTGTCTCTTGTTTCTTATCTGTTGCAGGTCTTAGACTGGCTGTATTGTGTTAAGCAGGGTCTTTAAAAAAGATGTTTTGTGAAGGGGGCAGTGGTTGCCCAGGCCTATAATCCCAGTCTTGAGTCTCGGTGAGTTGGAAGCCATCCTGGTCTACAGAGCTAGTTTTAGGACAGTCAAAGCTACACAAAGAACTCTCGGTTTTTTGTTTTTTTGTTTTTTTGTTTTTGTTTGTTTGTTTGTTTGTTTTAAAAGGCTTTTGGGTGTGCTTTCTAGGTTTCAGTCTGAAAATCTCAGACTGTTACATTCTATCAAGATCAAGGTAACAGAAGTTCTAAACTGAATGACCTTGGAAAAACCAACTTATCTTGCTTAAAGAAAGAAGGCAGATGGACGAGAAAATACAGAGAGCCAAAAAGTTTTACGTCTTCATTTTTTTAAAAAAAGACTTACCTATTTATTTCATGTATATGAATACACTGTAGCTATCTTCAGACACACCAGAAGAGAGCATCAGATCCCATTACAGATGGTTGTGAGCCACCTTGTGGTTGCTGGGAATTGAACTCAGCACCTCTGGAAGAGCAGGGCAGTGCTCTCAACCGCCATCACTCCAGCCTACATGTTAACTTTTTAAATGTAATTTTGGCTAGTGTACTGGATAGTTTTGTGTGTCAACTTAACAACAAGTTAGAGTCATCAGAGGGGATGTTTTGTTTTTAGACAGAGTTTCACTGCACATCCTTGGCTGGCCTGGAACTCACTATGTAGACCAGGCTAGTCTAGAATTCAAAGATTCTCCTGTCTTGGCTCTGGCCTCCCAGTGCTGGGATTACAGGCTTGGGCCTCTAATGAGGTTCTTGTTTGTGACTCAAACTGCCCCAACCTACAGCAGGGAGCAGTGGCCCCCTCCCACAGCAGGGGCGTGGTCGCTCGGGCCCGCGCAAATCTGGTCTCGAGGTGGCGCTCTCTGATGACGTAAAGCCCGCCAAGATTCGGGCGCCGCGTGAACGGCTTTAGGTGAGTGAAACTTGTGCGTCCTTTCCTGAGTTTGTTTGCCGATGCGGTTCCATTGCTCACACATTCAAACCGAATCCAGGCCGCGTCGTTTTCCCCATCAGGCCTGTCTGGGTCCAGCTGCATCCACGTGCCTTAGGTAGAGAGCCGTCTGTTGGAGCGCGTGTTCTGCCGGCACTTGGTGTAGGTGGACGACCAGACTGAAATAGGCCCCTCTCATGGTCCCATTCATTCGTCAGGAAATGGATCGACCACCTGCTTTGTTTCAGGCACCATACTAGCCGTTGGGAACACAGCCCCGACGTAAAACCCTGTTTCATTATTTCTGAAACGTATATTTCGTATATTGGGAATGATAGGCAAAAATCTTAATAACTGCAGAGAGCTGCTGATGTAGCTCAGGGTCCTGGGTTCGAGTCTTACTACCTCATAAACCAGGTGCTGTGAAGAACATCAGGAATTAACCAGGTGCTGTGAAGAACATCAGGAATTAACCAGGTGCTGTGAAGAACATCAGGAATTACAGCACTCGAGAGGTTTTGGGAGTAGAAGGACTAGAAATTTAAGGGCATCCTCAGTTATACATCGAGTTAGAGGTCAGCCTGAGCCAAATGAGACCCTGGGTGTTTGTCTGTGTAACCCTGGAACTTCTGTAGACTAGGCTGTCCTTTAATTCAGAGAGATTCACCTGCCTCTGACCCCTGGGATTAAAGGCATGTGTCACCTTTGCTTCTTCTTCTTTTTTTTTTTTTTTAAAGAAGACTGAGTGTGTATGGGGGGTGGGGAACACTGAGACATGGTGGGAATAAAGGGTACATTCATTTAACAACTTGTTTGGTTGGTTGGTTTTGTTTTCTTGAAACAGGGCCTCTTTATACAGCCCTGGTTGCCTTGGAACTATATAAATCCTGAAACTGAGATTCACCTTCCTCCTGGGATTCAGGGCCTGTACCACCATGCCTCACAGAGGCAAGTGTTTATCCATTAAACCATCTCACTAGTATAGAAGTCATGATCTTTACACTATCTTATGGCAGATAGGATGTGGCTGTGCAGTAGAAGAATCAGACCATTGAAGAATTCAGTGCAACTGGGTGTGGTGATGCATGCCCCTAAGCAAGAAGACTGAATTCCAGACCAGCCTGGGCTATATGATAACCTGACTTTTTTTCATAAAACAACAGCAACAAAGAAAACAATACATTGATCAGTCCAAATGAATGATAATGGTGACATTGACTTGTGAGGCAGTAGACCTGAAAAGGCAAGAGATTTAATATATGTGTGGAAGCAGATTTGTTCTTAAATTGATTACATGGAGAGGCTGAGAGAAAAAGAACAGTTACGGTTGGCTTTAGTTTTCCTTTTTCTAGTTCTGGGGATTGAACCTCAGGCCTTGCACATGCTAGGCAGGTGCTTTATCATGAATCCTATGCCTGTGCATTCAGGTGAGCAGCTGTTTGGATGGAAAAGTGTTCCCTGTAATAGAGAAGAGCAGAGGCATAGCAAACCTGGGGCTGCCGGCAGTACGACAGTTACTGCCCAGCTTCCAGCTCCCTTCCCATGAACTCAGTAAACTATTCCTCTCGAAAGAAGAAAAGGGGAAGAAGAAAGAGGAGTCTCTTTATAAGTCTAGGCTGGTCTCAAACTCACTGTGTAGCCAAGGAACATGGAGCTCGGGATCCTCCTGCCTCCATATTCCATGTACTGGGATCACAGGAATATGTGCCACTTTGCCCAGGTTTTATGGTCCTGGGAATCAAACTGGCCCAGGGCCTCATGAATACTAGACAGATATTTTGAGTTAAATATTCAGCCCTTGTTGGCTATATTTATGACCTGTATGTATAGATGTGTTGGTATTTAAATATACCAATCTGGAGTCTTAGAGATTCACTGTTGGGAAAAGTTGTAGAATATTTTGGCAAATATTAGTTTTACTGCTATCAAATTGACATTTTAAATTAACAGTTGGATGGTGGGAGTTTCATTGGTTGATTTTACTAGGTAGTCTTTAAAGCACAGGACTGGATGAAACCACTTAACACAAAGGAAGAGAAATAAGGACAGAATCCTGGGCACCTAACAGTTAGAAGCTGAGCAAGAGAATAAGAGTCAGCTTGGGTTACTCAGAACCAGCCAGGGAAAGAGCTTCAGAAGAATATTGGTGTCCTTAAAGCCACAAGAGGAGCGTGAAGAAATAGAAAATGAATTGACTCACTTGCTGCTGAGAGGGCTTGTAAGAACAGTTAAGTAGCCCCTGGATTGACAGCTGCACAATACTGGTTATGGACAGTGTACTAAAAGAATTCAGTTTTCTTAGAAAAGTTTTTGTCCCCAATCTGTGATCAGGCCCATCACCTTAGTATTCAGCCTGTATCTGAGCTCCTGAAACACTTGAAGACAGAGAAAAATCTGTAAAAGTTAACTTTCTTCTTCCATTAAGTGGGTTCTAGGAATCAAACTCAGGTAATTAGGTGTGGTGGCACGTGTCTACCTGTTGAGCCATCCCACCAGCCTTTGGAGTAATTTTTTGTATATATATATTGTATATATATACTGTATATATGTATATATATGTATACACACACACACACATACAATACATACTGTGTAACCTTGGCTGGTCTGGAGCTCACTGTATTGACCAGGCTAGTCTTGAATTCACAGAGATCCTCCTGCCTCTGCCTCCCAGAGTGCTGGGATTAAAAGTGTGTGCCAGCGTGCTCAGCAGCATTCAGTTTTGAATGAGTCAGGTTTGAGTCATACAAGTGGAAATGTGAAGTAGTAAAATTTCTTTCCCTCGTGCCTCCCCTGGAAGAGGCAATGTACATCTGTGAACCCGCATGTGGGCAGATAGTTGAATGAATGGTGCAGATTAGAGCCCTGAACTCCAAGGAAGCTTTCTAGAAGGGAGGTGATGTGAGCACTGGGCAGTGAGAACATCTCCGAGTTGGTGTAATGAGCTCACCTTGAAGAATCAAGAGACACAGAGTTGGTGAGCAAAGGCGTGCTCCTGCTGTGAAGCAAGGAATCAGAAATTGGGACAGATTCTATCCAGCTTTGGATATATTGAAAGCAGTGAAACCATGATCTATTACTCAGTGTCACCAGCCAGGTCTAGTCCATTCTTATCCCCTAGATTTGTGCCTCAAATAACTGCTGTGACAAAGTACTGTAGACTGTACAACTCATTAACAACAGGACTTCGCATAGTTCTCGAGGTTGGATGTTTGAGGTCATGTTGGTGTCAACATCCAAAGCAACCCAAGCAGTCAGAAGAGTCCAGCAGAGCAAGAGCTTTATTTGAATTGACCAGTCAGAAACAACAGCATAGACTCTGGAGCTGACTGGGTCTTTGAACTTTCATAGTAGAAAGTACTTAAGCAGATGACAAAATTTTATTATACTTAGACACTACTGATGGATCAGGGCCACAGACTCGAGCTGATGTGACCCCAAGCCAGAATGGTCCAGTTTTTTTGTTTGTTTGGTTGGTTGGTTTTGTTTTGTTTTTTCAAGACAGGGTTTCTCTGTGTATCCCTGGCTGTCCTGGAACTCACTCTGTAGACCAGGCTGGCCTCGAACTCAGAAATCTGCCTGCCTCTGCCTCCCAAGTGCTGGGATTAAAGGCGTGCGCCACTACCGCCCGGCTTAGGAAGTTCTTCCTATCAGGTTGGTGTTTCTGTCCCTTAGTGTTAGCCACACTGAGCCAAAATTGTACAATTTTTAAAAAATTATTATTTATTTTATGTATAAGTACACCATTGTCTTCAGACATACCAGAAGAGGGCATTAGATCCCATTACAGATGGTTGTGAGCCACCATGTGGTTGCTGGGAATTGAACTCAGGACCTCTGGAAAATTAGATGGTGCTCTTAAACACTGAGCCATCTTTCCAGCCCGAAATTGTATGATTTATTTGTTCATGGTAGCATTCTTAAGACCTTGCCTGGGCCAAAGGAAGTGCCTATATCCCTTGCTCCCACACTATGAATGTGTGTGTGTGTGTGTGTGTGTGTGTATTTATGCCTGGAGGTTGTGCCCAGGGCTTAGAACATGGTGTACTGCTAAATCATCCCATTCCAATCTGAAAAGCCTACATTTTGCAGGATAAGTTAAAAATTTTTCTGGTTACTGTTTTCCTAAATCCCCCTATCTCCAGTGTCTGGTCTGTCCATGAAATTTAAAATCAACCAATGTTATTTTTTTTTAGAAACCGAATTCATCTCTAGACGGTCATCTGCAGAAATGGCCCCTGTCCTTCACTTTTATGTCCACTCCTCTGGCCATGAGGGGACAGCATCTGGACGTGTTCTTCGGAGACTACAAGAGAAACTGCCAACACTTCAGTGTGTGGAGACTGAGCTGTGCTACAATGTACACTGGGCAGGTGAGGACAGATGCTGGGTTTAAATTTTGTTTTGTTTTTTGGTGGGCTGTTTGACTCTGAATATTATGTAGCCCAGACTGGTCTTGAACTCTCTCTTTGACTAAGGGTGACCTTGAACTCCTGATGCTGCCTTTACTCTGAGTGCTGGGCTTACTAGTGTGGGTTATCACATCCAGTGTCAGGCATTTTGTTTTTTGTTTTTTTTTTTTATTTCTTTATTACATTTTGTTTTTATTTTATTTTTAATTACATTCATATATGGATTTGTATGTGTGCATGAATGCAAGAGTTCAGAAGGCAGCTTTGGATCTCCTGGAGCTAGATGTAGAAGTGGCCTTCTGATATGGGTGCTGGGAATCGGTACTCAATACCAGAGTCTTCTGTAAGAGCAGATGGTAATATTAACCCGAGCCATCTCTTTAGCCTCTTGTTTCACTGATTGTCATGTCCCACTCGACCAGCAAGGAAGACGCAAACAACCGGATCCTTCTCAACAGCCTTTATTGTAGAAGCCCTTCATCATTCTTGCAGGGGACCCCGAACACCCGGAGCAGGCTGCTTATATACCCAGCCCTGGTCTGGGGAAATGCGCGTGGAGGTGCGCGATTGGTTGGAATTGCAGTGCTTCATTAACATATCCCACTCGATTGGTTGGAATTGCAGTGCTCCATTAACATATCCCGCTCAGGAGGGGTTGGCGCCAAAACTGAGTTTGCCCAAGGGTGATTGCATGTGCAGTGCACTTGTTTACCAGTAGATCATACCGAAAGCCGGCATCATCTTGACCAGCCGAGTCGGGTCGGCGGCCTACATCTCCCCCTTTTTAGTTTTATTGCTAACCCTGAGTCACAGAATGAGTACATGATAGATGCCCTATAAGTGTAGTTGTACGGTGAGGGAAAGCAGAGGCCTGATCCCCTGTGCAAAATGAGATATTGTAATGGGTTTCTTCTCTCGTCGTCGTTGTGCAATGAGTAATACTTCCCATACCCATCTCGATGCCTTTTGACGGGCAAAGAAGTGTTTTGGCATCAAACCTTTGTGCAATCAGGCATACTTTCGGGAAATCTATCCATGCTTGTGGAACATTCCCTGTCGAGTGCCCACTCGAAAACACCTCAAACTGCCAGTAGTGCACTCCTCAAGGGCTCGTATCTACTGAAACCCGCTCATAATTCCTTTAGGGTTGCAAGCCAAACATGGGGAGGTTCACCATCCTCGATAGTGGCCAAGGCTTGGTAGACTACGGTTTTGTGCCTGGCATGGTCTCTTTTTAGTTTACATAGAAGCCACATGCAAAAGATGCAACCGGCAAACACCATGGCCCCCCAAATGAAGACTCCCGCCCACTCTTTAAGATGAAACACAGCTCCAGCAATCCATGTAGCAAGTCCACTGGTGAGTCTAAGCGAGTGGAGTTCATTGTCACAACGGCTATCCGCAACCGCCTCATCAAAGTTTCAAAGTCCGCCGACCAATTACCTGTCAAAAAACTAGAGAGCTGGCAAGACAGATTAGCAGCTTGAGTATAATTTTGATATTGAACAGCAGTAACACACAGTCCAGCATATCTCCATTCACATCCAGTTTGGCTCAACTGCCACAGTACATCCACCTGGGCAGCTGTTATACCAAAATCTCTCTTGGCTCAAAACTGTGCCAAAGTATTAGTGGCATCCACCGTGATGGGAAACATCACTCTCCCAGCACATGCTATAAAAGCAATCAAGATTACTACAAACTAGTTGGCTCCTATAAGGCTGAGTAGTATTACTAACAATAAACACAAAAGGTGCCCAAATACAAACAGGAGTAGGACTAAAGGTAATGTTTTTTCCAAACCCCTCTCCTACAACTGTCTCATAAAAGGATAGTCTATAATCAATGCCTTCATTGGTCACCTGCACACCCGGAGAGGTGGAATAAGAAAAATTTTTGTACTCCATGAGACCCTCCCCCAATCATAACAAAGGGTGACAGATCTGTGCAGCTACCATTCACTCCACAAAGCAGCCGCACATCAAAAGGATTAGCAGGCATAGCTATCCTGCCAAGTAAAATTAAGGCCAGCATAGTTGGCATTAAAACTGGTACCAATATCTGGTGAAAGGTAAAAAAATTCTTTTTTGTTTTATGCTAATAAGTATGACGCTCCACAGCAGAGCGACCAGTTACATCAAGTTGTAAAAAATTTTAAAGTAAAAAGACAAGAGAAATAAGTTCTCTCGGGGTGCGGCTATAGCCAAATCTCCCTTTTGTTTTAAAAACATTCTTTAAGAGTACGATGGGTTCTTTCCACCATACCCTGACCTTGTGGATTATATGGTAATCCATGTTTTATGGACACTTGCATTTGTTGACAAAAAATTTAAAGGAAGCAGCTGTATAGCCAGGGCCATTATCAGTTTTTATTGCCCCACGTTGCCCATGCTTCTAAGCAATGAAGAATGACATTCTTTGCTTTTTCCCCTGACAAGGGGGAAGCAAAAATAAGACCTGAACAAGTATCCACAGGTACGTGAACATATTTTAGTTTTCCAAATTCTGAAAAATGTGTTACATCCATTTGCTATAACCATAAAGGCAGCAATCCCTTTGGATTCACTCCCACCCCAGGGGGGTGAGTGTAAATGTTACAATCTGGGCAATGGATCGCTATTTGTCTAGCTGTTTCTCTGGAAATTTTATACTTCATTTGCAACGTTTTGGCATTAACATGAAAAGTCTTATGAAATTGGGTGGCCAGCACTACTGGGGAATCAAGAATACTAGTAAAAATAAACTCTGTGCGTAGCCATATCAACTTCATTATTAGCAGCACTAACAGGCCCAGGTAAGCCTGTATGGGCTCTCACATGCTGCACAATAAAGGGAAATTCACGTTCCCATATCAATCTTTGTAATATTGTTAACAAATTATAAATAGGACTGGTCAATTTTATCTTACCAGTAGCTTCTAAAATCTTTAAAACCTTTACTACATACAGAGAATCTGATACTAAATTAAAAGGTTCTTTAAATTTATCAAAAACTTCTATTACAATTTTTTAATTTTATAATTTGAGGAGAGGCAGGAGCAAATTGAATCACCACGGGATCATCAGTATTAAATTTATATGATCCACATCCAGTTTTAGAACCATCAGTATATATGACAGCAGCACCAATTAAAGGGCTACTTTTAGTCATTTTTGGAAAAACAATAGGATGAGATTCAAAAAGTTGTATCAATGGATGCTGAGGATAATGATTATCAAATTCTCCAGCATATTCACATTTTAATACTGCCCAATCATCTATGGTAGCACACAGAACGTACAATTGATTACTATTAAAAGGTATTATAATTTTAGATAGCTCCGTACCAAAATGTTGCAAACACTGTTGCACACCTTCCAAAGCTAATATTGCAATGGCGGTAGGTTAATATTCAACAGTTCTGGTTATTGATATTTTAGGATGAATCCATTTTAATGTCCCATGCTGCCACAGCAGAAGCAAGCCCCAGGGGTGCTTCTTTTTCCCCTAGTCAATTGCATTACTGCAGCAGCAAGGCCATACATTTGAAAGAAGCCCTCCAATTTCTCTACAGGCCTTCATCCATGCCTCAATGCCACGAGACTTGTAAGGAATGATGGCATTGTGACATTCTTTGGTACATTGCTCAAAAACTAATTGCTGAATTAAAGACATTGCTGTATCTGGATCACCAAAAATTCTTCCAGCAGCCTCCATCATACATGCCACAAAGTTGGAAAATGGCTCCGTGGGTCCCTGAATGACCTTTGTCAAGTTTCCTGATACTTGTCCTTTATTGGGCAGGGACTTCCATGCCTTTATGGCCATGGCATTAATTTGGCCATAGCCCGGCAAGGGATAAGCTGTCTGATTTACGGCCCATTGACCCTGTCCCATTAACATATCAAAGGACCATGCAGCCTGGCCATCGACTTGGTTAGCCTGAGTCTGATTCTGAGCATACTCGGTGTACAGGCTCTTCCAGTCGAAATATTGACCTGTGGTTAAACAGGCTCGGACTGTACCCATCCAATCCAATGAAGTCATGGTGTGTAAGGATAATCTCTCCAACAATGCCTGAGTAAAGGATGCATTAATTCCATATGGTTGGACAGACTCAGCCAAAGCCTTTAGTTGTTTAAAATCTAAAGGCTCATGATATCTCTGTTGATTGACATCCTCAAAAACAGGGAAGGCTCCTGCGGCCTCCTTCCACGTCTGAGGGCAAAAGGAAGATCTCTGATTCAATGGTGGGGGCTGCGGAACCTCCACATAAGGCAGCATTCCTGCAGGGGAGCCAAAGGCGGTGCACTGGTGCACTTTTCTCCCTTCCTCTTCCTTTCTCCTTTTTGAAAGGGCTATAGCCTCCATTTTGGCTATCAACTCTTCTAGATCTTCCTCCATTTTGTCTAACTCATCCTCTTCCTGTTTGCCCTTTGTCTTATTATACTCAGGATTATAAGATGGCGCCGTCGGCACCTCTGGTCCCTGATCTGTCTTTGTCTTATTAACGTCTCTTCGATCGGGACCATATCTTTTTTGTGTATACTTAGCGGCCTCTTCTTCAAGCTCTGCTTCCTCCTCGGAGGCTAACCCTGACTCATCGGAAATCTCCAACTCTTTCAAGGAGGGGTAAATTCCTGTGATCCCCTCTTCTTTTTTCTCCTTTTTATCCTTTTCAGGCCATTTAGGCCTGTCTTGTTTTGCTAGCTTTTCCTTTTTCTCTATCTTTGTGTCCCTTATCCTTTTTTCTTTCCTTAAAAACCCCATCCTCTTCTGACATGCTCTCCTGGTGCTCTTGAAGCAGTCTCTGTCCCGCTTTCACACTCTTGACACATCTTTTATCGTCCAAGCAGGCGTGTATCATGCGCCAAAGAGGCCTCACCCCAGATTTCACTGACCCTTCCTCAGCCTCCCTATCGAGATCTTGACCCAATTTTTCCCATAAGCCAATGGTTAGAGACCATTGGGAGCGAACCATGTCTATCCCATGGGGCTACTCGGTCTATCTCATGCAAAAAGCTCTCTAGGATTTTTCTCTGTAGTTTAAGGTTTCGTTGCCCAAGAAGCTCTCGCAGTGCACTCAAAAATTGATTGGAGGGAGTGTTCCCCATGTTACTTACCTACGTGAGACTCACACACGGGTCGACAGGCGGAGTTACCTACCTCCGTCTTACTGTCGACTGCGGACTGCGGGCGTTCTTCGTCCCAACAAATACACTCTCGCCCGGGCTGATGGCAATTCAAACAATAACAGGCAACAATACTGAAACCAAAAACAAGGACAACAATGACTGCAGCCACCAACAGAAGCATAATCAGTCACAGGGCTTACCAAGGGACTTACTGCTCCAGGCTCCGGAGACTTTATTGCTCTTGCCTCTTCCTTGAGGACCTTCTCTATTGTCCCACTTTAACCTGGGAGCTTACCGGTACCGCCACTCTAAGGTGAAGAGTTCTGGATCCACGAGAATTTCTCCTCAGTTTCCCTGTTCCCGGTCTTGCCCCAGGTTTCAGCACCACTTGTCGCGCCTCACTCAACCAGCAAGGAAGATGCAAACAACCGGATCCTTCTCAACAGCCTTTATTGTAGAAGCCCTTCATCATTCTTGCAGGGGACCCTGAACACCCAGAGCAGGCTGCTTATATACCCAGCCCTGGTCGGGGGGAAATGTGCGTGGAGATGCGCGATTGGTCGGAATTGCAGTGCTTCATTAACATATCCGGCTTGATTGGTTGGAATTGCAGTGCTTCATTAACATATCCCACTTGGGAGGGATTGGCACCAAAACTGAGTTGGCCCAAGGGTGATCGAATGCGCAGTGCACTTGTTTACCAGTAGATCATACCGAAAGCCGGCGCCATCTTGACCAGCCGAGTCGAGTTGGCAGCCTACAACTGATTTACTGATTTACTCCTTTCCTGATGTACTTGCGCACCAGCGCATGGGTACTCACATGTGGGAGTGAGAGGACTCTTCCTTCTACCATGTGGTTTCCTGGGGATCAGAACTTGGCTGCAGGTATATTGGTTGTGTTTGTGTTTTACCTGTATGCATGTTTGTTTACCATGTGTGCCTAATTATCTGTCCTAAGTACTGAATTCTGATTTTGTGGTTTTGCTTTTAACTGGAGGCAGATCTCTCTGTAGCTGCTTGAAATGTAGACCCAGCCAGCCTAGAACTCAGAGAGATCCCTTGTTCTTCTTTCCATAGTGCTGAGACTGGGTATTGGTTTCTTAAAGGTAATCTGGTACATGAGGCAGTGTCTTGAGGTGCCCTTGTCTCTACAGCTGAGACCCTTCCGTGGGCTGAGGAGATGAAGAAGCTGATGTGGCTGTTTGGCTGCCCTTTGCTGCAGGATGATGTTTCTCAGGAGTCCTGGCTTGTTCCTGGTTCCAATGATTTGTTGCTGGAGGTGGGACCCAGGTATGTGTCAGGTGTCTTCCTGGGCAGCTTGTTCCCATGTTCCCAGGCACAACTCCGTTTCACACTCACCACCTGCCCCTCACCTCCACTCCTTTCCCTCTCAGTCTTTGGCAGTTTTCCTTGTTCCGTACTTCTCTCTGCCTAGGAAGTCACACAAATATTTTCCCTGTGTGGGCAAATGTCCTGAAAATTGAACTAGCTCCCAAGTCTATTCTAGAAACAACAGCTTACGCTCTGAGAACTTTAATCTGCACTAGTTTCTCTCCATTCCCATTTCTTAGGGATTGATCATGCTGAGTGAGCACTGTCCCATTGAACAGCTTTTCTTTTGAAACATGATGTTGTTAAGTTTCCCATACTGAGTTTCTGTATGGCTCCGTGCACCTGAATGTAGTGCCAATGGAGGCTAGAGGCATCGGATCCCCCTAGAGCTAGAGTTTCAGGCAGGTGTGAGCCTGACATGGGTGCAAGGAACCAAACTTGGAGCTGTCTCTCCAGCCTCTGATTGGTTTTTGAAAGCAAGTGTCCTTGGCACCCAGTCTGAGAGAGGAGGCCAGTGGTGTATTGGGTAGATAGCAGTGGGCAAGATCCACCTTCCCAACTGGTTCTTGCCAAGACCCTCAGACCATAACCATCTTACTCTTTCCTCAGGCTGAATTTCTCTACTCCAGCATCAACCAACATTGTTTCTGTGTGCCAGGCTGCTGGGCTGAGAGCTGTGGATCGAGTAGAGACCACCCGGCGCTACCGGCTTTCGGTAAGGTGTGGTGGGAGATCAAGAGGAGCAAGTGGGCCAGAGATTAGATCCTAAACTCCAGGAGAGTCATGGGAGAAGCAGGGGGAAGGCTCTTGGCTTTTGGCCTGTCCTGTATGTTTCTGTTGGGTTGTTTGCTGCTTGAAGGTACCTGGTTGAAGGGAGAATGGGCCAGCCTGAATTCCCAGACTTATCTGTACATCCTTTTATTCTAAACAAAGACACTGTATGGATCTGAGTATGCATAGCTCTGTGGTGGGAATTTACCTAGTATATAAAACCCTGGCCTTGATATCTGCACTAGAATGGAAAAGTGGTACTATGTAGTAATGAAGTAAATAACTTGGAGGCCCAGAGTGAGTCCTTTCTTTCTGTTCTTCAACCTTTTCTTCTTTTTGTTTTAAAGAGGATTTATTTAATGTATGAGAGTACGCTGTCACTGTCTTCAGAAACAGCAGAAGAGGGCGTTGAATCCCATTACAGATGGCTCTGAGCCACCATATGGTTGCTGGGAATTGAACTCAGGACCTCTGGAAGAGCAGTCAGTGTTCTTAATCACTGAGCCATCTCTCCAGCCCTGTCTTTTGTTTTCTTATGACTTTATCTTCCCACCAGTTTGCCAACCACCCTACAGCTGAAATGGAAGCCATTTCTCTGGCTGCCTTACATGACCGGATGACAGAGCAGCACTACCCTGACCCCATCCAGAGCTTCTCTCCGCAGAGCATCCCAGCCTCACTCAAGGGCTCCATCGACATACTAGCTGAGGGTA
Organism: Arvicanthis niloticus; assembly: GCF_011762505.2. NCBI lineage: Eukaryota > Metazoa > Chordata > Mammalia > Rodentia > Muridae > Arvicanthis > Arvicanthis niloticus. The sequence continues at coordinate 52,832,496 of NC_047663.1, forward strand.
GGCCTGCCCTGGAGAAGGCCAACCAGGAGCTAGGTGAGCAGGAGTCCATGGAGGATGAGGGGAAGGAAGGGCCTAACACAGTCCAGTGGGACTACTGAGATGTGCACTGTGGTGGCCTGGAGCATGTTGTCAGCTCTTCTGGGATTTGTCTCCTAGGTTTGGCTCTTGACTCCTGGGACCTGGATTTCTACACCAAGCGCTTTCAAGAGCTGCAGCGGAACCCCAGTACAGTGGAGGTGTTTGACTTGGCTCAGTCCAATAGGTGAGGAGGAATACCATTGTCTGCTGCGTTGGCCCTTGCAGTCGGAAGGGAATACCACAAGTGCTCTTCCTGCATCTCCTGAGGGTCTGGCCTCGTTACCCTGCTGGGAGTCTACTGTTAAATCTTGCTTTTACCTTGCTTTGCTTCTGGAAAAGCCACAGTGGCAGAATATGTCTCTCTGAAGTATGAATTGGCTGTGATCTGTTGAAAGCTGTTGGGAAGAGCAGCACTGAGGAGTGACCACGTATCTTTCCCTCCTCATGTCACTCTTGCAGTGAGCACAGCCGACATTGGTTCTTCAAGGGCCAGCTCCATGTGGATGGGAAGAAGCTAGCGCGCTCCCTCTTTGAGTCCATCATGAGCACTCAGGCATCCTCCAACCCTAACAATGTCCTCAAGTTCTGTGACAACAGCAGGTTGGCTGTGCCCTGGGCAGAGGGGATTTTGGGGTGGAGACAAGGGAGGCTTTGGACCCTGGTTGGATTGGCATGGTTCTTGGGAAAGAGAGAGGGTATAGAGTAACTGTGTCTGTAGTGCAATCCAGGGGAAGGAAGTCCAATTCCTGCGTCCTGAGGACTCGACACGACCAAGCTGCTTCCGGCAACAGGGGGGACTTAGACATGTTGTCTTCACAGCAGAGACACATAACTTCCCCACAGGTGAGTTCAGTCCCAGGCCTTGGGGCTGAGCCTAAATTGTTCTTACTTCCATGGAGGGTATTGGGAATGGTTTTATCTCTGTATTATCTCCTTTGCTGTTTCTTTGCAGGAGTGTCCCCCTTCAGCGGTGCAACCACAGGCACAGGTGGCCGCATCAGAGATGTCCAGTGCACAGGCCGTGGAGCCCATGTGGTAGCTGGCACTGCTGGCTATTGCTTTGGAAACCTGCACATCCCAGGTTTTACCTTTTTCTTTTTTTCTTTTTTCTTTTTTAATTTGTTTATTTTATATATGTGAGTACACTGTCACTATCTTCAGACCCACCAGAAGAGGGCATCAGATCCCATTACAGATGATTGTGAGCCACCATGTGGCTGCTGGGAATTGAACTCAGGACCTCTGGACCTCTGCTCTGTTAAGAGCAGTCAGTGCTCTTAACTACTGAGCCATCTCTCCAGCCCACCTTCCCTTCCAGATTCTCTGTCCTGACAGGCACCAACACTTACAGCTCTTAGGTGTAAAGGCTGGGTATCTTTTCTTGGGAGGGGGAGCTTCAGAGTAATTACCCTGCTGACCATGAACATGAGCAGTATAACAGGGGAAATTGGATGTTGCCAGACTGGATTTTCTTTAGAAACCAGCATTCACTTAGTAAGAAAACATGAGACTGGGGTATCTTATGATCAATGCTTGCCCACCAAATCCAGTTTCTTAGAATACCTTAAAAGACTAAGGGACAAAACATTTCCAGAGAAGATAAAACATACACATTTGTTCTCTCCATAACAGAGGAAAGTATGGATCCCACCATAGTCGAACATGGTGAACAATGATTTGTATTGGAGTTACTCATAAGGAATATGGGTGAGGGTTGTTGACAGGAACAGAAATGGCTCGGAGACAGCTGCATTGCTAGGGCCTGCCCCAGCGTGGGTGGCGTGACAAAAGCTAGGAATATGAAGCACAGAGCACAGCCTGCCAGCAGCTCAGCAGGCTGTAGCCTCCTTCTGAATGGCTCTGGTCTAAACCTCTTCCAGGCAGCTCCTCTGGTTTCTGCTTCTTCTAGGCAGCTGGTCTGGCCTAAGAATCTTTAGCTTGGCTCAGTTAGTAGTCAAGGGACTCTCATATTTATTGCTTACTCTGTTGGGGAGGAGCCTAGTGGATCTGGTCAGTTTCTGGGACTTTCTAAAGCTGTTTTCAGTTGTTTATCTTCCTACTTAAAGAGCATCTCTTGGGGGTGGAAGAGGAAACTTACACAGTGGGCTGGAGAGATGGCTTAGTAATTAAATTTGCTAGACTCGCAGGAACTTCAGTTTGGTTCCTGGTTCCCGGCTCCCTTGGTGGTTGGTTTATACACAGGTCCCTGTGTGATGATAGCTCTAGGTGGGGATCTAATACATCTAGTCTCTGCAGACACTGACACATACCCAAATCATTTTACAAATGACAAAAGTCTTTTTTAACAAAGAAGGTGTGCTGGGCGTGGTGGCACACATCTTCAGTCCCAGCACTCAGGAGGCAGAGGCAGGTGTATCTCTGAGTTTGAGGCAGTCTGTTCTACAGAATGAGTTCCAAAATATCGAGGGCTGCACAGAGAAACCATGTCTTGGAAAACAAGAAACAAAAACCCAAGTGGCTCAAAGGATAGCTTAGCAGGTAAAATTGTCTACTGCCTCATGTAAAGCCCCAAGTTTGATTCCCAGCACTCCCCCTCCCCCATACACACATGCAAACAACACACAAGTGCCTTTGTGGGGAGCACTTAAGCAGTCTGATTTTAGGCTGAGTGGTAGAGTTCTTTCTTAGCATGTGCAAGGCCCCGGTGGCACTCAAGAAGCATGGGTATCTATGTGAGTTTCAGGCCAGCAAGAGTACATAATGAGACTCTGTCTCAAAAACAAAACAAACAAACAAACAAAAAAAAACAAATGAATCAAAGTCCTATCATGAGACAAGGAAAGGCAGGGAATTTGGAGATAGGAAACAAACCACAAGGGTGGCTTCAGTCTTCTGAAGATATGTCCTCTGGCTTCCACTTTCTTTCTTTTAGTGCTGGTGATCAAACCCAGTGCTCTGTGCATGCTAGACATATGCTGAATTACCGAGCTGCCTCTCCAGCTCTTGTCTTCCATTCTTATAGTCTACTGAACCTTATCTTTCCACCTCAGGTTATAATCTGCCTTGGGAGGATTCAAGCTTCCAGTATCCTGGGAACTTTGCCAGGCCTTTGGAAGTTGCTATTGAGGCCAGTAATGGAGCATCTGACTATGGCAACAAGTTTGGAGAACCAGTGCTGGCTGGTGAGCCTTAGGGTGTATAAGAATAACTGATGCTCCTGAGTGGCTTGTGGGTGTGGTGAGTCCCAGGGCCTATGGTGTTACAAACACTGTGGGACTTAACCTCTTTCCACTTCCACACTAGGATTTGCCCGTTCTTTGGGTCTCCAGCTTCCAGGTGGTGAGAGACGGGAGTGGATCAAGCCCATCATGTTCAGTGGAGGCATTGGGTCCATGGAAGCCAAGCATGTAGGCAAAGAGCCCCCAGAGCCAGGTGAGAGCCACCACCCTTCTCTGCATCCAGCCAGCATCCTCTGTAGCCTGGGACAGCCGCAGGAAGGAGACTGAAGGCATTTACATTTAGTTTATGCATTTATATTTAGCTTTATACTCAGGACTTTTATCTGCTGGCTCAATTAAATAGAACAAACATTTATTGAATGCCTAACAGTTGTGTGGTGGGTACTATGTTCAGGGCTGTTATCAAAGTCCCTGGCCAGCTGGATGGCTCAGTTGGACAAGCAAGTCTGATGACCTAAGTTCAGTCTCTGAAACTCATGATGGGAGGAGGAAACTGACACCTGGCAGTTGCCCTCTGACCTCTATGTAAGTGCCATAGTGTGCTGGCGTCTGCATGCTTGAGAATTAAGACCAGTCAGGTGGTGGTGGTACACCATCAGAGGCAGTCAATCTCTGAGTTCAAGGTCGGCCTCATCTACAGACTGAGTTTTATGACAGCCAGGGATCTCAAGAGAAACCTAGTCTCCAGGGCTACATGGAGAAACCCAGTCTTGAATAAAATCATTAAAAACAATAAAAGAATTAAGAAAAAGAAAGGGTTGGAGAGATGGCTCAGAGCTTAAGAACACTAATGCTTTTGAAGAGGACCTAGATTTAATCCCAACACCCCATGGTGGGTCGCAACCATCTGTAAGTCCAGTTCTACAGGATCTGTGGTCAACAGGTACACATGGTGCACGTGTGTACTTGTAAGCAAATACTTATATACACACATATATAAAAAACATAACTAAGTCTCTAAAGAGACTAGTGTCTAGGTCCTGTTGATTGGATAGGTTACTTCCTGGGGTGTGGTTCAAGCCTTGAAAGACTTGGCAGGAGATAAAGCTTAGTTGGTAGGAGCATGACTAACATGAGAAGATCCTGGGGTTTGATTGGAGAACCTCATAAACCAGGTATTGTGGTCCTTGACTGTAATCCTGTAGCAGGATTTTCCCTGTCCAGTTACATTAAAATATTAGTGTAGTAGGAGGCCTGTGATTGTACAGGGGAAAGGGAGGCGGAGCTAAGAGTTGGAGAGACAGGAGAGCAGGCTCAAGGAGAGGAAGGAAACAAGATAGAGGATGGACAAGAAGATGTGGTCCCATGTGGTTTTAAATAGCCACAGGTAGGTATGATTATAATATAGGGATAGAATAATTGGGATAACTGTCTGATCTTGGTGGGCAGCTTGTATCATAATTTGGCTCTGCAATTATTGTGTGGGCATCTTGTGAATTGAGAATTTATTGTTATATAAATCTGACTGGTTAATTATGAGCTTCAAGAGTTTTGGCCGGGTGGTGGTGGCGCACGCCTTTAATCCTAGCACTTGGGAGGCAGAGGCAGGCGGATTTCTGAGTTCAAGGCCAGCCTGGTCTACAGAGTGAGTTCCAGGACAGCCAAGGCTATACAGAGAAACCCTGTCTCGAAAAAACCAAAAAAAAAAAAAAAAAAGAGTTTTGATTTTACCAGGTTACTGGGTATTATGATATCTAACTGCAAGGTAGGGGTGGTCATGGCATGGGGCTGGCGTGGCAGCGACCCTACCAAGGGGAAATTAGCGAGTCGAGTGGAGACATCTGGAGGGGTGGGGGGGCAAAGAGTCTGCCGAGATGAGAACACCTCGTTAGAGGATTACTGGAATGTGAGACCACTGACCACAGGGGTGTTATGGCTGAGAAGGAACTAGTGGCTCCAGAGACAAGCAAACTGGAGCTGGCTCTAGATCCTATGCCTCGAACACATTGTTGTTGCTCAGCTATTTGGTCCTTCCTGTGGTATTTCCTGCTTGTATAGACAGATCCAGGTGGTTGCCTTTTTTTTTTTTTTTTTTTTTTTTTTTTTTTGGTTTTTCGAGACAGGGTTTCTCTGCATAGCCTTGGCTATCCTGGAACTCACTCGCTAGACCAGGCTGGCCTCAAACTCAGAAATCCACCTGCCTCTGCCTCCCAAGTGCTGGGATTAAAGGCGTGCACCACCACTGCCTGGCCTCTTTTTTCTTAATATATTTATTTTTATTACTTTTATTTTTTGAGATTTTAATAGAATTACATTTAATTTTTCCCTTCTCTTTCTTCCTTCAAAACACTCTGATACATTTTTCTTTGCTTTCTTTCAAATTTGTGTCCTCTTTATCATTAATTGGTTTTATATACATCAGTGCACATATATTCATATTTATAGAAAAATATGGAATGCTCCACAAATTCACATGTCATTCTTGTGCAGGGGACATGCTAATCTTTTTTGTATTTTTCCAGTTTTAAAAAATGTGCTACCAAATTGAGTACCTTTCTTTCTTCCTTCCTTTCTTTCTTTCTTTGTTTCTTTTGAGATAGGATCTCACTATGTAGTCTTGGCGGTAACTCCTAGAATTTCCTATGCAGACCAGGCTGGCTTCCTCAGGTTGTGTGGTTGCTCTTCCTGCTCAGTGGACTGTTACAGTGCTGTCCCTCGTGTCTGCCTCTTCTGCAGTCTGCCTCTTCTGCATTCCTGTTGCCTTGCTTTCACAGCCTTCTGTGTGGCTTCTGGTTCTGGTTCAACCTTCCTTCCTTGCAGGCATGGAGGTTGTAAAGGTTGGGGGTCCTGTCTATAGGATTGGAGTTGGGGGTGGAGCTGCTTCATCTGTGCAGGTGAGTGAGAATTGTTAAGGAAGCCAACTTTCCTATCACTGGGCCCTTGTGGGTACTAGTGTTGGAGCTTTCAGGCCTCCCTGAGATGAGCTGTGCCTTGTGCTTCCTCAGGTTCAGGGAGACAACACTAGTGACCTGGACTTTGGAGCTGTGCAACGGGGAGACCCGGAAATGGAGCAGAAGATGAATCGTGTGATCCGAGCTTGTGTGGAGGCCCCAGAAGGAAACCCCATTTGTAGCCTCCATGACCAGGGTGCTGGTGGCAACGGTGAGGGAAATGGTCAGGACAAGGGACTCGGTCTACTTGGTCTGCAACAGATTTGCTTTAGAGAGAAGCACTAAGGATGTGCAGCCAACCTCCAGGCTCTGCTGCACTTTTTACATGCTGGACAGCCTGGGCCAGAGGGGTAGACATTGCTGCTATTGTGGGAGACTAGATAGTAAGTGTAAAGCAGCAGCTCTGCCAGGGACTCCCAGGATTTCAGGTACTCCTCTGGAGACCAGAAACTCCCTTTGTTTTCCTGGGACTGACCATGACTGGATTGCGACCTCTCCCTGCCATTCTCTCAACAGGCAATGTCCTAAAGGAGCTGAGTGACCCAGCAGGAGCTGTCATTTATACAAGCCGCTTCCAGGTGCATAGATTTCATCCCTGAAACCAGGCTATTCTCTCTCCCCAACAACACTGTGAGGCGAGGCAGTGCTCACTGACCCTTCCTTTTCTTCCTTCATGTCTGTGCAGCTGGGTGACCCAACTTTGAATGCACTGGAAATCTGGGGGGCTGAGTACCAGGAGTCAAATGCACTTCTGCTGAGGCCCTCTGACCGGGACTTCCTGAGTCGTGCCAGTGCCCGGGAGCGCTGCCCAGCTTGTTTTGTGGGGACAATCACTGGAGACAAGAAAGTGAGTTGTCACCAACAATCCAGAGTAGATGCTGTAGGCAGGCTTGGGCTGCCAGAGTGTGTGGGCTTGGGGGAGAAGTGTTGGAGGAGCAAAATGAGATCCAGTGAAAAGTGCACAGGAGGAGCTCCCCCAGGAAGCCAGACAGGACAGGGTGGGGACATTTTTTCCTACTCTCTGGGCAGATTCCCTGCCAGTGTTCAAGATTTCATTTTTTTTTTTTTTTCCGGGGCTGTCCCTGGGGTCCACAGATCGTGCTGGTGGATGATCGGGAATGCCTGGTAGGAAAAAGTGGCCAGGGAGATGCTCCCCACCCAACCCCTGTGAACCTGGATCTTGACTGGGTTTTGGGAAAGATGCCTCAGAAGGTATGTGAGCCAGGAAGGGGGTGTATTCTACAGTGGCCTTTTTGGCATACTGATGTCCCCTTGCCTTTGTTTGTCACTAGTGTGCCCTGCCCTTCCCAGGTGCTTACATTTGGCCTCCTCCATTTCAGGAGTTCTTCCTCCAGAGAAAACCCCCTGTGCTGCAGCCTTTGGCTTTGCCCCCAGAGCTGAATGTGCGGCAGGCTCTGGACCGGGTCCTCAGGCTGCCTGCTGTGGCCAGCAAACGCTACCTCACTAACAAGGTCCTCCTTGTACCCCACTTGGCTGCTTTAGCCTTCTGCATTTTTCCCTGTCATTCATCCTGGCTCTCTCCCCCACTGGGGTTTTCTAGGCTGTAGGAATGAAGGGGTTGAGGGCAGAGCATCTTCAATGGCCTACTGTCCTGGCTACCCATCCACCTTGATACGTTCTTACTTTCAGTTCAGGGGCTACCCCACCCTTCTGTTGACCCTTGCCTTCTCGGTTGCCAATTGCATCTGTGTTCCATAGGTGGATCGCTCTGTGGGTGGCCTTGTTGCTCAACAGCAGTGTGTTGGGCCCCTGCAGACTCCTCTGGCTGACGTGGCTGTCGTGGCACTGAGCCACCAGGAGCTCATAGGGGCCGCCACAGCCCTGGGAGAGCAGCCAGTCAAGAGCCTGCTGGACCCCAAGGTTGCTGCAAGGCTAGCTGTGTCTGAGGCCCTCACCAACCTGGTGTTTGCTCTGGTCACCGATCTCCGAGTGAGTCCTCCATGGCTTTTGTCCTGCAGTTCTGGGCCTCTGCGTCCATCAGTCACTCTCCCTCTTTCCTACTGTTTTTGGCACACAAACTACCAAGCCTTCTGCATCACTCTTCCTCTCCAATGCCATGTCTGTGTCCCCACTATTCCCAGGATGTGAAGTGCAGTGGGAACTGGATGTGGGCAGCCAAGCTCCCAGGTGAGGGTGCAGCGCTGGCCGATGCCTGTGAGGCTATGGTGACAGTGATGGCAGCACTGGGTGTGGCAGTAGATGGTGGCAAGGACTCCCTCAGCATGGCTGCCCGGGTCGGCACTGAGACCGTGCAGGCTCCTGGTAAGGATGAGGCCCTTGTGAAAGGGAAGAGGGACCTGTGGGCCTGGGCTGGTTCCTCACTTGGTCTCATTTCTCCTTGCTTCATAGGGTCACTGGTCATTTCAGCATATGCTGTCTGTCCAGATATCACAGCCACTGTGACCCCAGACCTCAAGCATCCTGGAGGGAAAGGTATGACTCCATCTCCCTTGTCCTTGTGTATCTGTTCTGAGCTTATTCCTTGCTTGAGGTCGACTTTATGAGTTCTGATCCCCCTCATCTCAGCCCTGAGCTGCGCTGCTTTCCAGGACTGGCAGTTGGGTGTCTTTCTGTTTACTGTGCATGTGGTGCTGGGAACACTTTAAGACAGGGTTTTGAGCTGCTGTCCCCTTCTCTGGTTCCTCAGGTCATTTACTCTATGTGCCTTTGAGCCCTGGGCAGCACCGGCTGGGAGGAACAGCTCTGGCCCAGTGTTTCTCTCAGCTCGGGGAGCACCCTCCTGATCTAGACCTTCCTGAGAACCTTGTGCGTGCCTTTCATATCACTCAGGGGCTGCTGAAAGGTGAGTGGGGCCCTGGTACATAGGTGCAGACGTGGGGGGCACTTGCCTCCTGAACAAGTGAGGTGCTTACAGCTCAGATTCTCTCCTGTGAGTGCCCGCCTTGTCACACTCACTAGCTTTCCAGATGCTGTAGAGCCATGGGCTTGGCCTGAGATGACTGAACTTTTCCTTGTTCCTCCAGACCGCCGTCTTTGCTCAGGCCATGATGTCAGCGATGGGGGTCTTGTCACCTGCCTTCTAGAGATGGCCTTTGCTGGGAATTGTGGGATAGAGGTAGATGTACCTGCCCCCGGGATCCATGGTGAGTTGCTTGGGTCTAGCCTGTTTTCTTTCCTTTACTTGGAGACCTTCTGGTGTAAAGAATGCGGTATCTCTGACCCTATCTCCTGAGTCTCAGCTGAGTCCTTCATTGCCACCTTCATATTCTGAACTGAGACCCTCTAAGACCTCTCATAGTGTCTGGTACAGCTTCCATGAGCTCCTCCTCTAGACTTCATCTCGCCTGAGTCCTGGCCCTGTCCCAGTCATCCTGACTCTCCCCCATCTCTTTTCCAGCATTGCCTGTGCTGTTTGCTGAGGAGCCGGGTCTGGTGTTGGAGGTACAGGAGGCAGATGTAGCCGGAGTACTGCAGAGGTACCAGTGTGCTGGCCTACACTGTCTAGAACTAGGCCACACAGGCGAGGCTGGACCCCAGGCCACGGTGAGGAAGCCAGGGAGAATGTAGTGTTACTGTGAGCCTGTCAGCAAATACCACTCTGAAACCATCATGAGGCCACACTTTTCTTCCCTCTGCAGGTCCGAGTGTCAGTGAATGGGGCTGTGGTTGTAGAGGAGCCTGTTGGACAGTTGAGAGCCCTCTGGGAGGAAACAAGTTTCCAGCTGGACCTACTGCAGGCAGAGCCACGCTGTGTGACAGAGGAGAAACAGGGCCTGAAGGAGCGGACAGGACCCAGCTACTGCCTGCCGCCCACCTTTCCTGTGGCCTCTGTGCCCTGTAAACCTGGTAAGGAAGTGTGCACAGAGGCTTGGGTGCTTGGATCTGCCCTGAGGAAGGTATCTGGGGTTTTAGAATGGATAGGTAGCATTCTGCTCAAAGACACATCTTGCAGGTGGTCCCATCCCTCGAGTTGCCATCTTGCGAGAAGAGGGCAGCAATGGAGACCGAGAAATGGCTGATGCCTTTCACTTGGCTGGCTTTGAGGTAAGCCCGGTGCCTAGCAGAGCTGGAGACCTTGATGTTGTCATGGCTGTCCTCTAACAGTGTCCTCCCTGTCTTGTTAGGTGTGGGATGTGACCATGCAGGATCTCTGCTCTGGGGCCATCAGGCTGGACACGTTCCGTGGTGTGGCCTTTGTGGGTGGCTTCAGCTACGCGGATGTCCTGGGCTCTGCGAAAGGTCAGTGTGCGGACTACTGCATCTGCCGTTCCCACATTCCCTGGTAAACTGTCCTTGGCTGCTTCTGCCCAGGCTGCCAACTTGTTGCCCCCACAAAGTCAGACAGAGTGCTCTGGTTCAGGACCAGAGGCCAGCAGGAGGATGTCTGACTTTCCAGAGTTGTACAAGCCTAGAGGGCATGTCTCATCTGAGCAGTTGGCTGCTCTTCAGCTTGATCAGATTGTCCTGTTCTGTGGAGAGATGGTTCAGTACAACTCGATCAAGAGAGGGCAAAAGGTCAGGTTTTTTGTGCGTGAAATCTTTTCCTTTTTTTAATGAGGTATGGTTTCATGAAGCCCAGGCTGTTCAAACTCACAAAGTAGCCTTGGAAGCCATCTTTCCATAGCCTTTCAAGTGTTGGGATTTACAGGTGTTAAATCTTACTGTTGAATCTTAGACAACTACATAGCATTGAAAAAAAATATTGGCTTAGCATAAAGAAGTTCATGGATCCCCTGTCAGATTATCTGGTTGAAGCAGATCAGACTGTTTCTTCCCTCGTTTGTCCCGAGGTCTGAAGAAAAGACCTGATTCTAGAATAGAGGGCTGTTATTTCCCTTCACTCCTTGCTTCTGCTTTTTCAGGCCTTTTACATCTCACTCTGGCTTACCTGTTCTTCCTAGGTTGGGCAGCTGCAGTGACCTTCAATCCACAGGCCAGGGAAGAGCTGGGACGCTTCCGCAGGCGGCCGGACACCTTCAGCCTGGGCGTGTGCAATGGCTGTCAGCTGCTGGCTCTTTTGGGCTGGGTGGGAAGTGATCCCAATGAAGAGCAAGTTGAGCCAGGTCATGACTCCCAGCCAGCACAGCCAGGCCTCCTGCTCCGCCACAATCTGTCTGGGCGGTTTGAGTCCCGATGGGCCACTGTACGAGTGGAGCCGGGGCCAGCCCTGATGCTTCGAGGGATGGAAGGTTCTGTGCTGCCTGTGTGGAGTGCTCACGGGGAAGGTTAGGCCGAGGAAGTCAGGGGAGGGTTTGCAGGCTGGGGCTGGCCCTGAAGGAACTTGGCCTCCACTCTTTTCTCCTTCATTTCCAGGTTACATGGCGTTTTCTTCTCCTGAACTCCAAGCCAAGATCGAGGCCAAGGGCTTGGTTCCTCTGCACTGGGCAGACGATGATGGGAACCCCACAGAGCAGTACCCTTTGAACCCCAATGGGTCTCCAGGGGGCATAGCTGGCATCTGCTCCCAAGATGGTCGCCATCTGGCACTCATGCCACACCCTGAGCGGGCTGTGAGGCTTTGGCAGTGGGCATGGCGACCCTCTCCCTTTGATAGTCTTTCCACCTCCCCGTGGCTGCAGCTCTTCATCAATGCTCGGAACTGGACCCAAGAGGACAGCTGCTGAGGAGGCTGCATGACCACCCTGGCCCACAGCTCATCCTTTGAGTCTGCTGCCTTCTTTCCCCATTGCCTTCAGGGTATCCCTGTGTGATTTCCAAAAGCATCCTAGGCAGCAAGAACCAAAATGCTGGGATGGCCTCAGCTGCATTGCTCATTTTAGCCTTGCCCCTGCAGGAGCTGCTTTCAGTTCTTGAGTTTAACATGGATCTCCAGCAAGTAACTTCAGGCTCCAAGGACAGCTGACAGTGCAGGGGGTGGGCAAAGATTTATTGGCAATCCTTCCTGTGATCATCACCTTCTTATCCCTCATTCTATTGGTTAGAGATCTGAGTGAGCTTTCATGTCCCCTTTTCTTTGGCTTTGTAAGACCGGCTTTCAGTCTATAGCCCAGGCTGGCCCTAAACTCGGAATTCTTTAGCGTCAGCCTCTGGTGGGTGCCACAATGCTTGGCATTGGCTTAGGGCCTAAGAATAATGTACATCAGCCCTGCCAACCTCTGCTCTCACCTGAAAAGAGCAGCTTTCTGGTTCCCTTTTCAGACACGCTCTCCTAGTTGTTAGGAATCATTGCTTCTGGCCATGCTTAAGGGGCTGACCTGTGCCTACTTCAGATTACATTCCTGATTTTTTTAAATGTATGTATATTTTAAATTTTTATTTAATGTATGGGTACTCTGCTGCATATACATCAGCAGTCCAGAAGAGGGCACCAGATGAGCCTCTCCAGCTCCAAAAAAAAAAAGAGAATGGCAGCTTTTTTTGTTGTTGTTTGTTTGTTTGTTTGTTTGTTTGTTTTTAAGATGTATTTCTTTTATTTCTATAGATACACTGTCACTAAGTTCAGATACACCAGAAGGGAACCAAATCCCATTACAGATGGCTGTGAGCTGCCATGTGATTGCTGGACCTTTGGAAGTGCAGTCGGTGCTCTTAACTACTGAGGCATCTCTCCAGACTCATTCCTGATTCTTCTCCTAATTTAGCAGCTACCTTAAAGTAGTTGACACTTGCCTTCCCAGAGCAGAGCCCTGAGCTATTGGAGTTTGTTTGTTTTTGTTGTTTTGTCTTTTCAAGACAGGTTTTTTTTCTATTCAGCCCTGGCTGTCTTGGAACTTACTCTGTAGACTGGCCTGGCCTCGGACTCAGAGATCTGAGTGCTGGGGTTAAAGGCATGTGCTACTACCTGACCATTCAGTTTTCTTGTTCCTTGACAGGCACTGCCCTAATGGAGTCTTACAGTCTTAATAGAGTTGAAATAATAGCTACTTAGCTTGTACCACCAAGCTAAATAGATACTGGTTAATTTATGTGTAACATACAGATTAAGGTATTTGAGAGGAGTTTTCCAGTTAACAAAGGAAAGTTTAATGATAAACTGTCTATGAGTGGTTACAATTGAAAAGGACAGCAAGGTGCTCTACCCACTCAGCTACATCTGCTTTTGATGATCCTGCAGTCACATGTCTTGGTAATAGCTGTTTTTGCTGACAGCCACCTCCCATCATCCCTTGCTTCCTACTTGTATGGTAGACTCAGGTAGCCCCCTAAGAAGCTCTATGTCATGATTAAAGGAGTTTCCTTATTAAAAACTGACTTACATGTTGGATCTCTAAATATTTCAGGGTTTGGGGGAATGCAGTACACTTGTGCTTATGCAGAAGTAGTACCCCAAAAAGGTACTAATGGTGACTAGGTGTTAAGTTGCAAGTTGTATGCCCATCTGGGTGGTAGAACACTTGCCTGGTATTTGTTTCCTGCGTTTCATCTCCCTCCCTTCAGCACCACAAAAGGAAGACATTTGGAGATGGGAAAGTCAGATCTTTTTCCTTATTGCATTGCAAAGAAACTTTTCCTAACTAGGATGATTCTAAGGATTTTGTTTGTATTTTTAAGACCCATATGTTTTCCTGACTGCCTTTGAACTCATGTAGCTGAGAGTAATCTTGAAATCGTGGTCTTCTACCAAATGCTGGGTTCTGACCTAAGCAGCATTTTGTACATGTGAACATTCCCTTTGATGCTGTAGAAGAATATATATTTTGCTTATGGTGGTGCACGCTTTTAATCCCAACACTCAGGAGGCAGAGGCAGGTGGATCTTCGTAAGTTCATGGCCGGCCTGGTCTCCAGGGTGAGTTCCAGGCCAGTCAGGGCACTGTCTCAAATTTATATATTTATAATGTAAACATTTATGAAGATGTTTTAAACCTGAGTGGGCAAAATGGCTTAGTGCAGAGGTTTCGACCTTTCCAGTGCTGTAACCCTTTAATGCAGTTCCTTATATTATTGTGGCCCCAACCATAAAATCTTGGTTGCTATGTTATAACTGATTTTGCTGCTGTTAAAAATCATAATGTGCTGGGCAGTGGTAGCGCACGCCTTTAATCCCAGCACTTGGGAGGCAGAGGCAGGCAGATTTCTGAGTTTGAGGCCAGCCTGGTCAACAGAGTGAATTCCAGGACAGCCAGGGCTACACAGAGAAACCCTGTCTCGAAAAACTAAACAAACAAACAAAATCATAATGTAAATGTCTGTTTTCTGATGGCCTTAGGCCCCAAGAGGGTCATGACCCACAGGTGAGAACTGCTGGCTTAGTGGGTAAAGGTATTTGCCATCAAGCCTAATGGCTTGAGTTCAATCCCTGAAACTCACATGGTAAAAGGGAAGAACCAGCTCTCCACAGTTGTCTGATGGCTTACATTTAAGTGCTGTGGTACACCCCTTCAATCACATAATCAGTGATACTTTACTCTTTGTTAGTGGAATATTTCAAATTAATGGGAAAAGATCCATGTCCACTAGTGGTAAGAGATGCCAAGTGGTCCAATGGAAGCATGCTGTGCATACCAGGGCTGATGAGCCATACTCGGTCCTGTGTTCTTTTAGATTTATTTTACGTGTGTGTGTGTGTGTGTGTGTGTGTGTGTGTGTGTGTGTGTGTGTGTGTGGTTTGCCTGTATTTGTGCCTGCCTGGGTATCAGAAGAGGGCCTCATATCCCCTGGATCTGGAGTTACCAATGGTCGCAAACTACTATGTGGATACTAGAAATTGAAACCAGGTCCTCTGCAAGAACAAGTGCTCTCAATTGCTGAGCCATCTCTCCGGGATTCACACCTGAACCTTTAAACACCCTTTACAATTAAACACTCTTTACAATAGCATCTAAATGTCTTAAGCAAGTCCTGTCCTAGGTTTCATCTTCTTAACAAATTTCTAAACAAGTCCTCGGTTCCACACAAGGTTGTCACAGCGGCACAGACACCTCAGCCCAAGACACCATTGCAATCCCACATTAAACAGTGCTTTAGTCAAAGATCTGTCTCCCGCAGGGCGGTGGTGGCCCACGCCTTTAATCTCAGCACTTGGGAGGCAGAGGCAGAGGCAGAGGCAGGCAGATTTCTGAGTTCGAGGCCAGCCTGGTCTACAGAGTGAGTTCCAGGACAGCCAGGGCTACACAGAGAAACCCTGTCTTGAAAAACAAACAAACAAACAAAAAGATCTGTCTCCCAAGCACAATGTAGACTCCATGGCCAGGAAGTCTGTCCTAACAGTGTCTGGCACCTACCAGGTGACTGGTAAGTCATTATGTTGAATAAATGAGTGGATATAAATGCTGAAAAACTGGCATCGGCTTTAAGATGTTTTAAGTTACATTTATTTATGGTGGCAGGGTAAGATAGAGGCACAACTGCCTTACAGCTCATGTGAATGTCAAGACAAGTTACAGAAGCTGGCTCAGAGGCAAGTGCTTTTGCCCACTGAGCAGTTCTAAATAGTTTTTTTGTTGTTTTGTTTTTAAATATTTGTCTTTGGGCCTGGAGAGATGGCTTAGTGGTTAAGAGCACTGGCTGTTCTTGCAGAGGATGTGGGTTCAATTCCCAGTAATTCCCAGCACCCACATGGTGGCTCACACTTGTCTATTCCAGAAGATCTGGCACCCTCAGACATGCAAACAGAACACCAATGCACATAAAAGTAAGTAAACAAAAAGATGGTAATGTAAAATAAACCATGTAACTATTTTTTAAGATTTATTTATTTATGTAAATGACTGTTCTATCTGTATATACATCTGCATGCCAGAGTGCCATAAAATAGAAATAAAAAGGTGGTAATATAAAATAAACCATGTAACTATTTCTTTTAAAAGATTTATTTATGTAAATAAATGCGCTATTTGTATATACATCTGCATGCCAGAAGAGGACATCAGATCCCAGGAGAGGTGGTTGTGAGCCACCGTGTAGTTGCTGGGAATTGAACTCAGGACCTCTGGAAGAGCAGACAGTGCTCTTAACCACTGAGCCATCTCACCAGACACCCATGTGGCTATTTCCTCCCTTTTGTTTTTTTTTAAAAGGATTTTTTTTCCTTAATAGAAAGTGTTTCCAGTGGACTGGGTTTATAGGTAGATTGGCTCTGCAGTTCCCCTTTCTACCTCCTTTGTTGGTTTGTCCAGTCATTCTGTGTCATCAGGACAATGAAGGACACTAACATGACATTAGTTTCTCTTTCTTGTCCTTTCTCCCTTTGTATCTCTCCTCTTCTCTACCTTGTATCTCTTCAGTTTTATAGGAGAATAGATACATCAATACATCACAGAATTAGGCACATAACTGTCACTTTCGGTCTGTGCCCAGGTACAGGATAAGAGGGCCAAGTGGGGACTACCAGATGAAAGCTGCTTTCTCTAGGAATGCCTCAACAGGGTACCCTCTGCTCTGTAGCACCACTCTACACTTCCCCACTGGGATCTCGCTCTCTCTCTCTCTCTCTCTCTCTCTCTCTCTCTCTCTCTCTCTCTCTCTCTCTCTCTCCCAGGAAAGGATGTAGATACTAGGCAGCAGTGAGCCTGTGGACTGATGGACACTTGGGGGCAGCAAACAGCTAGAGGTGAAGCTAAGGAATTGCTGGCTAGGCCTGGGCATTTTTTTTTCTTTGTTGTTGTTGTTGTTTTCGAGACAGGGTTTCTCTGTGTAGCCCTGGCTGTCCTGGAACTCACTCTCTCACTCTGTAGGCTGGCCTCAAACTCAGAAATCCGCCTGCCTCTGCCTCCCAAGTGCTGGGATTAAAGGCGTGCGCCACCACCGCCCGGCAGCCTGGGCATTTCTAGGGCTTAGTCCAGATAAGCTAGTCATTAGAATTGCCTTTGGCACAGGGTCACCCAGCACAAACAGACATGAGTGACAACATCTGTCTGTTTGGCTTCAGGAGCAGGAAGGGTGGGACAGAGGGCTGTCTGTGAAACTGGGGCCTGTCCAGGTAAGGGTTATAAAGAAACAGCATTGCATTGTGCCACAGTGGAGGGAAGCCAACTTGGAATAAGTGATTTCTTTTACTTTGAGAGGACTCAACAGCACAGGGTTCTGGAGGCAAGAACACAACAGTTTGCCTGCATAAAGGGCAGAGGAAGTGTGGCACCCACCACTGTAGGAGAACAATATTTGCAGAGCCTCAGAGGCTGGACAGGGTATGCTAACTAAGAAACTGAATGGTTGAAAATGTGTCTGTCTGGGCCATGAAGAGCAAACTAGAAACAGACCCAGCAAAGACCTAGCAGAACATGTTAAAGAATCAGGACGGGCTGGAGAGATGGCTCAGTGGTTACGAGCACTGACTGCTCTTCCAGAGGTCCTGAGTTCAATTCCCAGCAACCACAAGGTGGCTCACAACCATCTGTAATGGGATCTAATGTCCTCTTCTGGTGTGTCTGAAGACAGCGACAGTGTACTCATATAAATAAAAATAAATAAATCTTTAAAAAAAGAAAAAAGAATCAGGACGAGACAGTGGGAAAGCACTTGAAGAGGTGGGTGTAGGGGGTGCAAGTGTGAACAGACTTGTGATTTGGCTGTTCTGAGATAGGAGCTCGTGTAATCTATGCTGCTGTAAACTCACTGTATAGCTGAGAATGACCTTGAACTCCCAGTCCTTCATCCTCTCTCTCCAGAGGGCCGAGGTTATAGAAGTGCACTTCCACAGCTGGTTTTATGTGATGGTCAGAATCAAGCCTTGGACGGCATGTTTGACAAGTACTGAGTTATACTCTCAGCCCGAGTTGAGACCTAGAGATTATAGTAGCTGCAAAGAGGAAAAGAGGATGGGAGGTGGAGAGTCCAGTGTGAACGATATACAGTGACCACATAGCAAAAGTTGGCCTGGAAGTATAGTAGACCTTAGGGACAGAGAGAAATGGGAGGATTTGAGAACCAATGGAAACAACCAGAATCTGGGGGTGGGGGCTAAGTGTGAAGGGGGAATAAGGAAGAAGGTGGTGGAGAAGAAAGCAAGCCAGTATTGAAGCCCAGAGCCCTGGCCTGCCCCAGATCCAGATCACTGGATATACAAACATTTCACTATTGGCAAGAGGAACACATTTGGAAGCTAAGCTTATGCTTAGCTTACTGAGTTTGAGGGGTCAATGGAACATACTGGTAAAAGTATGTTAGAGGGGATGCCCAGGAGGCAGCTAGAGATTGAGGCACTGGGATGTGGGTGAATGAGGAAGTTTATCTAGGGGGAATGTGCAGCTTTGTGAGCTCAGACTGGCTACCATTGTCAGGTCTAACCGGTAGAGTGGCTTTGCATTGCCTGAGTACCCTAAGGTGCCCTGGAAAGTATCCAGGGAGACAGAAGAGAGTGTCCTTTTCCCCCTGGCCACTGAGTCCTACTAGTGCCCAGAGGCAAAGTCCTCTTTGTCACTACAGTGTGGTAGGCCCTCCCCACTCTCCCAACACCTCACCTGTGGGAACTTACAAGGAATTGACCTTGGCCAAATAAAACAGGTGAGAGAGTTCAGCTGTGTATAGCTTTATAGGCTGGATCCTGTTGGTTTCCAAAACAAATACCACCTAAGGGGTTCCCAACGGAAGGGCAGGTACGGCCACTGGCCAAGAACAAGGACCCTGGGTTGTAGGCCTAGGAACCCCCATTTACCCTGTCATTGTGGATCTTCCCATTGAGGTCCATGGGATTTTGAAGACTTGTGCCCATTCTCAGACTCCAGCAGGCTACCAGATTGAAATGTGATACCCCACACCCTATCATTCATTAGTGTGTCTTAATCTTGTCCTCTCTCCACCTCTGGAACATATGTTGAGGCAGGTAAGAGACTCGGAGGGAGAAGCATGAATCTGATGAGAAGTCTCAAGAAGGGTTTCCAGAACTGATTTAGGGGAATATGTAACTTGCTTTGGGGGGTGGGGCGGATATGAGCTGTTAGCTGCCTCCAGACCCAGGTTCCTCATGACAAAACTTACAGAGCAGTGGCCATGGGACAGTTGTCACTGAATTCCTGGTGCTGTGGTTTGGAGGGACTTGTCCTGCTGCTACTCATAATGAAGTGTGGGCCCCACTGCTGGGAGGTAGGACTCCTGACAGGCGTTTGGGTCATGGAGCTAAAGCCCACAATAATAAGTAAAAGGTCTTCACCATTTCTGCCTGGTAGTGCAACAAAGCAGATGAGAATAAAAACTTTTTGAGGGAGCGGGGTTCACATTGTAGCTAGCTTGAAACTTATTATGTAGCCTAGGATGGTTTCAAACTTGAGGCAATCCTAACTCAACTTCCAGTGTGCTGGAACTACAGGCCTTAACTAACCACACCTGCATAAAAAAAATATGAACTATGATGTTTACCTAGTGCTCGGAGGAAATGAAAATAAAATTATCTGAATAGGGCTCTGCCAGGGAAAATGCCTCCCTTCCTTTTAGGCTGGCTTTGAAGGCAATGTAAACAGAGTGGGAAAGAAAAGGTCTGCTCCATCTGCCTTCTTTATCCTTATCTGCCTAGTGGTAAAGGTTGCACATAAGGTCCTCTTCCACAGGGATGTGCCCTCATCCCTGTCACTATGCAGCCAAAGATGGCCATGGACCATGAACTTCCTTTTTTTTTAAAAAAAAAAAAAAAAACATTTGTTTTCATGGGGCTGGAGAGGTGACTCAGATGCTAAGAGCTCTTGTAGAGGACCGTGGTTTGGTTCCCAGGATCCACATGGCAGCTGGTGACCATGTGTAATTCTAGCTTCAAGGGATCAGGTGTCCTCGGTTGGCCTCCTCAGGCACCAGGCACACACCTGGTATACGTACAGATAGGCAGGCACACGTGAATACATACAAATAAGAATAATTTTTTAAGCTAAATATTTATCTTCCTTTTGTTCTCTTTTGGTTTCATATATCTGGGGGGTGGTTTGATAAGAATGGCCCCCAGGGCATCTTGTATTTGCATGCTTGGCTCCTAGAAGGTGGCTGGGAAGGATTAGAAGGTGTGGCCTTGTCAAAAAAAGTGTGTCACTGGGGGCATGCTTTGAAGTCTCAAAAGACTCTGGCTATTTCTTTTTTGTTGTTTGTTTTTTGTTTTTTCAAGACAGGGTTTCTCTGTATAGCCCTGGCTGTCCTGGAACTCACTCTGTAGACCAGGCTGGCCTCAAACTCAGAAATCCGCCTACCTCTGCCTCCCAAGGGATTAAAGGTGAGTGCCACCACTGCCAGGCGACTCTGGCTATTTCTAATTAGCTTTCTTTGTCTCCCACTTTTGGCTCGAGAGCTCTCAGCTGTGGCTCCAACCACCCACCTGCTATTTCTGAACCTCCATCATTAACCCTAACCTCTGGAGTCCTAAACCCAAAGACATCTCTTGTTTCCTTGGTCAGTGTTTTATCTCAGCCATAGAAAAGTAACTAATATAACTGTGTTCTGTTGTTTTGTGACAGTCTTGCTACACAGCCTTGGCTAGCCTGGAACTTACCCTGTAGACCAGGCTGGTCTCAAACTCATGGAGATCTACTTGCCTCTGCCTCCTGAATGCTAGAATTAGAAGACATACACCACTACACCTGGCTACTTAGTTTATTTTCTAGTTATGTATCTATGTGTGTGTGTGTGATGGTTTGTATATGTTGGGCCAGGGAGTGGCACTATTAGGAGGTGTGGCCTTGTTGGAGTAGGTGTGTCATTGTGGGTGTGGGCTATAATGCCTGGAAGACAGTATTCTGCTAGCAGCCTTTAGATGAAGATGTAGAACTCTCAACTCCTCCTGCACCATGCCTGCCTGGATGCTATCATGTTCCTACCTTGATGATAATGGACTGAACCTCTGAACCTGTAAGCCAGCCTCAGTTACATGTTGTACCTTATAAGACTTGCATTGGTCATGGTGTCTGTTCACAGCAGTAAAACCCTAGCTAAGACAGTGTGTCTGTGTGATACACATGTGTGTACAGGTGTCACAGAGTCTAGGAGAAAGTGTTGGAGCTTCTAGAACTGGACTTACAAGTGATGTCACTGGTCAATGCCTGAGATGGGTGCTAGGAATCAAACTCAGGTTCTCTGAAAAAGCAGTTATACATTCAAAAGCACTGAGCCATCTCTCCAGCGTGGCCTTGAGCTGAAGATCCTCCTGCCTCAGCCTCCTGAGTGCTGGAGTAACAGAAGTGAGCTTCCAAGCCTGATTAAACTGATTTTTTTTTCTTCAGATTTGAAGCAGGCTTTACTAAATATTAAATAGTAAGAGATCAACTTTGGTCAGGACCACTCCCTGGAACTTGCAGCTGAGTGGCCAACACTCTGGATTTTGATGAGGGTGTTTAAGCTTTATTCTACTTTAGTATGATTCTAGCACTTTCAGGAGCCTGAGGGAAGGCCATCTGGGATACTCTTCGTAAGACCTTGTCTCAAAACCAAATAAGCAAATGAATATCATATATTTGTGTGTGTGTGTGTGTCTGTGTCTGTGTGTCTGTGTGTGTCTGTGTGTGTAATAAATGGCTCAACCATTAAGAGCACTGGCTGCTCTTCCAGAGGACCCAGTTCAATTCCCAGCCCCCACATGGCGGCTCAGAACTGTAACTCCAGTTCCAGAGGGCAGCACTAGGAATGCATACAGTGCACTTATATATGCATGCACAAAATACTCATTCATAAAATAAAATTAATCTTTTTTCCTGTTTGTTTGTTTGTTTGTTTGTTTGTTTTTTGAGACAGGGGCTCTCTATGTAGCCCTGACTATCCTGGAACTCATTCTGTAGACCAGCTGGTCTTCAACTCAAAGATTCACCTGCCTCTGCCTTCTGAGTTCTGGGATTAACGATGTATACCATTATGCCTGGTAAAATAAATAAATTCTTTTAAAAGATAATAATATGCTTCTGTTTTTAGTGAAGCATGGTGGCATGCCTGAAATTCCAGCACTTGGAAGGCTGAGATAGAAGTAAGTACTACCTCAAATTCAAGGCCAGATTGGACCACATAGCAAGACCCAGTCTCAACCAGAACCAGGGGGCTGGAGAGATGGCCTACCAATGGCACCCACTGATACTGCAGAGAACCTGGTTCAACAGCATCCCACATGGTGGTCTGTAACTCCAGTTTCAGGGGTTCTGATTCCCTCTGAGAATACATACAGATCATACATACAGGTGATACACATACACACTTGTAAATAAAAGCCTCATACACATCAAGTGAAATTTAAAAATTCTTGAAAAGCAAACCGCTACCACAATGAAGCTGGAGAGATGACTCATTGAGTATGTATCCTAGCGTCCCGCTCAGGTAGATGACAACCGCTCCTGACTCCAGCTCCCAGGGGAACCATACCTTCCGGCCTCTGAGGACACCTGCACATACCTGGCTGGCTGGCTCACACACACACACAGAGTACACATACATTCAAGGATAAACAGATCTCTATGTTTGAAGCCAGCCTGATCTACATATCAAGTTCCAGGCCAGCCAAGACTACATAATGAAAAACAAACAAAACAAGCCAGTTTCTCTTGTGTTCTTACATACTTTATTTCATAATTTACAAACATTTTTCTGAGTAAGTATTCATGACCTTCACCAACATTTCAGAGAGACTCATGGTAGGACTGAAGGCAGAAAGCTGCTGAGAACAAGAAATACGTGTTGCCTTGCCGGGCAGTGGTGGCACACACCTTTAATCCCAGCACTTGGGAAGCAGAGGCAGGAAAATTTCTGAGTTCGAGGCCAGCCAGGTCTACAGAGTGAATTCCAGGATAGCCAGGGCTACACAGAGAAACCCTGTCTCGAAAAACAAAACAAAGAAATATGTTGCCTTAACTCTTCCATAAAGCGATATTTGGCACTGATTTGCTGCATCACTGGCGGAGGGACAGTCTTTTTTTTTTTTTTCCCATATTTAATTTTATGAGCCTGCACAGATGCTCACCACAAGTCTATCTGGTGCCTGTGGAGGTTAGAAGAGGACACTGACCCTGGAAGTAGAGTTGCAGATGATTGTGAGCCACCATGTAAGTGCTGGGAATTGAACCCAGGTCCACTACAAGGGTAACATGTGCTCTTAACTGTTGAGACATTTCTCCAGGCCCCTCAAAGTCTGTCTTTTGGTTCTTTCAAAAGGCAGGGACCACCCCCAGAGCACCAAACTACCTGTCCCAGTTGTAGGTCTGCTGTCCCCTAGCAGACTGAGAGCTGGAGACACTCACACAGTGAGAAGAACAGATGTGTACCATCTGAGATTTGTCCCATGACACCTGCCCCAGCTGCGGCTGGGCCAAGGTTTTCACTGGACTCTGGTTTTGGGAAGATACAAGCAGGAGGACCTTTCAGATCAAATGGCAACAAACTGACCCAGATAGCTCCAGTTTCTTAGGGAGTTTGAGTTTGAACACCCTGGGGTGTCAGCATTGAGAAGAGCAGAAGACCAAGGGAGGGATGGTCAGCCAACAGCAGAGATGTAAAGATCTGCCGAGACAACCTGGCCTTCCACCCCACTCTCCAAGGAGAGAGCTGGCCCTGGACCTTGGCACATCTCTGCTCCCCACCTTCCTATCCCAAGCACTCAGAGACTGGAGAAAGACAGAGGTCTCTGGATACCCTAGTCCACTGCAGAACATGAGGTGTACCAGGAACTCCAAAGGGGAAAGCTGAAGAAACTTTCTCCTCTCTCTGACTTATTATAGGTCTCCATTCCTGGGACTTAGTGTTATGAACTTGTTAATAGCATTTCTGTCCTTGGAGGTCCCTACCCAAGGACTTCTGATCTGCTTGACTGTGTACAAAGCTATTTGAGCTATTGTTGCTTCTGGTGGGGAGGAGAGGCAGAAAGGTCTACATAGAGAGACCTCCATGACCAGGCTCCTTCTACCCCATGGGGGCCTGCCACACCTGTCTCTTATAGAGTAGACCTAGTTACAATACCAGCCCAGAAACAGACTGATCGAGCACACCCACATCTTCTCTTTCCTTCCTTTCTTTCGGGTCTCAATATATATCCCTGGCTGACCTGCAGCTCACTATGTAGAACAGGCTGGTCTCAAACTACAGATCTGATTGCTTTTGCCTCTTCAGTGCTAGGATTAAAGGCATGAGCCACCACACTTGGACACATTTCACTTCTAACAGTGCTTTAGAGATGAGGGAAAGTTCAGAGAGAAGCCAGATGCCTACAGTGAGAAGTAAGGAGTCCAAACGGGGTCAGGGCACAGACTGAGTGCACTTAAGAGGCTAAGGCTAAGGTTCAGTTACAGGGGAGGGAGGGGGAGGGGGAGGGGGAGGGGAGAGGGGGAGAGGGGAGAGGGGAGATCTAATGGTAGAGGACCCCGGGCTCAATCCCTAGCACTGCAAACAATAAGTAAACAAGCAAAATCCTCCATCCTTACTATCTTCACAACTCCCTGACTCCACCTACTTGCCCTCCCCCACACATATTTGCATTTCCTAGAGTACACACTGTGGTCTCTAAGTTTCTCCACCTATGTCCTGGCTAGAACACCTCTAGGATGCCCTCAAGAGCTCTGTAAATCAAACTTTAAGACTCAAAGCAAGTTCCACGGATCCTTTTACACAGTGGTAAGGTGTACTTTTGTACAGTCAGGCTCACGAAGGAAATGAGTTGCAATTTAAGGCATCAACCGGCATGTAACCCTAGTCTCCATCTCAGTAAATTATGAGGGTTCATTGGCCAAGATGAGAATCTGTTTGCCGGGTTCTCAGCTGGGAAGTAGATGCTATGTAAAATCCATGGGGGCATGGGTGGCCTCGTGGCTTCCAGGCATCGGCACTAATAGATTTATTCAGTAGTGCAACAATATACCACCAGGCCTATTATGTGCTAAACATTTTGCTAGGTGCTAGAGATCAAGGATGAATGGAGAAATTAACTGGAAGGATAAAAGTTGAACAAATACTTAAAAGAACACTCTAAAAATCCGTAAAGGAAAAGCAATAGTTTAATCTGTCCAGGTGTACTGGGAGAGAGCGTCCCCTTGCCCTCCCAAGGGGAAGATTTAAGGGGATTAGAACCATAATCCTCGGGTTAGGTATCAAGGTTTGAGGTCCGAATCTTAACCCAGACCCACACCTGGGCCTGTTGTTTCCCTAAGTCCCAGAATAGATCCTGGAATTAGTGGTCTGGTTGTCAGTCCATTAGAGTGAAGTGGCCCCACAACCTGCCACCTAGACAGGCCCTTTAATTGAACAACTGTCCTTAGGACGGTCTCAAGTGACATTGTTAGAAGGCACGACTCCTTTAAAATAAAGGAGCAAGTGGGCACGAGGGATTAACCCATCACTAGTGGCACAAATCGTAAAGCCAGGTGAGACTGCAGACCAGACCCCAGACTCCAGCCTGGGTTCCTTCCAAAGAGCTGGGTTACAGAGACCAGCCCCCAATAGCCCCGCCCCCGAAGCGCGGGCGCCGATTGGTCAGCGTGCTCGCAGGGCGTGACCAGATCTTAAAGGTCCAAGAGCTTAATAGGACGGGAAGTAGTGGCTGCTCCGGGAACACCAGGGGAAATGATGCCTGGAAGGCCCATGTAGGTTTCTTTAAAACCTCGCTAATGTCCAGGCTCAAGTACTAGATCTATGGAGCCCACCAGAAACTGTCCACTGTTCGGAGGCGCCTTCTCCGCCATCCTCCCCACAGGGGCCATTGATGTGAGGTGAGAAAGCCAGCCGCCCCGGAGGGCCGGTAGGGTGGGTTACAGGAAAAAGCCAGAGACGAAGAGTGTCCCTGTCCTTATCCAGTGACCTCCGACCGGTGCCAGACAACCAAGAAGTTTTCTGCCATCCTGTGACCGACCAGAGTCTGATCATAGAACTTCTGGAGCTGCAGGCCCACGTGCAGGGCGAAGCGGCTGCGCGGTGAGAAAGCTAGCCAACGGGAGGCCGGGAGCCGAGGAAGTGGGCGGGGCCTGTGGCTGGACGGTTAGTCCGGACAAAAACTCCAAGGGCAATAGCAGACCAGGCTCGAGGGTGGGGCTGGGTTATTCAGAGATGCCCCTCCCTACCCCTGTTCCTCCCACGCCAGGTACCATTTTGAGGACGTTGGCGGGGTGCAGGGGGCTAGGGCTGTGCACGTGCTATCTGTGCAGCCTCTCTGTTTGGAGAACTTATCCCTGAGAGGCTGCTGTCAAGATGCCTGGTTCCTTTCTGGCAAGCAGCAGGTAGCTAAAGAAAACCAGCAGGTGAGGGCCACGGCGAATTGGATGCCCCGGAGTTGGGGAGGGATAACTCCAGGTATCCTGGTAAGCATGCTGATTCTGATCCCTTTAGGTAGCAAAGGATGTCACACTGCATCAGGCCTTGCTTCGGCTGCCCCAGTATCAGACTGATCTTTTGCTCACCTTCAATCAGCCCCCGTAAGGACGAAGGAGCGGGTGGGAAGCTCGAAATTGGGTCCCCAGGACAATTAAGCTGGGTGGGTCAAACTCCTTCAAGGAAGCAGAAATAGGCCACAGGCTTGGGGGGGTGGGGGGGTGGTCAGGGATTCCAGGTCTTCTGGGGAATAGGAAGTGTGCTCTTGCAAACCTCAAGCTGGACCATTTTCCTTCTCCCTCTATTCCCTTACCCTAAGGTGTCACAGCAGGTCTCTTGGCCCTGAAAATCTGTTGTCATGTCCACCTTGGAGCCTGGGTAACTTTGAACAGCTGGTAACTAGTTTGACTCTTCATGATCCCAACCTCTTTGGTCCCCAGTAAAGATGGTTGCAACACAACATGCTGCTGGGGACTCAGGGACCCAGTTCTGAGAGGGGGAGTTTCTTTCTGCTTCTTCCCTGGATGTAAACATAAGACACCTCCTCTGCAGAAATAAACTTGCTTTATGAAGAACATAATTTCTGTGGCTTTGAATCTAAGAGGACACCTGGGTCTCCTCAGTTCCCTTTGGTCTTCGAAGGGGGAGTTTAAAGCCGTGCACAGGAGCAGGGGAGGGGAACCCAAGAATGGCAGTAGAAATACACTTTGGAGTGACTGACTCAACCCTGAGGTGGGTATGAAATATATCAGGGGACTTGTGGGGAAATTTAAAGCAAGACCCACTCAGTGACTCAACCCTAGGAGAACAGAGGAGTGGGCATGGCTGTCCCCTGTAGGTGCATTGAAAAGTCAATCATTCGGTAGTCACTAAGATAGGAAGTAGTAGAGGCAAAAGTGCCCAAGGAGTGTTGATTTGGAGTACAAGAGAGTGACGGTTATTTAGCATATGTGTTGTACAAGGAGCGCAGCTGATCCCAGAAGAAGAGGGAGAGGATAGTGTGGGGGCCGAGGCGAAAATAGGAAGCACCTATACCCTTGTACATGCCAAAGAAGCCCTCTGTCCGAGCTGTCTGCAGCAGAGCGTCCAGGATCCCCCGGTACATGAGGCCCTGGAGCATGTCAGAGAGGAAGGGAGAGCACAGAGGGAGCATGTCAGAGCCCACCAGGGTCAGACACCTCTCTAGGCAGCATCTGAGGATCTGCTATCCACCCCCAGCTTTCCTTTTCAGCCTGAAGCCTACAGTACTTCCTTACCTTGCCTTGAGTATCAGTGGGTTGATTATAAAGCCTTGTGCTGGCTACATCAAAGGGTGTCATGGCCAGGACTACTGCCACACCACTCACCATGGCAGCCGCCAGAGCTACCTTCCAGCTCTGGGGAGGAAAGATCTATAAGAGAAAGGTTTTTATCAACTACACAGTTATTTAACTTTAGGGCAGGGCCTGTCCTAAACACAACTGGTAATTCTGGGAGCTTCCATACCACCAGAGATAACACAGTGATAACTGAAGGAGTGTCCAGAGAGCTTAGGTACCCTCCTAGTAGATGACAGAATCCTGTCTAAGGAATCATTGATCCTCAAGTCCTGCAGCTCCCTCACTTTTGAACCAGGGCCCACCTCCCTTTTTTTCCACCCATGTTTCCCATTCCAGGGATGGCCCCACCCATTCCCAGGAAGTACCTCCCACTGGCTCAAGAGGTCCTTGGTAGATGAGAAGGTGCACAGCTGGGTGGAGGAGCCGATGACAACTCTGGGCAGGCCGCCCACGGCCCCACGCCACAACCCCACTAGACCATGTTTCTGGCCAATCTCGGTTAGTGCCTGAAACATGCCCTGGGGGGGGGAAGACCATGTGGTTGGGGTTCAGTCACCCCAGCATCAGAGACTGCTTCCTGCTAACACTGACAAGTGTCATGCACCTGTTGTCCAGACAGCAAGTCCCCTATAGGCTTAGAGCCAGAACAGGTGCCCCCTGCTGATACTCACCAACCCAGAGTTCAGGCTGGAGGTATGCAAGTGAGGACCTCTGCAGGTCGAGAGAAGGGGGGTTGGGGGGAACAGGTGCAGGAGAATTGAGGCACAAGGGATATGAGGGTCAGGATGGGCTCCAGGGTCTGACAAGCAGGGCTTGATGAGGTTGGGCAAAGCAGTGGCTGGAGTTGGAACTGCCAGGTATAGGCAGAAAGTTGGGAGAAAATGGGAGATGGCTGGGTGCTCCAGTGGTTTGGGGAACCCTCACCTGATGCTTATACTGGTGCCCTACAGCAATTTCAGAGGCTGCCTGTGCCTGTAGGTGTGTCTTCACCTGGAGACAAGAAAGTATCACAGCTTGTGTCCCAGGGGTCACCTTCCCACCATGGAGACCAAAACACCCAAAGCCCTCACACTTCCTCTAGGGTATTAAGCAATGAATATATTCTTTTAATCTGGTAATTACTGTTTTTCCCACTTAACAAATTGGTCTAAGGCTTTCTGTCCCTTGGCTGCAGTCCCAGGGCACAGACCTCCTAGGACTGCAAGCTACCCCGCCCCTTCCACATCCTACTTCCCTTGGGGCTGGGGGTGGGGAGTGGAGGTCGGAGGATGGTAATATTTCCTAAGACTTCATGTTAGGCAAGTCCTGGATGCCCAGCCTCTTATGCCAACTCCCATTCCAGATCAGATCTCCAGCTGCCGCCTCCACCAGCCTCCCTGTCAGACCACCCAAAGGGGCATGGACCGATTCAGCTGATATTTGAAGATGCCTTTGTCCTCAAATCTCATACACTAGGAGTGAGACAAGTTGACTGTCCTGTAGATCATCTCACTTCCTTAGCACACTAAGCCTGGCCTAGTCCCAGTAATGAGCAGCTGTGTGACCTTGAGCAGAACACTTACCATCTCTGGATCTCAGGCTCCCAATCCTTCACCCCTATCTGATAACTCGCAAGAGTAAACTGTGAGAGTGTGATTCTGTGATGCCTAGGACTTTCCTGACCTACACAGGGTGATGCATGTTTCCCAGGTTTCTCATCCTTCTACACAAAGTCAGCCTCAGTAATAAGACAGTAAAAGCTACCCTGGGCATGGTGGCACATGTTTGTAATCAAAGCACCTGGGTGGCAGAGGCAAGGAGGATCAAGAGCTTCAAGCCAGCAAGGAGAGAGAGGGAGGGAGGGAGGGAGGGAGGGAGAGATGGAGAGGGAGAGGGAGAGGGGGAGGGGAGAGAGAGAGAGAGAGATTGTCAAACGCCTACCATCTGATCTGATCTGCCAGGATCTATAGGAACCCTTCACATGGACATGTCATGTGTCTCCCTCACAAAAGTCTATAATTATTCCTGTCTTATAGCAGTGGCAACAATGACTACTTTTCAAAGCCAGGGTTTGAGTTGCAGGAAGTTTGAGTCAAAGTTCAGTTGTAGGCTACTAGGATGCATACCTGTTAACTGAAGCACTGAGAAGGCCCGGCTGGACTGTAGTTAGAAGCCAGGCTGTGCTACAGAGAAAGTTTTGATACTACAATATAGGAAGACCCTGCCTCAACAAACAAATGACACCCCAACTCAAAGGAATTCTCCAGAAGCCAAGTCTGTAATCTTCATCAACACATTGCAGAGTCTGTTGGGTGGCTGTGTATAAGGTAGATTGCCCTGCAGCTTGCCAGCACTTGCCTGTGCCCTTTTCTGCTTATGGGGCACAGCACCCTGTCACCAATGCCCTTGTAAAGGGCAGGCTCCCACCCTCTGCCAAAGGTCTTTTCTGAAGGCCCCAGACCAGACCCCTCTTTCTTACCATGTAGATTGGGCTTCCCAGATAAGCTCCCATGACCCCAGCAAGGGCTCCAGCTGCGGCGCTGCGGACAGGACTGTGGATGCCTTCATTAGTGCGAAGATAACCCTGAGACTCTGCCAGCCCGTAGGTGCCCAGTCGGATGCCATTCATCAGGAACTGGTACAAGAGCGCGGGGCCTAGGCCCTTCTGCAGGGCAGCTAGGCCATCCACCTTGCCAATGGTGAAGAAGGCGTGGAAGACATTTCGGTAATGGCGCTGGTAGGTGCCTGGGGCCTGCAGTTCTCCCTGCAATTGCATTCTTGTCTTCACAACCTCCAGGGGATTGGTGAACACACAGGCCCCGCAGGCTGCCACACCACTCATCAAGAAGTCCATGGTAAAGGTAGAAACAGGTTCAGAAAGCAGGGATGGATATCAGGACAACACCTAGCTTTTTGAAGCCCAGGCTGCAACAGGTAGAACTTTAGAGACCTAAAGTGTCAGGGTCAAATGTCAAGAAGTCAAGAGGGAATTTGAGGGTAAGAGGGTGGCAAAAGGGAAAGAGGAGTGTAGTAGAGTATGGCAATAAGGCCCTGTTGACCAAGGGAATGGAGATCAGGGAGGAGCAGAAGTTAGAAGCTGACAGGTGGGGATGCCTAGGATGACAGGCTAGGGGGACCAGAGAGTATCTTAGGAAAACGCGGAGTTGCGAATGGTAGCTGAAGAAGCAGGAAAAAGAAAAGCAACGACAGGAAAAGACTCAGAGGAAAAACCCGAAGGCGGCTCAGCAACAGCAAGAAGAGGGTCGTGAAGTAAGTTAGGATTCCGGCTAAAGAGAAGCGTGGCAAGGTAGCTACGGGAGCTGGAGCACCTTTACCCGAGGTAGTCTGCGGAGGCCGGGCCGCCACTCTCCGGTCCCTGGAACGCAGCGCCAATGGGGACTCTCCAAGAGCTGCAGCCGAGCGCCTCAGCCAATCAGCGCAAAGCCGGCTCCGCAGCCAATGGGAGGCGCTGCCAGCGGCCGTGCCCTCGGCATCAACTAGAACCGGTTGGGTTAACTCTCCTAGCCTCGGCTCCAAGGCCTAGAACTGGGAGGGTGCCGGAAGCGGGGAGGGTTGGGGTTTTTGTTTGGTTGTTTTTTTTGTTTTTTTGTGTTTTTTTTGTTTGTTTTTTGTTTTTTTTTGCTTTTTTTTTGTTTGTTTTGTTTTTAATCACTGTCCAGGAACTGGGTTGGGCCGGGATGCAGAGGTTGAGCTCGGAGGATTGGGCAACTCCTCCTGTGGGTGGCGCGCTCCCTGCGATCGTCCTCTATCTAGCCCAGGTCGTCTCTGGCGTTTGCCTGACCACAGCCACGCCTAGCGCTGTTCGGGTGCCAGGACAGTCCGGAAACTGCGGTCCTGCCCGCTACGGAGACGGGACACACCTGCTGGACAGCACCCATCCCCTAAGGCCGAGTAAAGTGTTTGTAGGGTCTAGTACCAGGGTGTGGCCAGCTGCGGGCGCCCGCCGAGGGAGGGAGGCCTGAAGGCCAGCCAGGGAACAAAACTTGATCTTATTAAGCTCTTGATCGTCACAATGACCTAGAGGAGGCCGGGCAGGTCAAGACAAGGATTTCCATCTCCTCTCCAGCGAGAGCTTACAGAGAGCAGACTTGTTTCTTGTCCTTGTTTCATTTCAATGGATAATTATAAAAGAGCCCGTGGGAAACAAACTGGAAAAGAGGTTAGAGAGAAAGCTTGGAGAAAGAAGGTAGGGGGGTTAGGTGGCGTCTTCTGGGCGGCAGGAAGAAGCAGAGGGCTGGCTCACCTGAGTAACAGTCAAATACCCTGCTTAGCTCTTAATTCTGATTTCCATCTTCCTGCTATCTGGATGACCGTCGGCAAGTTACTTATCTTCTTAGAAACCCCTTGTAAAATGAGATAATATCTGTGGGACATATTCCAAAGGAGTGTTACACACTCAGTAAATTATTGTAAAGTCTGGAGTTGACAGAACTCTTCCCATTTCCTGGAGGTCCCTGCCACTTTCTTCGGTGATGTTCAGGTCAGGATTCACGTTGAGCATCTTCTGGTGGATTTTTCAAATTATCCATATTCAGCCTCATTCTACTTTGTTCCTCAAACATAACTATTTTTAAAAAATTACCTCAAAAACATAACTATTGTTCTTAGCAGTTAATTTCCCTACTTCACTAGTCTTTCCAGACTAACAGCCTTGGGGGCCAGATCTGAGCCATATGTTGTTTGTCAGACAACCTTGCTGTGTGTAGCCCTTAGGAGGCTCAAACTCAAAATCCTCCTGCTTCAGCATGTGGAGTGCTTAAGATTTCCAGCTTGCTGCCATACTGGGTGGCAGGATGACACCACACTTTTACATCCTGAGCTTAAAGCCTGTGGTTCTCAAAAGTATGGTCACTATAGCAGCAGCAGTGCCTAGGAATTTAGAAATACATCTAGTTCCGCTGGAAAGGCCCTGAACCAGAAAAACTCTGCAGGTGGAAGCCCCTGCTTCTATCTTTCACTAAGTCCCCCTGGGTGCTTAACATCCAGCGTTACTAGCTTACACTTTCTGTCTTTGATACCAGATGCCCTAGAGATTGACAGATTTTAAGGTGTTTTTTGTTTTGTTTTGTTTGTTTGTTTGTTTGTTTGTTTTTTTAAGTAATTTATTTCTCTCCCAAGACAGGGTTTCTTTGTCCTGGCTACCCTGGAACTCACTCTGCAGACTAAACTGGCCTCAAACTCAGAGATCCACCTGCTTCTGCATCCCGAGTGCTGATATTAAAGGCATGTGCCACTCTACCCCCACCCTTGACTCCTCACCTCCCACTTCAGAGAATCCAATTTAATTTTCAGCACCCACAAAGCAGCTAACAAACCACCAGTGGTATTTAATGTCCCCTTCTGGCCTCTGCAGGTACTACATTCACATGTATACATACATAGACAGGAATAAATAATAAAAAGAAATCTTTAAAAAAAAAACAAAACAAAATAGGGTAAAGTAAAAATGAAACAAAAAAAATGAGAGATGGCTATTTCTTAACTCCATGAAAAGAGAACACCTACATGGAATTCTTCTGTATGGGATGTTTGTTCCCACTAATACACGTAGAAGGACACATAATGGAGGAGTATAATATGACCTCACAGACAGTGGGAGACAAGCACTGAGCTTTGGCTGGTTTGCTCTGCCTCGCTAGTCTTTGCTAATGATAGGCATGTATTGGTTCACCTTACATAGCTGCCACAGCAACCCCAGTAGAATCTGTGTGACAAGTTCCACAGACCGAGGCAAAAACTTCACAAGAAGGAGGCATCCTGGAACTAGTTGTGGAACTCTTGCCAGGGAACAAAACTTTGAGCCGTTGCTCTCATGGCAACCTACCCGTTTTAGTTTCTCTTCTTCCTTTTCTTATTTACAACATGTTCCTGATAGCCTACGCCAAGCTCTTAAGCAAAGAAAATGGGTAAGAAATCATCCCTTGAGCCAGGCAGTGGTGGCGCACACCTTTAATCCCAGCACTTGGGGAGGCAGAGGCAGGCCGATTTCTGAGTTTGAGGCCAGCCCGGTCTACAGAGTGAGTTCCAGGACAGCCAGGGCTACACAGAGAGACCCTGTCTCAAAAAAAAAAAAAAAAAAAAAAAAAAAGAAATCATCCCTTGAGATGGGGTCACTAACAATAAAATTTCATATGGCTACACATGTGTCATCGGAGGAGGGCTTTGGTATATGGTAAAGAAAGCCTTAAATAAAAAGAATTAAAATAGTTTAAATTTGTGCATTGAAGATTTATTTTAAAAAAATCAGGTTAAATAATAGTTGATTATAAAGATTAATTAACCTGCTCTTGGAGATCGGCCACTAGCCCTGGGTGACTGCCCCACTGACTACATCCTTTTAGAGTTGTAATACTTGAATGACTTTTATTGTGTCAATAATAATAATGTTACCTGTTCTCTTTGTGATTTACTGAATATATCTTTGTAGAGTTGGTATGCTTGGATAAGTCTTGTGCTTTGCTGATTGCTCTCCTGTATACATCTCCTAGGATATTTGTTGAATATTTGTCTTTTCTATGTATAAGAATCCTTGCTTGAGAGCTGCAAAATACACTCAGATTCAAACTGCCTCTGTGTTTATTTCTGTTTGTCACTGCCAAATCCTTACCCACCTAGCTTTCGAGGACTCTCATCCCAGGGACTCCCATACCCAACTGGGGTGGTCCGTGGCACATAGCGTTGTTGAACTCAACTTGTGGTAAAGACAAGAGAAACTCGCCAAAGAACTACTCATGTGGTTCCTGCCAGCTGCTTCTGTGGCCTAGCTTCAGGCTGGTTGGCAAGCCTTTTGGCTTCTTCCAGATTGAACTACAGCTGCTGGTTTGTGTGTGGTGTCTGCCTGCCTAGAGGACTGGTCTGCAGCTGCTGAGTCATGTTTGGTGTTTGCCACAGGACTAAACTGATGCCCAAGAAGATCAAGCTCACCCTGCAAAGAGCTATTGCTAAACAGGTCCACTTCTCCCATATCTTAATAACTTCCACCTCTGGTGAGTGATGGGTAAGAGGAGAGGTTGAATGCTTATTAAAGTAGATTGCAAAAAATTATGTCTGTGTGTATGTGTGTGTGTGTGTGTGTGTGTGTGTGTGAGAGAGAGAGAGAGAGAGAGAGAGAGAGAGAGAGAGAGAGAGAGAGAGTCAGTCCACAATTTGGGTGGAAACTTTTTGTTTTGTTTGTGTTGGAGGTGGAATCCATGGCCTTGTACACAGTAGGCAAGCACTAATCTACAGAGCTACACTCTTTTGTTTGTTTGTTTGTTTGTTTGTTTTTCGAGACAGGGTTTCTCTGTGTAGCCCTGGCTGTGCTGGAACTCACTCTGTAGACCAGGCTGGCCTCGAACTCAGAAATCCACCTGCCTCTGCCTCCCAAGTGCTGGGATTAAAGGCGTGAGCCACCACCGCCCGGCCAGAGCTGCACTCTTAACCTGTAATTCTAGAATTTCTATTAAGGTAGCATAATGGCCACAGATCATTAGCTTAACCTTATAAATAGTCTTTAGGAAGAACACAAATGCCTACACCAGCAGAACTTTTCTTCTTTGGAAAGGGACTCAATGATCACCAGGGGACATCCCTGCTTTATCCTCCTTCTTGGGAGATAGAGAACCACAGGAAGTGGAAGGCATAAACCCACTGTCAGCATTACCACCACTTGTGGGCTAGGTAATCCAGCCAGAACATACTATGCTTTGCTTTGTAAGAAACTGCTAGCTGGCATGGTGGTACATGCTTGTAATCGCAGCATTTTGGAAGCGTAGGCAGGAGAATCTGCAGTTTAAGGACAGCCAGGGCTACAAAGTGAGACTGTCTCAGGAAAAGAAGAGTTGGCATGTAGATCTGTGACAAGGCGCTGGGATCCAGCAAGACCACCACAGAGTATTATAAAAAAAAAAAAAAAAAAAAAAAAAAAAAAAAAAAAAAAAAAAACAAAAAAAAAACAAAAAACAAAAAAAACTGTCAGCAGATGCCTGTTCTCAAAGCTTTGATCCGTGCATGCACTGGATGCTTTCTCCTTGCTGTGACCACATGCCTCACGAGAAACAGATTAAGGGAGAAAAGGTGCATTCTGCTTCATGGTTGAAGCGACAGAACAGAGTCCATTGTGACAGCAAGGCTGGTTCCCTGTATCCACCCACTCAGGAGGCCAACAAAAATGGATGTGAATGCTCAACTGGTTTTCTTTTTTTGTTGTTTGTTTTTTTGTTTTTCGAGACAGGATTCTTTCTGTGTAGAACTGGGCTGTCCTGGAACTCACTCTGTGGACCAGGCTGGCCTCGAACTCAGAAATCCGCCTGCCTCTGCCTCCCAAGTGCTAGGATTAAAGGCATGCGCCACCACCGCCCAGCTGCTCAAATGGTTTTCTTCATTTAAAAAATTCAGTCCAGAATCCCAGCCCACAGGGCGAAGCCATCTACATCCAGGTCGGATGTGTCCTCCAAAAATCTAACCTCCCTGAACTCTCTCAGCTGCAAACAGAAGTATGGTTTCTGGTTAATTTTAAATCTACTCAAGTTGGCAATGAAGACTGACTATCACAAGTTCACTGTCTTCAACCTGACACCAAACACATGCCTTTTTTTTTTTTTTTTTTTTTTTTTTTTGACAAGGTTTCTCTACAGAGCCCTGGCTGCTCTGGAATTTACAATGTAGATCAGGCTGGCCTTAAATTCAAAGAGATCCACCTACCTGAACCTCCTGAATGCTGAGATTAAAGGCATGCATCCGCATGCCTGACCAAATACATTACTTAAAATATGTATAATATATATATATATACATATGTATATATAATCTATCTATCTATCTATCTATCCATCTATCTATCTATCTATACACTGTAGCTGTCTTCAGACACCAGAAGGAGGAATCAGAGCCCATTACAGATGGTTATGAGCCACCTTGTGGTTGCTGGGAATTGAACTCAGGACCTTTAGGAAGAGCAGGAAGTGCTCTTAACCGTTGAGCCATCTCTCCAGCCCCCAAATACATTACTTTTAAAGCATAACATTTCACCTCTGGTCCCTGAAGTCTCATGTTGATCTTTTAAGACATCTTCTCTTTCTGTGTGTGCACACGTGCACTGGGGTGCAGATGTATGTATGTCACAGCATGCACATGGAAGTCAGAGGACAACTTCGTGTAGCTGTTTCTTTATGTAGTTTCCAGGGATCCAACCCAGATCACCAGGCCTGCACACCAAATGCCTTTCCCTACTGAGAAGATAACAGCTATAACAACAGTGTAAGGGAGGAAAAGATTGTTTTGGCCGTGGCTCAGGGATACAGTCTGTCAGGGTAAGGAAGATATGATCACAGGTCCATGGCTCCCTAGTTAGCCCGATGTGTGTTTCCTTCCCTCATACATATGCTCACTGTGCAGAGATAAAACTTCTACAATTTTCTGTTCAGCTTTTAGTTAGTTTGGGTTTTTGAGACAGGGTTTCTCTGTGTAGCCCTGGCTGTCCTGGAACTCACTCTGTAGGCCAGGCTGGTCTCGAACTCAGAGATCCTCCCAAATTCTTTTTTAATTTTAATTTTCTTTTTAGAAGAGGGTCTCAAGCTGGGTGGCGGTGATGGTGCACACCTTTAATTCCAGCACTTAGGAGGTACAGGCAGGTAGATTTCTGTGAGCTTGGGCCCAGCCTGGTCTACAGAGTGAGTTCCAGCCAGGGCTATACAGAGAAATCCTGTTTAAAAAAAAAAAAAAAAAAAAAAAAAAAAAAAAAAAAAAAAGACATAGTCCCACAGAGTATGGCCTGGTAACTACTAGGCTAGCCTCAAACTCACAGAGATTAAACTGCCACTTCTTAACCTCCTAAATGCTGGGATTAAAGGTGTGTCCCACAACACTACAACACTCCAGCTTCATCTTGAAGAAGTTACTGTTATTTTTATTCATCATGTACATGAGTGTTTTATCTTCACATCTCTATTTATACCACATGCATGGCAGGTTGTCCAAAGAGGCATTGGATTTCCTGGAACTGGAGTTTCAGGGAGGTTGTGAGCCACCATGTGGGTGCTGGGAACCAAACCTGGATCTTCTCCAAGAGCAGCACATGCTCTTAACCACTGAGCCATCTCTCCAGTCCAATCTTGTCTTGATGATTGTAAAAGGGGGTACTTTTCCCCCTGAAGAGAAGTTTCTCAACAGATTTTAGAAGAGCTAGATGCCCTTGAGAAGGCTCAGCCCCACAGAGATCGTCAAATGGTGAGTGCTGCCTGGCGGCGATGATGTCAGTAGTACTTATACAGTTATAGCCAAGCATTTGAGAGGCTTGGGTAGGAGGATCCCACAAGCTTAGGAGTTCAGGACCGGACTGGACAATCTAAAGAGACCCTTCTCTCAAACAAAACAAATAAAAACAAAACAAAAGCCTCATGGTAGTAGTGCACACCTTTAATCCCAACACTCAGGAGGCAGAGGCAGGGGGATATCTGTGAGTTCAAGACTAGTTTGGTCTACAGCGTGAGTTCCAGGACAGTTTGGGACACACACTGAAAGCCTGTCTTGAAAAACCAAACCAAACAAAACATTAAGCTTCTGTTCAGCACCTACTGTATGTCTAACACTGTTTCAGGACTTTTGGGATACATTACATTTTTAAATGCCTACAGGGTTACTTTCTACTATAAAGAGAAAAGTCACAGTTTGTAAATCCAGCATATGAGATGGTACACGTTGATTACTATGGAAGAAAGATGTTGGGGCTGAAAGATGACTCAAGGATGAAGTGCTTGCTGGACAAAGACCTGGGTTTAGATTAACACAAGAACCGATCCTGGCTCTTACGAGGCAGGACCTCCCAGGTAAGCGGGCTAGCTGGACTCATTGAGTTGGCAAGCTTTGGGCTTAAGTGAGAAAACTTGTTTCAATATACATAAGGTGGAGAACGATCAAAACAGACACCCCACGTCAACCTCTGGCTTCTACACACAGGCGCACCTGTGCAGAAGCCATGTGAACCCATGGAAACTCAGACTTGTGCAAACACATGTAAAATACACACGTATATACACACATATACATACATAAACACACACAAAGGAAGCTTGGGAATACAGTATGATATATAGTACAATGCAATTTATTTCTTTTCCTTCCTTTCCTTTAAAACTTTTTTATTATTATTGTGTTTATGGATGGGCATGTGACACAGCGTGCACACATTTGAGGTCAGAAAACAATAATTTTGTTCATTTGTGTTTGTTTATTTGTTTGTTTGTTTTTATGAGACAAGGTTTCTCTGTGTAGCCCTGGCTGCCCTGAAACTTACTGTGTACACCAGGCTGGCTTCAAACTCGGAGATCTACCTGCCTCTGTTTCCCTATTTTGTCTCACGTGCACATGGGTGTACCTGTGTGTAGAAGCCAGAGGTTGACCTGAGGTGTTTCCATTGTTCTCCACCTTATGTATATTGAAATGAGGCTTCTCACTCAAACCGAAGCTTGCCAACTAAATGAGTCCAGCTAGCCCACTCGGCAAGTATGTTTGTTTTAAGGCAAGGGTCTTGCTTTGTAGCTGAGGAAGGATGCCCTTGAACTCACAGTCTTCCTGCCTCCTACTTGCACTTCTCAAGTGCTGAGATGGTAGGCGTGTAATAGAAAGAGAAAAGTCACAGTCTGTAAAGTCAGCATATGCGATGGTACACTATGATTACTGTGGGAGAAAGGGATGTTGGGACTGAGAGATGGCTCAAAAGTTAAGCGCTTGCTGGACCAGTGTGAGGACCTTGTACCCAGCCATCTTTCCTTTTAATCCTTTCTTTCTTTCTTTCTTTCTTTCTTTCTTTCTTTCTTTCTATTTATTTATTTAAAGATAGAGTCTCTGGCTATCCTGCAATTAGCTCGGTAGACCAGGCTGGCCTCAAACTCACAGAGATCCACCTGCCTCTGCCTCCCGAATGCTGGGATTCAAAGCATGTGCCACTATGCCTGGCTCCTCCTTACTTTCTTTTTTTTCTAAAAGACTGATTTTATTTTTAACAATATAAAATTATTTGGGCATATGAGCATGTGTGTGCTTGCTCTTATATGCACATGCGCATGTGGGCACAGATGCCCATGAAAGCCAGAGATGTTAGATTCCCCAGCAGCGGGAGAGACAGGCAGTGGTAAGCTGCATGCACAGTGTGGGTGCTGAGCTGAACCTGAACCCTCTGGAAAAGCCGAAGTGCGTTTAACTGCTGAGCCATCACTCAGTCCTTACTTTCTTCTCCTTGAATGATTGTTTCCGTTTATGTGCCTCTGTGTGTGTGTGTGTGTGTGTGTGTGTGTGTGTGTGTGTGTGTGTGTGTACACGTATGCTATGCATGTTGGTGCCCTTAGAGGCTAGAAGAGGCTGTCCCTGGGAAGTCTGGAAGAGTTCCTAACCACTGAACCTTCTCTGTAGCCCTCTTAGCTTCCTTTCTTTTCCTCTGAAGTACTCAGGTGGAACTCAGAGCCTTGCAAACCACTTAATGGGCTCCACTACCAGCTCACACCTTCAGCCTGGATTTCCTTTCCTTCCTTTCCTGTTTGTTTTTGTTTTGTTTTGTTTTTTTTGTTTGTTTGGTTTTGGTTTTTTGTTTTGTTTTGTTTTTTGACAAGGTCTGACCAGGTAGCCCAGAGGATTGAAATTTTAGAATAGCCAGAACAAACCTCTGCCCGGAGGACATAAAGGAATGCTTGCTTCATGGAGATTTCTTGGGAAGATTTTCAGGCATTAGGCAGGCAAAGATCCAAAGGAATAGGCCTGAAGGGAGAAGCTGGGAAATAGGGTAGATTGTGTGGTCCCTTACAAAGACTTTAGGCTTTCAGCAAGAAGGGGTTTAAACCATCTTTCAATATCAGCTTACCTGATTTTCTTCCCAGTGTCTGGACGTATGCCCACGGAGTGACATCTGGCAGGGACCTTCCCCTGCAGCCCCCACCAGTCTCCCTCCCAGGCTGGGGTCCAGTTCACTCTACCGCTTTCAGTTGTTTTTAGGACATGCCCCGGCCCTGGGAGCTCAGTGTCCCAATCAGAGAGCAAATTAGAGGCATCTGGTGGTGGGTACTCCACACCCTGTCTTCTCTTCTCCCCATTGACTTCGAGGACAATCTCTGTGGGAGTCTCTCAACGCAACACTGAGAGTTGGGACTCAGAGAATAGTGATCCGAGAGTCGCCCTACAAATCTAGAGGATCCCCTTCCCCACCACGCTCAACACTCCCACCCCTGGTCTGACACAATGGCTGGGTGGGGCCGAGGAACTGGCTTCCTCTGTGGAGATGGAAATCTGGGCCTTCAGTTCCCGCCTCAGAGACGCAGGAACATTTATTTGGAGAGGTTGGACAGCACATTGTACTCCCGAGGGGACTGGAAGATAAGCTGAAAACAAAAAACTACCTCAAACCGTAAGGTAAATTCCTGGGGGTCGGGGGGCTCTGCAGATGTCGGGGAGGGTGGAGAAGGGAGGTTCCCTCAGTGCAAAATGTAGTTGGCTCACACCAAGGCAAATGGTTGGAAGATGGGGAGACAGACAGTTGTGCAAGCCAGACATCCCTTAGCTAAGAGGGAGACATGAGGGTGGTCATGGTTGTACTGCCAGCCCAGCTTGCCCAGTCTGCCCACACTCAGTTGAACCCCCCAACCCCACCCCCAGCCCCCGCCACGCAGCAGTACAGGTGAAGGTGCACGCTTAAACTAGCCTCCTCTGCATACCTGAGTTCCAGCCTTTTCTAACCTCCAACACCTCGGATGCTTATTCCTCATGTCCTCTAGGCCCAGTGTGCGCATGTGGAGCTTGGTGTGGTTGGGGGTGGTGGTGTCCGGTTGGGAGGAGGATCGGATTCCTGTTTCCTGCCCCTACTCACTCAGCCCTCGGAGGTGACTGGGAGTGGAGGGAACTGGAGGGTAAGTGCTTGGGCCCCGACTATCTGGGTTCTGTAAAGGCTTCAGTCTGGAGTGGGGAAGGAAGTAACCAGTGGGACCCCAGGATGGGGAAGGGTGCGTTCCTTGAAGGGGCAGAGGCTGGAGAACAGGAGGCCAAGCTTGGGTAACCTCACTGACCAGTTGGCACCATGTAGGGGCCACTGAGTGAGCTGCAATCTAAGGGGTCCCTGATACCCATCTTTTCTCAAGAACTTAGCCTGGGACCTGGAAGGCTATGATTTCTGACTGCTATAGGGAATTTAGAGGTTCTCTTGTGTCCCAGCTCTGGTACCCATCCTTCTGGTTCTTAAGAGGAAAAGCAACACAGGTCCCACCGTCTCTGCGCTGCTGGTTCTGTGCCTCTGCAGGGACTTATAGCCACCTCCTTGGCATTAGACAGGACCCAGCGTCCCATTGGAACCTCTTTCTATGACCAGACCCAGGTGTGGCAGGAATAGGAGGATAGGAAGCAGAAGAGACCAGGCTGGGGCCTCCTGGTCTCCTGGGGTCAGAGGCTCCAGGAATCTTCAGGCAGGAAAAGGAGACTAAAAATAATCCGGAAAGGGAGGGTCTGGAGAGAGGAACTGGGAAATGGGAGGGGGGAGGAGGGGCAGCCAGAGTAGGGAAACAGTGATGCATCCCTCAGCTCAGGCACCACACACACACACACACACACACACACACCACACACACACCACACACACACACACACACCACACCACACCACACCACACACACCACACACACACATACCACACCACACACACACACCCACACACCACACACCCACACACCCACACCCACACCACACCACACACACCACACACACACACACACACACACACTGCTTGCCACCACACACTTCTTGATGTGTCTGTGACCAGCCACGATTGATTCCACTCTTCCACAGCACAGCTTCCCAGTGCACACTCAGCACCCACTCATCCAGCCCTGGATAACAGTGCACACTTGCTTAAACTCCTACACATAGCGACTACACCAGCAAGCTGAGTTCCCCTTACTGAATCTTGTTACCCCTGCCTCCCCATCCTCCCCAACGGCATGGGCATGTCCTTACCCCCACTGTGTCCTCTTGGCTTGGCTCCAGCAACAAAAATCAAAGGATAGAGAAGCTGGACATTGTGGCACAGCTCCAGAAGATGAGGCAGGAGGGACAGAAGTTTTGAGGCCAGTCTGGGATGCCAAACGAGAGACCCTGTCTTAAAAATGAAAAAACTGCACAGGAGAGTCCAGGGGCAGAATGAGGAGGGGTGAGGGGTGAAGAAAGAAGACAGTAGAGATGAGGAGGGAGTGAAATGTACCAGCCTTCTCTCCTGACCGAAACAAATGTGGCTTCAGACAGCCTCAGTCTACCCAGGGGGACACTGAGGGGCGCTTTCTCCTTTCACTCTCCTCAGGGGATGACTTCCGCAGAACACCCCATTCCTTGGAAACACTTAGAAGACAATGTCAGCTCAGTCTCTTCCTGCAGCAACGCCCCCTACCCTGAAGCCCCCTCGGATCATCCGCCCCCGACCCCCATCTCGGCATAGGGCTCCACATTCCCCGGGGCCTCCCCATAATGGCTCCTCTCCGAAAACACTTCCTCAAATATCCAATGATGCCTCAGCCTCAGTGTGCACCTCCATCTTCTGGGAGCCTCCCACGGCTTCCCTAAAGCCCCCTGCTCTTCTGCCCCCCTCGGTTTCTAGAGCCAGCCTGGACTCTCAGACTTCCCCTGATTCGCCTTCCAGCACACCGAGTCCCAGTCCAGTGTCCCGGCGCTCCATCTCCCC
Organism: Arvicanthis niloticus; assembly: GCF_011762505.2. Lineage (NCBI taxonomy): Eukaryota > Metazoa > Chordata > Mammalia > Rodentia > Muridae > Arvicanthis > Arvicanthis niloticus. The sequence goes on from NC_047663.1 coordinate 52,875,792, forward strand.
AGAACCAGCTCCCTGCTCTCCTGTGCCCCCACCCAAGCCCTCTGGGTCTTCCCGAACACCTCTGCCCTTGGGCTCTATGCCTCTACAGGATGGCTCTGCCTCAGCCCCTGGCACAGTTCGCAGACTGGCGGGCAAGTTTGAATGGGGAGCTGAAGGCAAGGCCCAGTCCTCAGACTCCCTGGAGCGGTGCTCCCAGGGGAGCACCGATGTGAATGGGGAGAAAGAGACTCCCCAAGTCGTCCTTTCCGGGAATGGGTCCCAGGAGAACGGCACTCCCGGTAAGCATGTAGTGTAGGGGGGTGACCTCAACTTAGCTCTTTGTTTTCACTGTTTAAAGACTTTAAAGGGCAAACATTTCTAATGTAGATTTTGTGTATGAGGAATCTATTTTCTGTGTTTCTTAGAGTTTGCAGATAGTCAGGGTGCAGGAGATCTATAGATACCCGGGTTGGTCCTTGATGGGGGACAAGGCATAGATGGAATGAGCCAGGCCCCAAGAGCTTCCTACTTCCTACTTTCGCCTTCTGCCACAGATGCTGCCCTGGCTTGCCCTCCATGCTGCCCCTGTGTCTGCCATGTAGCAAAGCCTGGCCTGGAGCTCCGATGGGTGCCTGTGGGGAGTTCTGATGACATCCTCAGGGTCCCCTGCCGAGCATCCCCACTCCGGGCCTCCCGCTCCCGCATCAACGCTCCAGTCATCAGTCACCCTCCAGTTGTACTCACATCCTATCGCTCCACTGCGGAGCGCAAGCTCCTACCTCCCCTCAAGCCCCCCAAGCCAACTAGAGTCAGACAGGATACCAGCACCTCTGGGGAGCTTCCACAGCCGGACCTGGAACTGCCTTCAGAAGATGGGATCCAAACAGCTACAAAGGCCTGGGAAGGTGGGGAGAGGGGACAGGGCCTGGAGTTGAAGGATCTCTGGGCTTTGAGGACACCGGGGTTGGGTGGGGTGGGGTGGAATGTGAGGGGTGGGGTTGCAGCTGAGTGGCCAGCTATACCCCTACCGCACCTTGGACTTTTCGTTAAGAGGAGGGGTATTCTTGGTGCTAGTCTTCACTAAGCCTGGGGTTCAGTGTCTGGAGGTTAGCTCTGGTCACTCTGGCTTCTCTCTCCAGGGGACAGACCTGAAGAAGCTCCTCAGAATGCTCCTCCTGTAGCCTTGGAGGGAAGGTACCGAACTCCCCACCTTTGCTCCCCCTTCTTGCCTCACCTCCCTCTCACCTAAGGGCAGACTAACTTTCAAGTCCGGATGAATACTACCTTATTCAGGGGAAATAAGGGGAAAGGCCAGAGCTTCAGAAACAAGGAGACTAGGCTTCTAATCTGACCTCTGTTCCTTATAAGTTACGCAACCTTAAATTCTTGTCCTGGGTCTCAGAGTCTTTCTCTAAGAAATAGAGATAAACATGTCTCTGTTCTATGCGGTTATTGAAGAATAATAACCGATATTGTGTTATTGAGGCACTCAGCAGACTGAGGCAGGAAAATTAGGAGTTGAGGCCAGCCTGGGATGTGTATCACAGTTCATATCCAAAACAACAGCACCAACAGACCAAAAACAAAATAAAGCAACAAAGAAATAAAAAGAAACAAAAGGCATGGACAGTCTCTGCTTAAATTTTCTTATTGTGAGTTTATATTTAAAATATTTTAAAGATCTATTTCTATTTATTTATTTTGTTTGTTTTCAGACACAGGGTTTCTCAGTGGCCTTTGATGTCCTAGAACTTGCTTTTAAAACCAGGCTGACCTCAAACTCACATAGATCCTCCTGCCTCTGCCTCCCTAGTGCTGGAATTAAAGGCATTCGGCAACCTGCTGGATTAGAATTACGAGCAGTTGTGAGCCACCTGATGTGGGCGCTGGGAATCAAACTCAAGTCCTCTGCAAGAACAGTACATTCTCTTAACCACTGAGCTATTCCTCAAGTCCTCTATTAAAATTATTGTTGGCAAAACCATTTGGCAACCATGGCCATCCATTTTTTACTGGGCTCGCTAATCATCCTAGATTGTTTTTGTTTTTTTTTTAATCAGAAGTAATAATCTAAGTATGTTTGTTTGTTTAGAAAATATTTACTACTCCAGCTTATAGCTTGAGTGAATGGCTAGCAACTAGGAGAGGGGAGACAGAGAGCCACACGTGTCAGAGTTTGACCATGTGGAGTTGTACCAAGCCACAAAGACCTTCCAGCCAAAGCTGCTATGTGAGAGGGCTGGAGGGAGGGACGTGGAAGTCTACTGCATAGTAGTTGATAGCAGGAATGTTTAGGACCTGATTTGTCAAGGGCCCTGCCTCCAACAGGCACAAACATCTGGAATTTGATCTAGAGAACTGTCAGGATCCCTCCATACAATGTGCATCTCTCTCATCTGGTATCACATGAATTACTCCCACACAGTGGACCTCACATGTATTCCTTTCTTTCTCCACAGGGAGGAGGAAGGACTGGATGGCCTGAAGGAGCTGCAGTGGGAGCTGCCCCTGCAGGACGGTAGGTCTTTACTGTGACAGGCAGGAGGGAAGGGTTCTGGAGCCCCGGGCTTCCCTGATATTCTCTGTCTACCTTCCAGAACCTTTATACCAGACTTACCGAGCAGCTGTGCTGTCAGAGGAGCTGTGGGGTGTGGGTGAGGATGGGGGTCCCTCTCCAGCTAATCCTGGAGAAGCTCCCACCTTCTCCAGGCTCCCTGGACCTCGAAACACTCTGTGGCAGGAGCTCCCGGCTGTGCGAGGCAGTGGTCTCTTAGAGAGTCTAAGCCCCCAGGAAAGGCGCATGCAGGAGGTGGGTACCCCTGGGTGGGACTGAGAAGAGTGGGATATGGCACAGAGAAGGCACAGGACCTGAGCTCTGGGGTGGTTGTAAGGTGGCTGCCCTCTCTACTGTGGCCCTGCTCTGCTGTCTAGAGCCTGTTTGAGGTGGTGACATCAGAGGCCTCCTATCTGCGCTCGCTGAGGCTGCTGACCGACACCTTCGTCCTGAGCCAGGCTCTCCGGGACACACTCACTCCTCGGGATCATCATACGCTTTTCTCCAACGTGCAGCGAGTCCAGAGTGTCAGCGAGCGGTCAGTGGGCCCCTAGGACTCTGGGCCTTGGGCAGCTAAGCATCCCCTTTGGCATTCTCCCTCTTCTGGATCTCTCCCTTCACTGACCCAGTGAATGTTTAGCACTCTCCTGAAAAACTTGGAAAACCAGATTTCTGCCCCTCTGTTAATTGCTTCGTCTGTCTGTACTTGCAGGTTTCTAGGAACACTGCTGTCTCGCGTTCGTTCTTCCCCACACATCACTGACCTGTGTGACGTGGTGCACGCCCATGCAGTCGGTCCTTTCTCCGTGTATGTGGATTATGTACGGAACCAGCAGTATCAGGAGGAGACGTATAGCCGCCTTATGTGAGTAACACGGTTTCCTCCTTTCTCCCTGTGGGAATGTGTCCCAAAACCACCAGTGGATAGTACTGAACCTTAAATGTACATACCTATGAAAACAGTTTATAAATTAGGTCCATTAATAGATTAATAATAACTAATGAAATAGAAAAATTAGAGCAATATAATGTAATAAAATTGTCACCATCACTACTCTCGTACTTTGTGGACATTAGTAAGTAAAATAAGAATTACCTGGGGCTGGAGAGATGGCTCAGTGGTTAAGAACACTGACTGTTCTTCCAGAGGTCCTGAGTTCAATTCCCAGCAACCACATGGTAGCTCACAAACCATCTGTAATGGGCATCCAATGATGTCTTCTGGTGTGTCTGAAGACAGTGACAGTGTGCCCACATACATGAAATAAATAAATAAATCTTAAAAAAAAAAAAAAAAGAAAAAGAATTACCTAGACACCATTGCATGATAACAGCAATTTGATGAATAGGACTTAGCGATGCTGAGTGATTAGCAGGTGGGTGGTGTATATACATGAATACACTGGGTAAAGGGATTGATTATTTGTGTTCCAGATAAGACATCTTAGTTGCTAATTAGAAAAAGTATTTGAGGGCTGGAGAGATGGCTCAGGGGTTAAGAGCACTGACTGCTCTTCCAGAGGTCCTGAGTTCAAATCCCAGCAACTACATGGTGGCTCACAACCATCTGTAATGGGATCTGATGCCCTCTTCTGGTGTGTCTGAAGACAGTGTACTCACATAGAATAAATCTTAAAGGTGTGCACCAACACTGCCAGGATTTATTTTTAAAAAAAGAAAAGAAAAAGCATTTGAAATATATGACTTGTCTCTAGAACATTCCATTTAAAGGTGTTGAGTAATTGAAATTATGAAAGCAAAACTATGAAAAATGTATGAATTGATTGTTTCTGTTTCTGGAACCTTCCATTTAAAGGTGCTGGATAATTGAAATTACGAGAACAAAACTATGGATAAGGGGTTTCTGTATCCCAGATTTGGAGGAACCTGTGAAATCTTGTTGAGGCTGAGGCCAAGGCTGGCTGGGGGCGTTCAGGACTGGCTTCAGGCAGTCCCTAAGCATCTGGGCTTTCTTTGCAGGGATACAAACGTGCGCTTCTCTGCGGAGCTGCGGAGGCTGCAGAGTCTCCCCAAATGTGAGCGGCTCCCGCTGCCCTCTTTCCTGCTGCTGCCTTTCCAGCGCATCACCAGGCTCCGGATGCTGTTGCAGGTACTGTCTCAGCTCGGCTCGGTGCCCGTCCCATCCCACTAACCCTGCAGTGGGAACCCCAGTGTCTGGTCTAGTCATCATCATTCCCTACCCCACCATGACCCTCAGGACAACATCTTCCAACCTGGCCCTCAGCTCCCTCAATTCCTCAGGGAGCAGACTGGTTCAGAGTAGGAGCCTCCTAGACTTTTCTGCTCAGCCTCTAACTAGTTGAGATTTCCGAAGGAACAAACAGTGGTTTGGGGGAGGACTGAAAACAAACAAACAAACAAACAAACAAAAAACCAAGCAAACCTTAGCTATTCCAGTGTTTGTGAACTTCAAAGGGCTGTGGTAAATAGGCAGATTTATTGTGTATCTATAAAATTCAATTTTTATGATGGCAGTAGGGTAGTCTGAGAGCTGCAGACAGCTTGCCTAGGGTGTACAAAGGAAGGCCTTGGATACAGTCTCCAGTGTAACTGACTAAAATAATAAGTGAAAAAGTTCCTCAGTGGGATAATAGTGAGGGGAAAAAATGGGGGTTTTGAGAAACACTGTTTTGTTTGTTTCTTTGATTTTTTCAAGACAGGGTTTCTCTGTGTAGCTGACCTCAAACTCAGAGACCCACCTGCCTCTGAGATCCTAAGTGCTGGGATGAAAGGCATGTGCCCAGCTTTCTCTCTCTCTCTCTCTCTCTCTCTCTCTCTCTCTCTCTCTCTCTCTCTCTCTCTCTCTCTCTCTTGACAAGGTCTCATTATGTAGCTCTGGCTAGCTTGCTCTGCATTCCAGGCTGACTTGGCACCAGAGATCTGGTTGCCTGTACCTCTAGAGTGCTGGGATTAAAGGTGTGTACCTCGTGCCTGGCAGTATTGGAATCTCAGCGTGAAGAGTCTCTAACTGGATGATGGAAACAAGGAAAGATAAGCTACCTTTTTGTTTTGAGACAGTGTTGTTGTTGTTGTTTAGAACTCACTACACAGCTCAGTCTTCTGCCTCAGTCTTTTGAGTCTTGGGATAACAAGTATGTACATAGTATCTTTTTAAATTTTTGGTTAGTTAGTTTTTCTCAGTGTATCCTGGCCTCTCACTCACAGAGATCCTCCACCTGCCTCTGCCTTCCAAGTGCAGAGAATCAAAAGCTTGTGTGCCACCACTGCCTGGCTTATTTTTATTTTTTAATTTAATTCTTTTTTTTGTTTGTGGGAGGATCAAACTGATGTCTCACTCATGCTAAACAAGTACTCTGCCACCAAGCTGCTAATCCAGCTGCCTCGAGTTTTATTCAGCCTTGTCTACTGTTGACGTAGACAGCATAATAACTATAATACCATACTAACTCAGTGATTGCTGAGTGTGCTGTTAGAGACCCTGTTCTAAATGTTCCACACCTGTATAGCCCCAGTGACAAGTGTGCAAGGGCAGGAACCATTATTTACAAGACTTTATAAAGGAGGAAACCCAGGTGCAGTTTGAATAACTTGGCCTAGGTCATGTAAAAATAATGGATGGAGCCAGGTATGATGGTACATGCCTGTAATCCCAGCATTCCATTAGCTGGGCAGAAGTATCACACCTCAAAGCCAGCCAGAGCTGATTAGCAAATAATAATAATAATAATAATAATAATAATAATAATAATAATAATAATAATAATAAAATGCTGTCTCAGAAAATAAATAGAAATTCAAGTATTTCTAACTGTCCTGTTCTATTGTTAGGCTAGTAGTTATTAAAAAAAAAAAAAGACACGCCCCCCCCCATTTATGGTGTGCCAGAACTGTGCTAAGTCCTCTTTATACATCACTTCCTTGATTCCTCATAATGTTGACATGCTAAGTAGATATCAGCTCCATCTTATAAATGCAGAAACCGAAGCTCTGAGCACTAACCTGATTTGCTCAGGCTCTGGTAGCTGGTAAGTGGTAAGTCTCAAATTTAAACGGAAACGGAATATTTGGCAAAGCTGGGCTGGGTCCACTGCACCTCAGAATCTCAGGGGCATGAAGGATCTCAGTTCCCCTCCTCTTTGTTTCTAGAACATCCTAAGCCAGACAGAGGAGGGGTCCAGTCGTCAGGAGAATGCCCAGAAGGCCCTGGGTGCTGTGAGCAAGGTGGGCAAAAGGGAAGCTGAGGAGGGAAGAGGTGCGAGAGGCAGAGGGGAGATGGAAGGGAATAGATGGCCATTGGGATGGGTGACTGCATCCTCGTCCCCAGATCATTGAGCGCTGCAGCGCTGAGGTAGGGCGCATGAAGCAGACCGAAGAGCTAATCCGGCTCACCCAAAGGTTGCGCTTCCACAAAGTCAAGGTTAGTCCAGCCCAGACTCTCCATTTAGCCTTTCTTCACCATGCTATGCCTAGGCTAGATCCTTCTCTTCTTTTCCCCTAGGCTCTACCCCTGGTCTCCTGGTCACGGCGCCTGGAATTGCAGGGGGAGCTGACCGAGCTGGGGTGTCGGAGGGGGGGTGTGCTCTTCACTTCCCGCCCGCGCTTCACTCCCCTCTGCCTACTGCTCTTCAGTGACCTGCTGCTTATCACTCAGCCCAAGAGGTGGGTCCTGCGTGGGAGGGGAGGGAGCCCGAGTTGGAGTAGGGAAGAGGCATCCAGCAGGACCCCTGCTCTCTTCTGAACGCCCTCTTCCCTGGGCAGTGGGCAGCGGCTGCAGGTTCTGGACTATGCCCATCGCTCCCTGGTGCAGGCCCAGCAGGTTCCTGACCCATCTGGACCCCCTACATTTCGCCTCTCCCTTCTCAGCAACCACCAGGGCCGCCCCACCCACAGGCTACTCCAAGCAGCCTCACTGTGAGTCAAAAACTCTTGGGGGCTGGGGTGTGGCTTAGTTGTAGAGGTCTTCCCTTGCATGCCTGAGACCAGGGATTCAATCCTCAGCAGCCAAAGTAAAACCAGTAAGTAGGGTAGTTTACCTTTATTATCTGAGCACTGGGAAGACTGGGGTAGGTAGGAGGACCATGAATTTGAGGTCAGCTTTGGGCAGCCTTGTCAAAACATGCAGACAAGCAAGCTACTCTTAGGACCCTCAGACTCTATGTTCTATTTCTGTTCTCTCTCCTCTGTTGCCCTTACTTTGTCCCCCAGGAGTATCTCTTGGGCCAACCATGAATTCCTCCTCCCGTGTTCATCACTAGGTCAGACATGCAGCGGTGGCTGGGAGCCTTCCCCACCCCAGGTCCCCTTCCCTGTTCCCCAGACACCATCTACGAGGACTGTGGTAAGCATCTCTCAAAGGGAGGAGGAAAGAAATGTGAGTCTAAGGGGAATATGGGATGGCAACTGAAAAGAGCAAGGGGTCCAGCCTTCACCCACCTTCACCAGAGTGTTCTCAGGAGCTATGTTCAGAGCCATCTACACCTTCCAAGACTGAGGGGCAAAGTCTAGAGTCCAAGGCTCCCCGAAAGCATCTCCACAAGAATCCAGAAGGTGAGCAAGCCTTTCATTTACTCCTTCAGCAACTATTTATTGAACAGCATGAGCCAGAGACATAATGTGTCATGCTCTGCTCTGTGTACGATTTTTTTTTTTCTGGCAGTGCTGGGATCAAGTCCTTGCCTTATACATGATAGGCAGATGCTGCACTAATGAGCCACAAGCTGGCCCTGGAGTATGCTTTCTAATGAGGAAGCAGACAGTAAAGGATAAGTGAGCTTGGTGGGGTGGTGCTGGTCTCTGATTCTATCACTTGGCACAGGCAGTCGGATCTGTGTGAATTCAAGGCCAGCCTGGTCTATACAGTGAGTTTCAGGTTCTCTGGAGCTATATATATAGTGAGACCCTTTCTCTTTTTGTTGTTTTTTTTTTTTTTTTTTTTTTTTTTTTTTTTTTTTTTTTTTAAGATAGAATTTCTCTGTGTAGCTCTGGCTGTCCTGGAACCTGCTCTGTAGACCAGGCTGGCCTCGAACTCTGAGATCCACCTGCCTCTGCCTCCCAAGTGCTAGGATGAAAGGTGTGCGTTATACTTACTGCCTGGCTGAGACCCTTTCTCAAAAAAGAAAAAAAAAAAAAAAGCCAGTAATGGCTGATATCTGTAGCTCTGTAGTTTCAGTACTGGGGAGGTTGAGGCAAGAGAATTAATGTTTGTTTGGGTTACATAGTGAATTCTGAAACAGCCAGAACTAGATAGCAAGACACCGTCTCAAGCAAAAGAAGTCTAAATTGGATAAATAAATAAAAGTCACATGTAGTTACATGTATGTTAGAAGGATGGATTCAATGGGACAAAGGATGGATAACAGTAAGGAAGATGGCGGGGCGGTGATGGCGCACGCCTTTAATCCCAGCACTTGGGAGGCAGAGGCAGGCGGATTTCTGAGTTGGAGGCCAGCCTGGTCTACAAAGTGAGTTCCAGGACAGCCAGGGCTACACAGAGAAACCCTGTCTCGAAAAACAAGAAAATAAAAAATAAAAAATAAAAAATAAAAAATAAAAAATAAAAAAAATAAAAAGAGTAAGGAAGGTGGGGACTCTAGGTTCCGTGGATCTTACATAGTCAGGTGAGATTGGCCTGCGAGGAGGCAGAGTGGGTTTGACAGAGGTAATCAACCTAGGCATTCAGTGTCTGCAGGAAGAGTGGACCAGCTGGACAGCATGAGCATGGGTCTAGTACCTGCTGTGCAGTAAGAACTGTGGACGAACACGAGGTCACAGAGATGACAGAGATCTTGCAGCCTTTTGCAAGGATTCTTTCTTCAGATTGATTTGTCTTTGTTTTTATTTATTTTTTTTTTTTAGATTTATGTATTTTATTATTTTATGAGTGTTTCACCTGTATGTATGTCTGTGCACGTGTGTGTGCCTGGTGCCTGTTGAGGTCACAGTAGGGCCCTGGATCCCTTGGGACTGGAGTTTCAGATGGTTGTGGGTCACCATGTGGGTGATGGGAATCAAACCTGGGTCCTCTGGAAGAGCACCAATTTCTCTTAACTGCTGAGCCAGCTCTTAAGCTCAGAAGTTCTTCCGATTGAGTGACATGAACAGTTACTGTAGGACCCAGCACAGAATTGGCACAGACCCTCTCAGATGCCGATATCCTTTCCAGGAGCACTAGTGACTGAAGAGTGCTCTGGTCTTCTCCACTAATCCCCAACCACCATGATCTGAGACCTGAGAATCCCCCTCCCTCAGCCCCATCATCTGACCTCAGTCCTGCTCCAGACAAGCCTGTTTTCCCTCCTCAGGTTGGCTTAAGGGGCTTCCTGGAGCCTTTCCTGCCCAACTGGTGTGTGAAGTCACAGGAGAACATGAAAGGAGGAAGCATCTTCGCCAGCATCAGAAACTCCTGGAGACTGTAGGACCCTCTTCAGGCACTCCTGACACCCCTCAACCTTAGGGCAGGCTAGGGAAGAACACTGGGATACTGGTAGAAGCATGGGGAAGACAAAGTCTGCCCATCCATCTGTCTATCCAACCATCCATCTGTCAATCCATTCGTCTACTTGCTGTCAGTGGAAACACTACCTCTAGAGGCAACCAATAGGGATAGAGCAGCTAATGAAACAAGACCACCTGAGCCCACAACAAGAAAGAATGGGGATGGCTCGATTGTGTTTCCAATGGAGACAGAGGCTAAGTACAGAGTGGCCAAGGCTGAGGCCCTGGCCAGTGAGTATCACAGTATGTCCACAATCAAGAAAGATGAAGCAGGGGCATTGCACTGAGGAATGGCATCACTGAAGTCGGCTTGTAGACAACAGGATGGGACTCGTCCAGCCAAGAAGATGGTGATTTGGGAGACCAGTAGTCACCCTTGTTGGTTATACAGAAGCTTTTTGAGTCCTGCTTTTTGAGTATAGGAAGTATTAAATGAATCTAATACTTCTGTTTTGGGGCTACTTTCTCTGCCCTTTTAAACCACTTCCTCTCTTCTAGAAGAATCCAGAGTGCATCTCAGAGAACATTAGTGTATGTGTGTCCATGTATATATGTATATAGGAAGACAACTGTGCTGAATGTGGTGTGTGTGTGTGTGTGTGTGTGTGTGTGCGTGTGTGTGTGTGTGTGTGTGTGAGAGAGAGAGAGAGAGAGAGAGAGAGAGAGAGAGAGAGAGAGAGAGCAAGCACATACCTCTCCTATTGGTGACTGAACACTTCCTTTCCTTTTCTATTTCACATTTATCCTCTTATTTTCTCCAAAGAAGCCCTATGCCCTGAGTTCTAAAAGGGAGTACCGAGTATAGCTTGCCCAAAGACTGGGACTGTGAATGTGAGCCATGGATTCTGGTTCTCTTGGGTCTCTCTGGGTTCTATGACAGTTGAAGGGTGGTATTATGAAGCAGTTGGTGGCCTGCCAAGGAAGGCACTGAGGACTAAGCAGCAGGGATTTAAGGTCCTCTGCAGTCTGTGGACCTCTTCCTGTCCCAGGCATTGACCTCTTTGATCCATGTCTGCTCTGCGTCATCTCCCAACTTGAATCATCCTCATGATGTCAGCCAGCCTCAGCCTCAGGCTGCAGAACAAGTTGGGTCCTGGGCCAGCCAGCAACCATCCTCAGCTTCTTCTATCCTGAACCTCTCAGAAGCAGAAGGCTGGACTCAGGAGAGAGTAGAGAGCTGTTGGTGTTGCTCAGACTCAACCATGGTTTCTGCTAGAGAATCTGTCCTGTGTGATGCTGGAAAGGTGAAGGCAGAGACAGTAGAACAGACAATTGCTGGGCTTGGGGTCCAGACCTGGCCAAAGGCTTTCTAAATCTTCATGACTGTGCAATACTGTTCTTTCATGTATGACAACCTGCCCAGATGGAGACTGCCTCGATGGCTGTGGGAGGGGGAATGACTCTGGGGACTTGAAGGCAGAAAGGCAATTTGTGTGTCCACAGCTTTCATCCAGCAAAGTGCCAGCCACATGGGAAACCCTCAATAAATGTCGGTGGCATCATACCAAGACTCTTCAAAGCTGGAAAGAGCAGTGGTCTACAAACACAGTTTTATGTGGGGGCAGAGTGCTGGATGCACCAGTGCCAAGATCAGGTGTCGGCTCCACTGGAGCTAGAGCTTAGAGAGCAGGTACAAGGCCTGCCTGGAATGTGTCCTCCTGCACAGCCTCTTAGGGAGCCATGCTTGCAGTGGAACACAGCAGCTGTAGCTGGGGTTGTTGGAGGCTGGGGAAGAGGGCAGGACAGGGTCACCGAGGTTGGAACTGGTTAGAGGGTACAGTACAAGGTCAAAGGAACAGAGAGTCAACAACAAAGGCCTTTCACTGACCAGTCAAGTGTCTGATTCCGTTCTGTGCCTGCCCATTGACCGCCTCTTATGTACCAGGCACAGCTCTGAGATGAAAAGACAGTGTAAGAAGCGCCCTTCACCTTAGGGGGCCTATATTGGTTTGAGTAGATTCTGAAATCAACACATTAGTAGGTAGGATAAAGTTAGGACAAAGTGTTACAAAGAAAATAGACTCTCCAAAGGCTATGACAGAATGGTGTGGGGTGAGGGATACAGGGAGACCCTGGAGGAGATGACATCTGACCCAGGTGACAAGAAGAAGCTATGGGATGTGACAAGGGGACTGTGGGCCAGTAGTTGTAGGTAGAAGCAGTGGAGACAGACCTGGTGTATCTGCATCTGCTTCTTGATGGGCATTCCTCTTCCCCAAGCTCTCCCTTGTCTCTAAAAACATTGTTTTTGAGACATTGTCTTACTTTGCAGCCCAGGTTGGCCTCAGACTCTTTCAGTCCTCCTGTCTCAAACTCCCAACTGCTGAGGTTATAGGCATGAACCACCATATCAGAAAGAACCCTTTCCCTCTTTAACATGAGATACAGACTGGGGGCTGGCAAGATGATTTGGCAAGTCAAGATGCTTGCTACCAAGCTTGACAACCTTAGTTCAACCCCCAGAACCCATATGACTTCCTACAGCTTAAGCTTCAGGTCTCCTGACTTGCACTGGAGGACCCCAGTAGTGGATGCACATGGGCATATGTTTCTGCAAGATTTATAAAAGTCAGGCCAGGCTTGGTAGCTCAAGCCTGTAATCTTAGGATGTGGGAGTGTGAGGTAGGAGGATTTTGGTGAGTTTGAGATCAGGTTCAGATACAGAGGGACACCCTGCCTCAAAAACAAATGAACCACCACTACAAAAACCCCCAAAGCTGGGTATGTGTGCCTTTAATCCCAGCTCTAGGGAGGCAGAGGCAGGAGGATCTCTGTGAGTTTGAGGCCACCTTGTTATGTATATGTTATGTATAGAGAATATCAGGCCAGGCCACAGACAGACACAGTGAGACCCTGCCCCCCCACCCCCCAAAAAACCCAAACAAACAAAACAAAAAAACCAATTAGTTATTGAGGTCCAACTAAAGTAAGACAAGCTGAGGAAACTTCTAGTTTTTTTTTTTTTAATGAGTATGATAAGTAGACTTCAGTGATTCCCAGCTCTTCCTATTCCATGCCTTTATATAGCCATATTGCCTTTTGAAGTAGGCATTTGGTAGTGGAAGTGTGTGTGGGCTTGTGTGTGTGTGTGTGTGTGTGTGTGTGCGCGCGCGCGCGCCCAGCTGGCCTCAAACTTTCTGTGAGGTTGGCCTTGAACTCTGAATCTTTTTGCTTCTCTCTCACAAGTGCTGGGTTCCAGACACAGCGTGCGCCACCACACCCAGCTTAGTGATTAGGTTTTCATGAATGGTTAGCGTAATAAGCAGCACGGGTCGTTACCGGGTTAGCTGGAGAACGAATCAATTTGGGAGTAGACTTTCCCTGTTGAGTCTTCACAGGAGAACCCAGATCCTACGCTGTCTGCTTGACTCCGCTTGATATAACTATGGCGATTTAAAGCTGTGTAATGGTCCAGATCTTATTTGTTTTGTGTATTTGAATCTTTCTAGGAGCTCAGGATGGCACTGATCCTCCACTTTAGCCTTCAGAATACGGGGATTCCATACCTGTGCCACCATATCCCACAGGCTTGGTTCTTAAATGTCCCCTGAATGGCATGTATTGAAGGCTTAGTCAAGATTAGTTGGTGAGAGAAACCTTTAGAAAGTGGGACCTAATAGAAGTTAGGGTACTGACAGCCTTTGAAGGGAAGAGTGGAACCCGGACCATTTTCTCTTTTGGTTCCTATCCAACACGAGGTGAGCAGATTCCCTTTGCTACACACCCTCTGTTCTGCCACAGCCCTAGAGCACCAGGGCAAGCAAGCATAGCCAGTGAGTTAAAATAAGGCTTCCCTTGCCAGGCATGGTGGTGCACGCCTTTAATCCCAGCACTGGAGAGGCAGAGGCAGGTGGATCTCTGTGAATATGAGGTCAGCCTGGTCTACAGAATGAGTTCTAGGACAGCCAAGGCTACACAGAGAAACCTTGTCCAAAAAAACCAAAAACAAACAACCAAACAACCAAGTAGCCAAGTAAGTAAATAAATAAAGCTTTTCTTAGAAGTTGGTTTATTTGGATGCTATGGTCACACCATGGGAAGCCAAGCAAGGCAAGTCAATCACAGAATTGCTCCAATGTAACTGAGTCTGCTTTCTTGGTAAACTATAAACAGATAAAAACAGCCGTGTGCGCACACACACGCCCATGCACACTTCAACACTAAATGCCTATTCAAAAGTCTGTGGAGTTGTAATGACCTGCACCAGGTACGTGCTTAACTCTTCCTTTGGTTTAAGGTAAACCAAGTACCTTTGATCTTGGATAAAAACACTTTGTCCTAACCAAAATACACACCCTTCCTCACAATGATCTGCTTATTTTAGCTACTACTCAGAATCTGATTCTGTCAGCAAATCTTCCCTACCACCCAATAAATTGATTTCGTACAGACTTAAATCTGTTGAATTAAATATTATATAAATCCTGGCAGCCGGTTCGCTACCTCCCTCAATGCTTTACGTTCCTGAATGAAAGATACCACACAGCCTTTATATTTTGACATGCCTTAATCAGCTCAATTGCTAGGCTATTGCCTAACCCCCATGAGATTAATACACCTTTTGTCAATAATCCCGAGTTATTACTTATTAAACTCTATATTGTATCTTGGCTGCTCTGGACCTAAAGGGATCTCCTGGCTCCTTTACAAGGCGGCCAAGCCTCTGTTTTCCTGCATACTCTCAGGCATGACGTCTCTCTTCTCACACTCTCCCGCTATGGCAGATCTCCCCTTTTCTATCTTCCCAATCCGAAGCCCGGGAATCCTAAAGTCCCGCCTCTGTCTGCCCTGCTCAGCCATTGGCTGCCGGCATCTGTATTTACCAATCAGAACGAACTGGGGGCAGGTTCCCAGAAACTAAGTGCAGACGTTTGTGTAATCTTTTTTTTATTTTTTTTTTTTTTTGGGGGGGGGGATGTAATTAACGTTAGAATACAATCAGCAGTGGGCCAACTCGACTACATAGATCTGTCCTTTATTCGTTGGCCTCCTGCTACTTTGTGGCTAGCCTGGATTATACATTATGAGAATCTGTCGGCAAACAAAGCCAGTAAAATCACTTGATCCTGCCTCTCCAACCTGGTCTCATGAGTCACTGAACCAAACTCAGGTGTTATTCTGCTAATTTACCATCTACTTAAGTGGAAAACGCAGGGATTCTCTGAGCAGTTTTATGGGTAGTCTGTTGCAGGGATGAATCTCTGAAGATACACATTAAGAATACCAAGTGGGAGAACTTAGGAAAGGTGGTTTAGGGCCATGGCAACCTAAATGCTAAGGCAGTAATTATCAGACCTGCGCCCCGGAGCTGGCCGACCTGTGTTCCAACACCCACTCTACACTGTGTAAACTGTATTGCTTGACTTCTCAACTCAGCGCCTCAGCTCCTTTATTCACATAATAATGATGACAATATGTATTTGTGACTTATAGGATTATTGAGAGGCTTAAAAAGAATATGCATAAAGTGCTGAGAGCAATGCTCAAACAGTTGATGTTTAATAAATAGCCAAATATTAGTTATTGTTACTTGTTTTTTTGTTTTTGTTTTTTTTTAAACAGAGTCTCACTATGTAGTCCTGGCTGGCCTGGAACTTGATATGTAGAACAAGCTGGCCTCAAACTCACAGAGATCCACCTGTCTCTGCTTTCCGAGTGCTGGGATTAAAGGCATGTGTCACCACACCAAGCCTTGTGTTTTTTTGTTTTTTGTTTTTTGTTTTTTGTTTTTTGTTTTTTTTTCAGAGCTGAGGATCAAACCCAGGGCCTTGCGCTTGCTAGGCAAGCACTCTATCACTGAGCTAAATCCCCAACCCCCTAAGCCTTGTGTTTTGAAACACAGTCTCAACCTTGTCTGAGGCTGGGCTGGAACCCAGTATATGTAGTCTAGGCTTGCCCCAAACCTACAGTCTTCCTGCCTTTATTCCCCACTCCCTCTTCCCCCTCCTGTGCTGAGGTTACATGTGTCTACCATAGTGTTCTGTTTACCTGTGATTCTTTTCTTCAGAAACCTTGGAAGTTATTCAAACTAGGAAAAGATCGTGTTTCCATGGAATACATACTCTATTCTTTAAATAGCAATTATGACAGACACCAGCTAGAACTAAAGAATACTGCATTTGCAATCTCTGTAAAACGTCAACATCCTGTGTTGTACATAATTAAAGAAACATGCCATTTTAAAAAATACTATACTAGCCAATACATAGAGACATGGCTTCATGTGGCCACGGCAACACAATTTACTTATTTATTTTAACATTCTGTTATTTTAAAAAATTGTAAATTAAATACAATTTAGAAAAGAAACACACATACTTGAAAACTTTTAAGTTTCTTTAAAACCATTGAGCAAAAAAAAAAAAAAAAAAAAAAAAAAAAAAAAAAAAAAAATTGAACTTCCACACTGATTTTATGCAGCTTCTTCTAAGACTTAAAACCAAGAGCAAAGTTAAGACTTTTCTCTCTGTGTTAGGTAAGCTTAGATGACTTCCCCCTGGATTGTTGCCTAACAGAAGGCAGGTTCAGCACCTTTATACTTATGTCATTAATCTTACTATTGCCTGGAGTCTGGGAAGATTTACATTATTCATATTCCTTACAGCTGGACCAGCATGGGCTGCATCTTCCACTAAGCTCGCCTCAGATGTCTCCACTTTATTTTATGTACCAATTTGTATATAAGTCTCATTTGTGTTTGTCTCCAATGCCACTCTCCCATCATCATTTCTAAAAAAAAAAAAAAAGTATTGTAAACCTTGTCTACCTAAAATGCTAAGTCCATTTTTAAAAACACTTGCCTAATACTTCCACAACCACTTGAATTAGATCTAAAACTGCCTAGTTCACTTTCTGAGGAGGACATGCAGAAGACAAAGTACAGCATAATGTAACAACTATAAGTCAGCTTATGGTCAAATTCTCCAATTACTAAGATTCAGCTCTGTGGGGATAGATACACGACTGAAGCCAGAACACTGGAATCCTCTTTCTAGGAAATTATATTATCATCTTGCTTAGATAACAAATGGACGCTCTCCCTGTAGACTTGCCACTGGCTGATGATGAGGATGGCCTTGATCGTGGTTGAGCTGACTAACAAGGTGCTGGGGCCAGGGTGGAGAGGTCATAGACCTTGCCTCTGAAGCTTGCAAATGCTGCTTTCCCTGTCCGTGAATCCTTAAGCAAATAAGAACTGAAGGAAGATTGTATAATATTCCACGTATAATGAGCCCATCCCCCAACGCTGGGGATCTAACTAAGGGTCTGGCATGCTGGGCATGTTCCCTGCCACTGAGCTGCTTCTGTAGTCCAGTGAGCTCCTTTGTAAAGAGTTTAGAGTCTTCAGATGGGAGTTTGAATGTAATCTCAGTGTTGTGTAAGGTCATGGAAGAAGCTTTTGTCATTTTTGGCTCTCTTCCTACTCTGGGTAAGATTTTCCCATTTCCTGGGTCACCCTTAAATTATAAGCCCTCTATATTCACAAGGTTCCAAGCCAGGAGTTCTTCGTTTGTGGATTCCACCAATTGCAGGTTGAAAAGATTAAGGGAGGAAAATTTCCATCTATACTAAACATATTGAGGCCTGCCATTACTCTCTAAGCAACAGAGTGTCACAACCATGTATATAATGTTTCCTTTGTGCTAGGTTCCATAAGTAGTCTAGATGTGGTATAGGTATATGGGAGGAAGTGTATAGGTTCTACGAAAACACTACGCTGTGAAATTTTATAAAAGACTTGAGAAGTTGGGAAGTTATGGTATCTTAAGGGATTCTGGAAACCTTTGTGGGTACCAAGGAATCACTATATTCAAAATCTGCAAGGTCGACTATTGATGTTGGGGCTCCTGTCTGATTGGCCATGTGAGGCTGATGTGGGGTTTCTGGGGAGGTCCCTGTGTGGAGGCAGAGGAGGTAAAATAAACCCACAGGGGAACCAGATTTTATTATCTCCTTTTGGATTGCAGGATCAGATCTCATGGGAAGTTTGAGTCTCACGTGCTCAGTACTATAGACTACTAAATTGCTGGCTGGAATCGCCTGGCCTGGAATTAGCCACAGAGTCCTGATTCACTCACTCCTCAATAAAGTTGCACCTCCCTCAGACATTAAGAATGCCATTTACCTCACTGGAAGCTCTTCCTCCCCTCATCCCTCATCTGTTCAGAATCTATGGTTCACGTGATGAACTTTTATATTGTAGAAAACCAACCTGGGACAGGCATATCCACTAAAGTATGCTTGCTTCTGGCAACAGCCATTGTTCAGTTTGATCATGATTATGGCTTGCCCTTTTTGGGGTGTGTGTGTGTGTGTGTGTGTGTGTGTTTGTGTGTGTGTTGTTGCTACTGCTGTTTTTAGACAAAATCTTACTATATGTATGTAGCTCAAGCTAGCCTTTAACTTGCTACGTAGCCAAGACTAACTTCAAATCTTTTGCTTCATCCTTCCAAGTGCAGGGACGAGGTTTGTATGTCTGTGCTTGATGGTTTATCTTTTTATTTAAGACTAGACTAAACAGTTAGAATGCAAGGCACAAATGCCCTGGTGTGCATTGGCTTCATTCTCTCATCTCTGTATCAATAGACAAAGGCTCATAGATTTTACTATCTACATAGTATTTGTCTTCAGTAAAACTAATGGATGTGCCTCAGCTGGGGACAGCTTGGCTATTACTCGTGAGGCCTTGGGTTGATCTTCCATGTGACCACCATCCCTGGGATCTAGCACAAGTGTCCCTTTGACTTGGGTGACAGGATTTCTTGTTTACCTCTCCACAACTAACACAGCTTGTAGGAGTCAGTGCAGAGGACTCAAGCAGACACAAACTGTAGAGTGAAAAATTATAAAGACCATTTTATGAATTATATACAGGTTCCTCTGAATTATATACAGTTCCTCTGAAATGTTCCACTGTTCTTGGTTAACCCCCCCCCCTCCGTCTTTCCAGTGTTACAGCCTGCTGGTGTTCAAAATTTGTAAAGCAAGCAATCATGTACAACTGCACGAAAACACAACCTATCATGTGTAACCACGCAAAAATTCCTCCCTTTCCCTACTCCATGCTATAAAAAACCCCTCAGCTTGCTGGCCTTTTGTCAAAATTCTGTTCCTGTGTGGATGAGCAGTTTTGACCTTGGCTAGCCAACTTTCTCCCTAATAAACCTCTGTTAATTGCATCCAGGTATGGTTTCTTGTGATTTTTGGGTGGTCGTGATTTCCTAAGACTTGAGGAAGGGTCTCCCGAGTTTGGAGGTCTTCAAAACATAACTAAGACTTTTATTATTAATTTTTTAAGGTGCTGAGCATTGAATTTATGGCCTTCGTATGCTAGGCAAGTACTCTACCACTGCACTGTTCCCCTCTTCGAAGATGTTTGTCATATGTGGTTCCTTTAAAAATATATATAGCCTGGCAGTGGTGGCGCACGCCTTTAATCCCAGCACTTTGGAGGCAGAGGCAGGCGGATTTCTGAGTTTGAGGCCAGCCTGGTCTACAGAGTGAGTTCCAGGACAGCCAGGGCTACACAGAGAGACCCTGTCTCGAAAAACCAAAAAAAATAAAGAAAGAAAGAAAGAAAGAAAGAAAGAAAAGAAAAGAAAGAAAGAAAAAAAAGAAAAAAAAAAGAAATCATCCCTTGAGATGGGGTCACTAACATGACCTTGCCTCCAGGGAAACTGATGGTTTACTTTATAGTCTTTTACAAATGGAAGGGAGTGTCCTGCTCTGTTTTCTTCTCCTCCCCCGACCCCCAGCAACATAACCAGCCATTTCAAGATCCAGGTACCACAGCCACAAGCCACTCTCACCATGATAGCCAGCATCCCCTGAATGGTGAGCCAGAATAAAACCTTCCCCTTTTGTTTCTGTCAGCTAGTCTGTCACAGCAATGAGAAAAAAAAATAATTAAAGCAGCCATCTGCATGTGATCGGAGGAGGGTTGTGTTTGTCTTCCAACCAAGGGCTCTAAGAGCTAATAATGTCTGATTGGCTACACGTTCTTTTCCCTTGACACAGCATTGTAGCATTCCAGACAGTATCTGTCCCATTGGTCTACACTCTGGAGCAAGAACAACATGAGACAAACACCAAGAAAACTATGATGCAGAGCCTGAGGAACAAACAAGTCTGTTGTGAGGGGACTCGAAGGGTGGTTTCTACCACCTACTGAGAGTCTAATGGCCTCCTCAGCCTCTTCCACCCAGTCTGCTCCTTCTCAAGGAAGAAGGAATAAATGCACAGGAGCAGAGTTAGAAGTTTTGTTTTGTTTTTAAGATTTATTTATTTATTTTATATAAAGAGAGCATTTGATCCCATTACAGATGATTGTGAGCCACCATGTGGTTGCTGGAATTGAACTCATGACCTCTGGAAGAACAGCCAGTGGTCTTAACCCCTGAGCCATTTCTCCAGTCCCGAGTTAGAAGTTTTTAACATCACACACACACACAAAAAAAGATTTAGCTATGTGTACATGTGTGTGTGCATATGAGTGCAAGTGCTCACAAGTCACAGAGTCCAGAGGGTGTCAGATACCCTGGAGCTAGAGTCACAGGCAGTTGTGAGCGGCCTAGTGCTAAGTGCAACACTCAGGCCCTCTGCAAAAGCAGTACATCTCTTAACCACTGAGTTATCTCTCTAGCCCTCATTATTAACATTCATAATTACAGTGTGTGTGAGTGTGGGTGTGCACACACATGAGTGTATCACATCATTTATGTGGAGGTCAGAGGACAACTTTTGGAATTTGTTTTTTTCTTCTACAATATCAGTCTCAGGTATCGAACTCGGTTTGTCAACTTCCTCAGGCTCCCTTTACCCACTGAGCCATCTCATTGGCCTGGCCTAAATTAGGGGTTTTCTTCCATGGCCCCCAGAACCATGAATGAGGAGTAAGTGTTCTTTCTCAGCATACATTATTAGAATGGGGGTGGGGTGGGTGTATAATCCAGAAAGGAAGTCTTGGTGCTATAGTTTGGATATGGAATGTGTCTTATGGGTCTTTGTAGAAGTTTGGTTCTCAGGGTAACACTGCTGGACCGTGAGTGGTTGAACTTTAAAAGGTAAGGCCTAGTGGGAGATCTCCAGGCCATCATGGGCATAGGACCATGGTCTCTTATGTACTGACCCTGAGGTAGGTAGTACCAGGTATTAGCTTGTCTTTATTTCTGTGGTTAGAGTCTTGTTTCTTGACTAGGAGTCTTAATAAGAAATCTGTTGGGGCTGGAGAGATGGCTCAGCGGTTAAGAGCACTGATTGCTTTTCCAGAGGTTCTGAGTTCAATTCCCAGCAATCACATGGTGGCTCACAACCATCTGTAATGGGATCTGATATCTTCTTCTGGTGTGTCTGAAGACAGCTACAGTGCACTCACATTCATAAACTAATAATTCTTTAAAAAGAAAAAAAAGACAACTGTTAACAGGTTAGGTTGTTTAGATGTACAAGAAGCCAAACTGAGAATCAGGGTCCTTTACAAAGGACAGACCTGCTTCCAAGAAGAGAAACCAACCAGCCATGATAAAAGACACTTGACAGAACATGGGTCCGGATGTTTTGGGAATCATGGGACAATTGTAGAGAGGGGACAACTCAGTGTCAGGGGTTAGGGACTTCTCATCCAGAATGTGTTAAACTCTTTTGAATACTTATTGTTCCTTCCACCCAAGGACAAGTCTCCAGAGGCCACATTTTGTTGCATGGGCCATATTCTTGCTCATGACAAGTAGGCTTTGAAATGAACAACTGCTCCAAGCTGGGGTAATAATCAGTCTGTCTTTCTCTGGAAAATTGGTATTGAACCTTGAAATGTTATCAGATGAGATGGCTCAGTACAAGAAAATGCTGCTGCTATAGATCAGGCCCGCAGACCTTAACACAACTGACTCCATGATAGAAGTACCATTCAGGCCATAAAACTCAGCATATAGACAGCATCCATCACCTGCCAAAACAAAACCTTAATCTATCAAAGTCCATAGTTCTGGGAAAGTTTCTCTCTCTCTCTCTCTCTCTCTCTCTCTCTCTCTCTCTCTCTCTCTCTCTCTCTCTCTCTCTGCACCTCTCACTGTCTCTGTCTCTCTATCTGCCTCTCTCTCTGCCCCCCTTCTCTCCTTTATGAGATAAAATTTCTATGTGTATCCTTGATGTCCTGGAACTTGCTCTGTAAACCTGGCTGAAATGTTTTATATATGGAAACAGAAGTCTGGCTTAGTGGCATTCACCTGTAGTCCCAACTTCCTGGAAGGCTGAGATAGGAGGATCAGTTAAACTTAGGTGTTTGAAGGCACCTGGGCAAAATGCCTCCTCTGGAACAGTCTGGATCTGTCTTTGTGCTATATATGAGAAACTTCTTTATGTTTGCAGAAAAATTTTAAAAATCTTTTCTTTTTAGATTTACTTCTTTTATGTGTATCCTTTATGTATTTTGCCTGCATGTTTAGATGCACACCTCATGTGTGCATAGTGCCCATTCTCACAGCCCACCGCCCCACATCAGATCCTCTGGAACTGAAGTTACAGGTGGTTATGAACCATGTGGGTGCTGGGATCTGAACCTGGGTCCTCTGCATGAGCAACAAGCACTTTAAACAACGGAACTATCACTCCTGCCCATTTTGCAGATGAACCTCAAAAAGCAAACTTACTTGTGTGAAAAATTACACAAGCTCATTTCTAATAATTCATTGTTTGTTTGTTTTTCAAGGCAGGGTTTCTCTAACCCTGGTTGTCCTGGAACTCATTTTGTAAACCAGGTTGGCCTTGAACTCAGATATCCGCCTGCCACTGCTTCACAAGGGCTGTGCCACCACTACCTGGCATAATTATTCTTTAAAGGTTAGATTTTATGTACTATTATTGGAGGGGGCACTGTGTGGAAGCTGTGGGACAACTTTGCGGAGTCAGGTTCTCTGCCCTCACCTTTCAGTAGGTTCTGGGGGTCAAACTCAGGCTGCCAGGTTCCCACCCCTAATGCTGTTCTCAACTTCGCTGTCTTCCCAGGTTGGTTTTCATCTTAACTTTTGAATTAGAACCTTCATTCCACTCTGATTACTGTGTAAAGCGAGAGAGAGAGAGAGAGAGAGAGAGAGAGAGAGAGAGAGAGAGAAATTTAAAATTTTTTAAATTGCTTTTGAAAAGATAACTGAAACTAGTTTAAGCCACAACTACACCTGTCATCCTGACACTTGGGAGATAAAGCCAGAAGACCAAAAGTTCAAGATAATCGCAGAGTATGCAATGAGTTTGAGGCTTTCCAAAGTTACAGGAGACCTTGTCTCAAATGACAAGAAAAACCCAGGTGTGTTTCTACACAGCTTTCATCCCAGCACTCAGGAGGAAAAGGAGGGTGGACCTCTGTGAATTGGAGGCCAGCCTGGTCTACATAGTGAAGTGGGGGGAAAAGGTGGGAAAGAAAGAAAGAGGACAGTTCAAGAAAGGAAGTTAATCTCAGTGGCTTCCAGCTCAGCAGCGGAGTATTTATGTAGTCACAATACATAAGGTAAACACTGGGCAATGGATTTCCACTCTTAGCATCAACAGACAGACAAAACTCGGAAGACAAATTAAAGACAACGCAGTAGCAGTAAACACAGCAGCCTCCACTTTACCCAAGGAAAATGTCTGAAAGAGTAAACAAGGAGTGTGTGTGTGTGTGTGTGTGTATGTGTGTGTGTGTTACACTGATTATTTTTCCAGCCTCCTTTATTTTCTTAAGATGGGCCATGCAGATCAAAGTCAGGTCTCTAGGCTTGACAGCAGATGCCTTTGCACACGTCTTGCTGGTCCACTGAACAACAATTAATTAAAAACATTTTTTTTTTTTTTTTTAAATTATGGCTGGAGAGATGGCTTAGCAGTTAACACCAGCTGCTCTTCAGGATGACCTGGGTTCTATTCTCAGCATAGTGTTTCACCATCTGTCATTCTAGTCCCAGGGGGATCTGATGCCTTCTGGCCTCTGAGAACACCAAGCAAGCACAAGGCTGTATCATGAGCATGCAGAAGGGTGTCACTTGGAGCTCAAGGAGCCACATGTGGGTACCAGAGTCAATGGCAGAAACAGAAAAAGAAGGAAGAAGTCCAGAGTGTAACTGCACACAGACAGGGAAAAAAAAAATGGCCACAGAAGCAAACACAGATACCTCTACTAATCAATCTTAAGGAGATATACATTGTGCCTATTTTCTAAATATCCAAGAGGAGCTTGTACACTCCTCAAAAGGCCTGTTTCTTGAACCTCTGCAGCTTCTCCATGAAGAACCAGTTAATGCTATGGAAACTTCAAGATCAAGTTGTAATAGAGTGATGACACATCAGAGCCTCTCCCCCAAAATATCAGTACATTAAATCTTTTAAAAAATACTGCCGGGTAGTGGTGGCGCATGCCTTTAATCCCAGCACTTGGGAGTCAGAGGCAAGCGGATTTCTGAGTTCAAAGCCAGCCTAGTCTACATAGTGTCTTGTCTTAAACAAACAACACACAAATAGGGGCCAAGAGATAGTTCAGAAGGCTCTTGTTGAGCCTATCAACCTGAGTTTGATCATCAGAACCCCGCCCCCACCCTTTTTAAAGGAGGTCTGTCTTCATTCTATGTCTACCCTCTTAGGTACTGAGAGAAAAAGATGTGAAGAAGAGTTCAAAAGCCAAGGATGGTTTCTCCCCTGTAAAATCCTTGCACCTGGAGGGCAGAGGCAAGTGAATTGCTGAGATCGTCGTTAGGACTCAAACCTGGGACAAAAGGCTGAGGTTCCTATTTAACATATTAAAGCCGATGGATGCATCAACAGGTTCTGTCAGCATCCTTTAGTACCTACCAGTTACAGGGTCCTCCGTGCTGGCACACCCTGTCCCCTACCCTAAACTCCTCCAGCCCAGAGGCTAGAGCCAGCAGGAGGCATCTGATCCACATCTGATCCACATTAGGGGCTGGAGCCAGAGGAATAGAATTTTGAGAAAGGGTTGGAGCTGAGTTCACGACCCCTCCCCCATCTCCCTGTTCTGCAGCAGTATTCCATGGCAGTTAGGGTCTGCTTGGCAGAATGGGGAGGGGCCTTCTCTTGGATCTGAAGCTCAGGTGCCTGGAAAGAGGTCCCCCCATTCTTGCTCAGACACTAGGCCTGTGATGGAACCTGACTTGACTAAGGAAGAATCTGAGAGGATAAGGACCGGGTGAGTGTGGAAGGGGAAGGGGATGAGGCACGAACCAGGATGGAGGAAGGGTGAGCCGGGCAGAGCAGAGGCCGTGGGGAGGACTTCTGTCCCTTCTTCCAGCAGGAACAGGCAGTCACGCACGGAGCAACGGCGCAGCTCACTGTTGCCCCTTCAATGGAAAATGACACATAGCTCCCGCTGGAAGGCCCAGGTGTTGGCCTCAGAGTTGAGCCTGGTGGCCTTCCTCCTGCTGCTGCTCATGGTCTTCTCCAAGAGATGGCTGTACCCCTCAAAGAGCCGTTTCCATCAGCGTTACCCCCAAAACATCACCAAGAGAGTCTACACCTCCATCCACAGTATGTCCACAGGACTCCTGTACATCTGCATAGCCAAGAGCTGCCCCAGCTCAGACAATGGGGAAGGTGAGTTCCTGGGTCCCGTCCCAGGTCTCCAGCCTGCCTTGACCTCCGTGGTGGCCCCCACCATCTCGTTCCCTCCCATCAGCTGTCTTCATTTGGCTTGCAAGATGACATGGTGAGGTCAGGGTCATTGTCTTCCTTCGGTGTGGTCAAATCAGTTTGTCTGACCCAGTAGAAGATGTCACTGTTTTGGGCAAAGCCCACACAGGTCTTCCCTTCAAGAACGTTGAGAGGTGTCTGGATGAGTCCGAATAACATTGTTTCTCAGCTGGGAGGTGCTGTTTCTCCTTCTAGCTTTGCATGCCCAGAGCTCTGAGAGGACTCCTGGACCCTGACCTTCTCTTGTGGTCATTCCCTATCCCTGCCTTCTTCCTTTCCTCCTGCCTGAGTTCTTGCTTCTCTGAGCCAGCTCTAAGTTTCTCTTTTACTGTTTGGCTTTCTTATTCCTTCCTTCCCTGAATTCTCACAACTGTTTAATTTCTGATGTAATGTCCTGTTCAGGATGTCCCTTTCCATCTGCCACTCTCCTTTCTGTAAGCAAAAAGAGGTATATCTTATATCGTGTGTGTGTGTGTGTGTGTGTGTGTGTGTGTGTATACAGGTATTATATCTTCATGCCGAATCTGGGGAAACAAATATCATTTATGGTATACTTACTCTATTTGTCCAAATGGATCTTGTGTTGGCCGTAAGAGTAGGAGTAATTGACCTTATTTTACAGATGGGAAGATTGGAACTTATCTATAATTCATTATGTAGCCCAGGGTGACTTTGAACTCCGGGCCCTCTTCAAACCCCTGAGGGCTAGTTTTACAGACATGAGTCACCACACTTGATATATACACTCATGGTTTTTTGTTTTGATTTTTGTTTTTTCCAGACAGGGTTTCTCTGTGTAGCCCTGGCTGTCCTGGAACTTGCTCTGTAGACCAGGTTGGCCTTGAACTCAGAGATCTGCCTGCCTCTGCCTCCCGAGTGTTGGGGGTTCTTAAAGGTGAGCACTATCACTGCCCAGGTCACAGAATCCAATTTCAAAAGGCTCTTGAAATTTTGGTGGGTGAGACCTCATTGGAGGAAGGAGCTTACTGGGGAGGGTAACTGTGGGTGTTATCTTTCTTTTTGAAAAGATAAATGTTAAACTCTATTTTATGTGTATGAGCATTTTTGTGTACATGTATGTCTGTATGCCATGTCTATGTGCTGTATGCATGCCTGGTACCCATAGAGGCTAGAAGAGGGCATCGAATCCCCTGGAATTGGAGTTACACACAGTTGTGAGTCACCATTTGGGTGTCAGGAACTAAACATGGGTCCTCTGATAAAAGCAGCAAGTGCTCTTAACCGATGAGCCTTCCCCTAACTCCTCTCGGGAGTATCTTGCCGTTGGCCCCTTCCTGTTTTCCTCTCTATGCTTTCTGTCTCCTAATAAGTGAAGAATCTACGATTTGCACAGCTTATGCCACACACTCCTGATACTGTGATGGCCCAACTATCTGGTGCCATGGGACCGTGGACTAGATTCTCCTAAGCCAGGGACCAGAATAAGCTTTTCTCAACTTTAAGTCATTTTGTCAGGTTCTTAGCCACAGTGATGAATAAGTAACTAATAGAAAAACTGGTTACCAAAGTGTGGGGTTCATTCCTGAACTCACTATGTACCTTGCACCCATGGCTAACCTCTTACCTCAGCCGTTGCTGAGCTCAAAAGTACTAGCCAGCACACTGGTTTTATTTTTTAATCCATATATTCAAATGGTTGGAATTGTCAAGCAGTCTTGTAAGGGTCCATGATTCGAAGAAGACTGACACCCTGGACTCAAATTCAAATAGTATGTAAATGAAATGTAAAGAAAGTTTTATTCTGTAGAAGTCCAACATGCTGGGGTCTCCCCATTCCCAGGATAGATACCCAAGTGAGTTTGCAGGCCCAATTTAAAGCACATCAGGGAACTGTGGAGTAGGTGAGCTCTAGGTTCATCTGTTGGGTCCATCTCTACCACAGACATTCCATTGCTGGGGTGTGGGGGCTGGAAACTTGCTGGGGGGTCTGGAGACTGTTAACTGAGGAAGTAGCTGGGGAAGTCTGGAAACTGCTGTTGACCCATTGTCCTTGCTTCAGGCCAGGTGGCAGGGACATTCCATTAACTGGGCGTGAAGGCTGGAGCCTGTTTTTTTTTTTTTTTTTTTTTTTTTTTTTTTTTTTCCTGTTAGTAATTTAGTAATTGAATTGCCTGGGCTCGCCAGCTGGACTTGCCCAGTTTTTAGGCCTAGTCTCCTTAACTGTCAATCTGAAGTCTGTCATGGAGTCTGCCTAGCCTTCTCAGTCTCCAGATCAGGAATCTTACTTGAGGGAAAGTATTGATCCCTAATCTCAACTGTGCAGGATTTCTTTGGTTCCGGACAACCTGAGTGTTGTCCCCAAATTTGTTCACTTGACTGTATTTCATTTTTTGTGAATCCTGAGTTCCTATTTTTTGTCATTTTCTCCCCCCAGACAATTTTAAGATGTGGACAGTCCATCCAATTTTTGGGGTGGCTAAGATAAGTTTCACCCTGGCCGTAGGGCTGGGTTTGGTCCTCACCACCTGGCTGCACCTGCCGTACCTGCCCTGCCTGCAGAGAATGCCATTCTTTGGCTTGATTGGGATCATCCTGAGCTTCTGTGAAGGTGCCCCCCAGCTTTGAAAAAGGTTCTTAATTCCCTAGCCCACATGGTCCTGGGCACATCTCCCTCTTCTCTGGGAGAGGGGGGGTAGGGGTGGAGTGAGGGTTGGGGGCGGTGAGGGGAGGAGAGGGAAGTGAGAGCAGGAAGTGTTTTCTGATTGCTGGAGACAGTAGAGATTGATTTCCTCAGTGTGTGTGATTTGTGGCTGTAGCTCGGCAGATGAGGCAGACCCCCTGTGCGATTCTTAGGTGAGAATAAGATCTCTCCACTCCTGCCTCCCAGTCACCTTAATTTTCCTCACCCTCCTGTTGTTCCCTGTTAACCTCTGGATCTACGAGCTGAAGAAGAACGTATCGGTTCCCATCGGCTGGAGCTATTTCGTTGGTTGGCTGGTGCTCATTCTGTATTTCACTTGTGGTAAGTGGTTATGAGACCCTGGGGGAGGAAGGGAGTTGGGTGGGTCAGGGCAGAGACTGTGTGGTTGGAAGAGGCAGGTAACCCCTCTCACCCACCCCCAGCCCCGGAAGTCCGCAAGGTCTTAACCTTCCCTTCAGCATACCTCACCTATCAGCTCTCAGCTTCTCCCTCTTGTGTTCCACCCCCCCACATCGCCGCCAGGGATCCTTTGCTACCTCAACCATAAAAACTTCTGGAGTCTAATTATGAGCAGCTCCTCCATCAGCACACCTTGCAGCAGCTCAGAGCGGGAGCCTCCGATGAGGACTTCACAGACCTCCGACAACCTGGAGAGCATCCCGAAGCCTACTAAAGATAACCAAAGGCCATTAAGTTCAGATACAGCCACCGCTAACTAGGACTGTCTTCATCATGACAAAGGATGAGCAGAGGAGGATTTGGGAACCAGCTTTGCATTCCTCCTTCTCAACTTGGCCTTGTCTGTGGCTCAGGTGATGTGGAATAAATTGCCCATGTCTTCATCCTGTCTGACGGTTGTCGAGGAGAACTAGAGGAGGGAGAGGAAGGGAGAAAAACAAAACCCGCTGTGTTTGTTTCCCAGTTCTTCCTGCCTGTGAACTTTTTGGAGCCTGATCCTCCCAGCAGCCTTTGCGGCAGTGCGCCTGTGCATTACATAGGAAGGACTCCATGGTACAGACACTTACCTGTCACTCACAAGATTCTGGGTTTGATGTAGCAGCACTGAAAACCAAAAAACAGAAGTAAATTTAGCCAGGCTTTGGTGGCACATACCTATAATGCCAGGAAGTTGAGGCAGGAGGATGGCCAGCCTGAGCTCTATGAGACTATGCCCTCAGAAACAAAAATAAAACTAGCCAAACTACACAGATGTATGTGGCTGGAAGATGACGGCACGTTTTGCAGGATCACAAACATATTTCTCTAGAGGGCTAGCCAGACAACATAGGTACAAGGGACACCAAGTCTATATATAATCTCTCTCTCTTATAGTAAGATCGAGTTGATGGTTCATTGCTGGGTAAAAATTTATCCCTGACTTATTGCCTTGAAGTAATAAAGGTTAATTTACATAGAGTCTGGGGGACAGGAATCTTGATTTTTCAGTTGACAAATCACACTCGTGTATGTATGTATCCTATACCATGATGATTTGAAGCATGTTTACAATATGGACTGGCTCAAAGAGCTTATTAACATCTGCATTACCTCAAAGACTTTTTTTTTTAATGTGGAAAGAACACCTAAACTCTACACTTAAGAAATTTTTTCCCGGGCAGTGGTGGCGCACGCCTTTAATCCCAGCACTTGGGAGGCAGAGGCAGGCGGATTTCTGAGTTCAAGGCCAGCCTGGTCTACAGAGTGAGTTCCAGGACAGCCAAGGCTACACAGAGAAAACCTGTCTTGAAAAACCAAAAAAGAAAAAAAAAAAAAAACAATACACCATTGAGTCCGGTGTGGTCGTACCACCACTTGCAGTCCTAGCATTCTATAGGCTGAGGCAGGAGGATTGTCCAAGTTCAAAGCTATAAACACACACACACACACACACACACACACACAGAGCCAATAGTCGTCATGTACTACAACTGTGCTGATCCCCTGAATTTATTCCTCCTTTCTGATGAAAAGCTATACCTCTTGGGCCCATGTAGATGGCTCAGTGGGTAAACATGCTGGCCGCCAAGCCTGAGTTTGGTCATGAAGTCCTGAGTTTGGTGTTGTAAATGGCAGGACTTCTTCCTCTTCTTCTTCCTCTTCTTCTTCCTCTTCCTCTTCTTCTTCTTTCTTTTTGTTTGTTTGTTTGTTTGCCAAATATCCCATTCTAGACATGCACCACGTTTTCTTTCTCTTAGCTCCCCTTAATAGGCATTTAAGGTAGACTTCGTGTTTTGGTTGCTGTGAGTAGTGCCTTTATCAGGGAATGCAGACACCTCCTTGGCTTATTAAGTCCATCTCCTTGGAATGAATATGCACTCAAGAAATGGAGCTGCCATAGCTGCACAGCCCTTTCCCAGGGTCTCTCATGAGGTTACAAGTCAAGATATTGGCTGGGAAGCAAGGTATGATGACCAACACCTTTAATCCCAGCATTTGGGAAGCAAAGAGGGCTGAGTTTGAGGCCAGCCTGGTCTACAAAGCAAGCTCCAGGCCAGCAAGGGCTACATAGAGCGACCCTGTTTCCAAAAAAAAAAAAGGAGCCTGTGACTGCCTTCATGGCTGGAGCTGGAGGACCAGCTTCCACGAAGGGCCATGCACATCCATTTGCAGAAAGCCTCAGTTCTTGGCTACAGGATTCTGTTTGTCCATGGTTAACTGTGCCCAGAGGAAACAGTCTAGTAGAGAGGAAGGAGGAAACCCTGGTGCCTTTTATGATCTAGTTTTGAAAATAAACAAAAAACCCACAATATCATTGAGGGCTGAGGATTTAACTCAGTGGTAGAGTGTTGCCTGCTATTCCAAAGGCCTTGGGTTTGATCCCTAACTCTAAAAACAAACAGCAGAGCAAAAGCAGGCACTCAGAGACGTTTTGTGTGTGTGTGTAAATACAGCTCCTTTTTCATTTTGTATTTTTGTTTAATGTTTAGTGTGTTTGTTGTTTTTTTTGTTTGTTTGTTTGTTTTGTTTTCCAAGACAGGGCTTCTCTGTGTAGCCCTGGCTGTTCTGGAACTCACTCTGTAGAACCAGGCTGGCCGTGAACTAAAAGACTCACCTGCCTCTGCCTCCTCAATGTTCTGTGCCACTATCGTCTGGCTAAAGTGTATTTCGTATAGATTACAATTAATTATTTTTTTCTACATAAAGAACCGGCAGGACATCTCACTCAGTAGATGGCCTTAGATAATCCATTCAAGGAAGGCTGCTTTATCTAGCCTAGAGAGGCCTATGTTCTTTGAATACTGGTGGAACACTGAACATCTATCTCTAGACCATATTTCTAGATTGGACTATCATAGTTTGGGTAGAATCCTGGTAAAAAAAACATTTTTGTGGTTGACTTTGGTATAGCTGCTGGTGACCGTCCCTACTTGTCTTCAGATGTCCAACCAGGGAGAAGACCTTTTAATTCCCTTGTAAAATTTGCTACTTTTGCCAGCTGCTGGTAGTACACGCCTTTAATTCCAGCACTTGGGAGGCAGAGGCTAGTGTATCTCTGCAAGTACCGGGCCAGCCTGGTCTACAGAGCAAGTTCCAGGACAGCCAGGACTACACAAAAGAAACTGTCTCCAAAACCCAAAAAAGAAAAAAAAAATGTGAATTTTTAAAATCGATGATAGCCGGGCGGTGGTGGCACACGCCTTTAATCCCAGTGCTTGGAAGGCAGAGGCAGGTGGATTTCTCAGTTCAAGGCCAGCCTGGTCTACAGAGTGAGTTCCAGGACAGCCAGGGCTACACAGAGAAACCCTGTCTCGAAAAACCAAAAAAAAAAAAAAATCGATGATGACATTCTATAGTTTCGGGTACTCGGGGATGGTGAGTTCAATATCAGCCAGGCTAACACGGTAAGATGCCATGTCAAAACAACACAAGCCCACCACTGTGACCCTCCAAGACCCAAGGATTTGTGAACAGACACTGTAGTAAAATATGCACTTAGTCATCTTAGCTTTTGTGCTGTGTGGGGGTCTGTGGCGTTTAGTGCTTGCCCAGGTGCTGCAGCCAGCACCATCAAAAACAACATTTCATCTCCACAAGTTGATGTTCCACCCATTCAACACAGCTTCCCACTTTCTCCTAGCAACCTCCATTGCCCTGACTGTGTCCATCACTTCATTCTCTGTGTCAACCCATACAAGTAGAGCCATGCAGTATTTGGTGTTTGGTTAACTTCAACTAGAACGATGTTTTCAAGAAGCATTAATATTAGAACATAGGACTTTCATTTTAAATAAGTATTAAAAAATGCTTTGGGACTAGAGGGATGGCTCAGAGGTTAAGAGCACTGACTGCTCTTGTACAGGACCCAGGTTCTATTCCCAGTACCTACCTGGAAGCTCATAACTGTCCATGATTCCAGTTCTAGAGGCTCCCACATCCTCTTCTGACTTCCCTGCACTCACACATGGAGTGAAATAAATAGGCTTTAAAAAAAATCTCGAACTTGGGAGGCAGAGACAGGCAGATTTCTGAGTTCGAGGCCAGCCTGGTCTACAGAGTGCGTTCCAGGACAGCCCAGGCTATACAGAGAAACCCTATCTCAAAAAAACAAACAAACAAAAAAAAACCAAAAAATTCCACAGATGGGTTTTTTTTTTTTTTTTTTAAGAGGCAGGAATGATTTAACTTGTTTACACTAATATTCCAGGGATCACAATACTACTCTAGCTATCTCAGCAGTTAAAAGCCCACTGGGTTCGATGCTTGCCTATCTATACAAGTTCCAGGCCAGCCAGGGTGATATAGTAAGATTCTGTCTCAATTAGGAAAAAAAGCTGGGCGGTGGTGGTGCACGCCTTTAATCCCAGCACTTGGGAGGCAGAGGCAGGTGGATTTCTCAGTTCGAGGCCAGCCTGGTCTACAGAGTGAGTTTCAGGACAGCCAGGGTTACATGGAGAAACCCTGTCTCGAAAAACAAAACAAAACAAAACAAAACAAAACAAAAAAAAAAAAAGGAAAAAAAACCCTTAAATAATATTCCACTATCTATTTACCATTTGCTGTTTGTTTAGTCATTCACTGATAGATGTTTGGGTGGTTTCTACATCTTGGCTGTAATAAATAGTGCTGTTATAAAAATGGACATTTGTGTGTATTACATATAAAAGTACATATTCACACATATATAATCTGAGACATGTAAGTTTAGACTGCAGTCATCCTGACTTTTCTGTCTGCTCTGACCCACTTCCATCTGTGTTTCCTTACCTCCTCTCTCCCTCCTTCTTCTCTTTTCTTTCCCTTTTTTTTTTTTTTTTTTGAGATATCTGGCCTGGAACTCCCTGTGTAGACTGAGTTGGCTTTGAACTCACAGAGATCCTCTCTTTTCTGCCTCTGAGGTGCTGGGATCAAAGGCATCTGCCACCATACCAAGCTTGTACTCTCAGTAAAGTCTCTGCTCCTGCCCCCAGAGTTGGCTCCGGTCAGTAGTGCCACACGTCCTCCTTCAGTAGATGGACACACTGCTCATCAAAGCTCCCCAGCTCTCTGTCTTCAGGGAACATGTCAAGATGGCAACTCTTGTCTTCCTTGTGTGGATTCCGTGACTCGTTCTGGTAGAGAATGTATGTATTTGCAAGTCGGACTTCCCTCCACTCAGTAACTGAGGAAATTCAAGACACAAGCTGCTCTGCTGCCCTCGGTGTTTGACTGAGAGACAGAGGCGGAGCCCATAGCTGATGGACAAACATACCTCACCAGAGAATATCTAGAGTCAAAAAGGCCAGTGGGTCTGTGAAAGGATATTGGACATAACTATCCCTAGGGACCTGTGCACTAACATCAACAGATGAAATGTCCGTCAAAACTGTCTCAGGATAAAACTCACTGCACAAACCTAGTGACCTGAGTTAAATCCCTGAACCCATGGTGGAAGGAAAGAATGGACCCTTGAAAGTTGTCCCCTGACCTCCGCATGCATGACCCTCCCACAGTAAATAATACTTAAAACAACACAATGGGTTTTAGTACTCCTGTTACATAAAATCCAAAGCCACTGACGCCACCCAATGCTAGCAAGAATGTGATGGGACTTCTCACTCAGTAAGAATGTACAACAGTGCCGGGCAGTGGTGGCCCACGCCTTTAATCCCAGCACTTGGGAGGCAAAGGCAGGCGGATTTCTGAGTTCGAGGCCAGCCTAGTCTACAGAGTGAGTTCCAGGACAGCCAGAGCTACACAGAGAAACCTTGTCTCGAAAAACAACAACAACAAAAAGAATGTACAACAGTAGGGCCACATGGAAAAGCAGCCTGATAATTTCTTCAAAAGTGAACATACTCTTACCATATGATCCGACCGGACTTGCTCCTAGGAGTGCAAGTTCAATGACTGAAATCTTTTCTTTTTTCTTTTTTAAATAATTTTATTTTTTTATGTTTATTAGTGTTTTGACTGCATATATGTCTGCACGAGGATTCCTCTGGAACTAGAGTTACAGACAGGTGTGAACTGCCATGTAGTGCTGGGAATTGAACCTGGATCACTCCTGTAAGAGTAGCCAATGCTCTTAACCACTGAGCCATCTCTCCAGCCCCAATGACTGGGGTCTTAAACTCAGCTTAAGAGTCTCTTCTTGGGAAGATAGGACTCGAACACAGACTTAGAAGCTCACATGGAGGCTTGCCTTTGCAGAAAACAAACTATAAGTTGCCACCCTGCTTTCATTTTTAATGAAACACAGTTGGTTTTTTATCCTTATTCCTTAGAATCTGTCCTAACATATATAAATATGTATGTTTATGTGTATGTGTGTTTGCTGCTATGCATGACTATGTGTGTTCACACAGTGGCCAGAGGAGGATATTAGCAGAGGGCATTGGATAGCTGTGTATCACTCTCCACTGTATTCCTTTGAGGCAGGATCTCTCCTTGAATCCAGAGCTGGAATTTTTGCAGCCAGCAAATCCCTGTGACCTTTCTGTCCCCATACCCTACAGCACTGAAATTACACATTGTTGGAAGTTAGCACCTAGCATGTTCCATGAATGCTGGGGTCCAAATTCATATCCTTGTGGTTGTGGGGTGGCTGTAACTAGGCTTCTGTTGCTCTGATAAAACACTGACCAAAAGCAGCATGGTGGAGGAAAGTGTTTATTTCACTTACGCTTCTGCATCAGTCTGTCATCCAGGGAAGCCAGAGCAGGAGCTCAAAGCAGGAGCTGAAGCAGAGACCATGGAGGCATGCTGCTTACTGGCTTGCTCTCCATAGGGTCCCTTGGTCTGCTTTTTCATACTACCCAGGACTACCTACCTGGCCAGGGGTGGCACTGCCTACCATATCTTGAGCCCTCTCACATCAATTATTCACCAAGACCAAGCAAATGCCCCACAGACTTGTCCACAGTCCAGTCTGATGGAGGCAGTTCCTCAACTGAGGTTCCTCTTCCCAGGTGACTCTAGCTTGTGCCAACTAAGCAAAAATCTAACCAGTGCCCAGTGCATGCGGCAAGCGCTGTCAACCACCAAGCCATCTCTCCAGTCCCTGTATTGTTTTCTTTCAAAATGTGGCAAGAACAGCACAGTGATTCTTGTCTGTTTCCTCCACACAATCTCTAAACATGAGCATCGGATGCCTTGGCTCTGTCCCATCTCCTTCCTCTCCACACTCCATTTCTTTTTGTCCTGTACCATTTATGTGGAGGTTGCAGTAAGTTGCATGCTGCTCTCCACCTCCGCCCCTCAGTATTTCAACATGTAGTTTCTAAAATCCAGGCCATGCTCTTATATAACCACAGTGCATGTTCTCTAGGGATCAAGACATTATCACTGATGCAACGCTACGTGATTTTCAGACAATGCTGTGGTTTCCCTGGTGATCCCTCTGTGCTGCATGTAACAGCAGATCTTGCAGCAGGCTCTACGCTCAGTGGCCATGACTCTTTATCCTTCTTTGGTCAGAATAGTTGTTTCAATAATCTTTCAGGATTAGTATTGTTGTTTTGTAAAGAATTCAGACTGGGTAATTTGTAGGATGTCTGAGTTTATCGATTGTTTCTTTATAATTAGACTCAAATGATGTCTTTTTGGTAGAAATATCACAGACATGTTGCTGTGTTCTTCTCAGTGCCTCGTTCTGAGTGCAGAGGTGATCTCCCTAACTGCTAACTTTGATTCCTGAATGACCTCTGTCAAGTTTCTCCAGTGAAGGTTGTGTCAGGTCTGTCTTCCTCTATTACAAAGGAGACAGAATGTACTATATAAGCAGGCTAGAGAAACAGCTCGGTGGAGCCCAGAGCAAACAGTGCTGCAGGCTAGTGAGTCACCAGCTCCAGAAACAAGATCCTGGACTATGAGCTTGATTTGAGGTCTCTGGGGACAATAAGACTTGTATTGGAAAAGAAAAGCAACAACAAAACCCACCTACATAGCCGGGCTGATGGCTCACGCCTTTAATCCCAGCACTTGGGAGGCAGAGGCAGGTGGATTTCTCAGTTCGAGGCCAGCCTGGTCTACAGAGTGAGTTCCAGGACAGCCAGGGCTACACAGAGAAACCCTGTCTCAAAAAACAAACAAACAAAAAACCAAAAAACCAAAAAAACCCCACCTACATTAAAAGAAAAAACAATGAGAAAACAAAACCTATATTAGCTGTGCGTGAAGGCACAGATCTTTAATCCCAGCACTTGGGAGGCAGAGGCAGACAGGTCTCAAGTCTCTGTGTTAATGGCCAGGCTGGTCTACAGAGTGAGTTCTAGGACAGCCAGCACTACACAGAGAAACCCTGCCTCAAAAAGAAGAAGGAAGAGGAGGAGGAGGAGAAAAGAAAGAAATGCCCCAGTGGTCAACAGCACCTGCTGGTCTTGTGAAGGACCTAGCCAGTTTAGGTTCCTAGCACCCACCTCAGACTGCTCACAGCCATCTGTACCTCCAGTTCTTCTGGCCTCAGTGGGCACTGTACACACATGGTACACATCTATACACTTAGGTACATGTGTGCACATACATACACTCAGATACACAGGAACGTGTAGGCCTACTGTGCACATACACATGTGGTGCACACACACAAAATACATCTTCAAAGTAGGCAGAGTGGAGGATGTTTGTTGTTTAACTACAATTCTTCAAAACTCAGCTTAAGTAAAATTTGTGGAGAGCCCACCCTAGGTACCTCTTTACAGACAGGAGTCTTTGCTTTGTGCCCGTTTCTTCAGTCTTTGTTTGTAACATGGCACATGATTGGCGATTGTTAGTGTTGATGAGTTCATGAAACTGACAGGCTAGAGAGGAATGGGTACAAGGGGAGTTGGCAGAAGAAAAGTCTATTAGCTGAGATTTCTTTTCCCTCCCTCCCTCCCTCCCTCCCTCCCTCCCTCCCTCCCTCCCTCCCTCCTTCCTTCTATTCCTTCCTTCATGTAGACTGGCTGGCCCCAAACTAGCTATGTAGCTATAGATGACCTTGTATTTCTGAAACTCCTGCCTCTACCTTCTGAGTGCTAGGATTACAGATTTACTTTGTCTATGGTAAGCATGCACTCTACCAACTGAGTCCCATCTCCATCCTTTGATGGATTTCAGGGTCCCTCCAGGAAGCAGAACTCCTGTGTATGTGGAGAGGAAGAGGGGTGGTAATCTCTAGTCATCCAGACTGGTTTTCCTCACTGAAGGGACTAAAGGGTGGTCGTGTCATTTCAGATGATGTGGGTTTGTGTGGACCAAGATCCTTGTGGTCTCTATAGTTAAGGCAGGAGAAAGACAGTGCTGGTGTGAATTTGAGGTGGGGTAGGAGACTACTAGGTGACTCAGCCAGAGACCGATCAAAGACACAAAGCAGGCCATTTGTACAAGCCTAGAGGAAAGGCTGATATTGGTAAAGCACATACCCTCCAACAAGGAAGGAAGCACCTAACAGTGAAAAAGCTATCTTAGGCTAAAGGTTTCATTGTGGAGAAGTTGTTCTGAGAAACAGAGGGTCAGCAGAAGGAACGCAGGCAATCTAATGAAACAGAAAAGTAGCGATTTGCAAAGGCAACCCAAGAAAGCAAAATATCAGCATCAAGTTTTAAAAGGAAAGGTTGAAATGTGCCCAACTCTTCCCTGAAATCATAAATGGGCTGTGAAGAGGGAGAGCAGCTGCAGACAAACAGGTTCCAAGGCAAAGCCCCTCTCAGACTCCGACCTGCCGACCTACCCGGGAGAGCTGCTTCTCTCAGGAAGCTTCTATTTCCTGCCTGCTTTGTTTGCTTGGAAAACTCCTAGGAGTCAGCCGGCTAGGGTAATTAATTGCAGGGTTGAAAAAAAAAAAAGCCAGAACCTGGGTAAACAAAGATTAGCAGGAAGATAATAAAAAGGAGCAAGAAACAAAAAAGGAAGAAAGCAAATTAGAAGAATCTAAGTTCAGCGGGATGAGACTCTGAACAGGATTTCAGGTAAAACTCGTTCTGTTGTCAATTAGCTTTTTGAGTGAGAGTCCTAAGTTGGCTCTCACTTTTTTTTTTTTTTTTAGTATCTATTTTTATTCTCTGTGCATAGATGTTTTGCCTGCATATATGCATATGCACTGCGTGTGTACCGGGTGCCTTCAAAGATCAGAAGAGAGCAACAGAGCCCTTGGAACTAGAGTCATGGATGCTGTGAGCCACGGTGTGAGTGCTGAGAATTGAATCCACAGCCAGGGTCCCACTTCCTATTTCCTGTTCAGCTCATTGGCCACCAGCTTTTTTAATTGACAGGTGATGTTTATAAAAGATTTTCTCTACAACAAACAAATAAAAAATAGAGCCAGACAAGGTCCTTTAAGAATCTCTTTACTCGCCGGGCGGTGGTGGCACACGCCTTTCATCCTAGCACTTGGGAGGCAGAGGCAGGCGTTCGAGGCCAGCCTGGTCTATAGAGTGAGTTCCAGGACAGCCAGGGCTACACAGAGAAACCCTGTCTCTCGAAAAACAAACAAACAAACAAACAAACAAACAAACAGAATCTCTTTACTCAGGAGGCAGATTTTTGTGAGTTTGAGGCCAACCTGGTTTATATAGCAAATTCTAGGACAGCCAGGATTACACAGAGAGAGACCTTGCCTCAAAACTAACTAAACAACCAACCAACTAACTTCAATGTGGGGAGGAGTAGAGAGTTATCATATCTATATCCATTAAGTAATCAAGCAGAGGTGACTGTTGCTCAAC
Organism: Arvicanthis niloticus; assembly: GCF_011762505.2. Lineage (NCBI taxonomy): Eukaryota > Metazoa > Chordata > Mammalia > Rodentia > Muridae > Arvicanthis > Arvicanthis niloticus. The sequence goes on from NC_047663.1 coordinate 52,915,258, forward strand.
AATTGAACTCAACTCTTGGCATGCCCTGCTCTGATTAGTTGCTGCTCTAGCTGTACTGGTGTGCAGAAACCATCCAAGATCACTTGTAAGCAAGGGTATGTGTGTGTGTGTGTGTGTGTGTGTGTCTGAGCTCCTTGGTTGGCTCCTCAGCTAAGCACATCCCAGTTCTTAAGTCAAAAAAAAAAAAAAAAAAAAAAAAAAAACACTGACAATCGACCTTGAGAACTTTGAGACATGCAAGATGAAAATATTCTTTCTTTCCCCTCAAGCTACAGAAAAGCATATTCTATTCATGATATAAAGTGGCATAAACTGGTCTGGAGACCTGGTTCAGTGGTTAAGGCTGCCTTATGGAATACAGATGACCTAGGCTCAATTCCCAGCACCCACAAGGCAGCTATAATCATCTGTAAACTCTAGTTCCAAGGGATCAGATGCTCTCTTCTGGTCTCTGCAAGCGCACTGCATGCACACGTGACATGGAGGGAAAATACCTATGCACATAAAGTAATAAGAATTTTAAAATGTTTTAAAACTTCAAAAAGAGTGAAAAAGCAACTATTGTATTTAATAATTGGAAATGCACTGCTGACCTGAGAGCACTAAGTACAGCATACCATTTAGTATTGGCGTGGTTCTTTACAGTTCTTTTAAAAATTCAATAAAAGCCATTGTTCTTGTTGTGGGGTCGGTGAGGGGAGCATGCGTGACACTGCACATGTGTGGAAGTCAGAGGACAATTTTGCAGTCGGTTCTCCTCCCCCCACCCCTTTTTATTTATTTATCTTTTTGCCTTGGTTTCTTCAGACAGGGTTTCTCTGTATATCCATGTAGACCTGGCTGTCCTGAAACTCACTCTAGGGTGGCCTTGAACTCAGAGACCCACCACCTGCACTCTGCTTCCCAAGTGCTGAGAATTCAAGACATGTGCCACCACAGCCGGGGCCCTCCTTCTGCTTGTAAGTGGTTCTTTGGCATTGAGCTTACCCGGTCAGGTTTGCAGCAACCACCTTCACCTGCTGAGCACTCTTGCCTGGCCTCTTTACAGTACGTGAAGCATTTTAACACAAGGGCCAGGACACTCTGCTGGAGAATAACACACATCCCTGGCCCTGTGCACAGCAGAAGTTCATTGAAAGGCAAGCTTGGCTCTTCCCCACGGCACCCTTAACTTTGGGGGCAGTGGAGCCCTGTGCAGTTCTCTTAGGAGCTAGAAGGCAGTGTGCTCAAACATGAAGGGTCAGCCTGTGACCTAGTAAGTGGCTGTGCATGTGAGCAGGCAGGACTGTGGCTAAGGGCACTGGATGCCACCCCAGTGGCCCAGACAAGACTGAGCAGGCTGGCATTTGCTGTCCTGCCTCCATTGCTTCTTTTCCTGTTGAGAGCTGAGACTTTACCAAAGGTTTGCTAGTCAGGAGGAGGAAGTGACCTCTCTCTCCCACCCCCTTTCCAAACTTACTACCCTCTCAAAAGCCCTATTATATCTCTGAGACTTGGAGCGATTATCATGCCTTTTACAAAAGAGACAGGTCTTGGTTATAGACCAAGACTTTAATTGAGCCAGAGCTAAAGCCCTGTGTGAGAAAATATGCCACAGGTTCCTTACTCCATCACTGAAAACCAAAAATCTTTAGCCCACTTTCCATTTTTTTTCATAGTCAATTTGAGTTCGCTAAAGATTAAGCAAGAAAATCTTCATAATGAACAAATGGTCCCAGAAAGGTAGTGTGACCCTCCCTCCACTTCCGTACGTGTGAAGAGCCTTTGACTTCCACTGTAAAACTATAGTCTGCTTAGTCAGGTCTATACGAGTTATGCTTCTCGAGACAAGCCACTTGCTTCCCTTATACAGAATAGAGGCTCCCCTGAATGCATGTAACTGGTGTCTTCTGTCAGGTCCTGCCTTTTAAATGTTATTTGGGCCGCTGAGTTGGAACCCTGAGTTCATTACTTTGCTGAGTCATTACTTTGAAACAACTGTTGCCTTCTAACCGGGATCAACACTCCCCTCCCCCGTCATTCTCCGAGTTTCTGCTAAGAGCTGAGCAATTCCTCCAAAAGACACTGAAGTCCTAACTTTCTAGTACCCAGGAATCCAACCTTTTGAAGTTTCAAAAGCCCACACCATTCCAGTTCGCTTTCTCTCTGCCTTAAGCCTGTGCATAAGATGTAAGCTCTCAGCGGCTGCTCAGCACCACACCTGCCCGCCATCATGCTACAATGCTCCCGGACTCACCCCCGGAAACTATAAACAAGCCTTGGTCATGTGTCTCCTTAAGGCAATGGAAAAGTAAAAGATAGAAGGAGGGAACCAACATCCACAATTGTCTTCTGACCTCCACGTACACATTTGTGTGCGTGCCTCAAATAAATGTAAAAAAAAAAAAAAAAAAAAAACCCAACCAACCAAACCCAAAATCCAAACCTTAGAAAAGATCTTTAAAGATGATTATTACAAAAACGAAGTCATTATGGGTAGGCCCTCATCCCATTGATATAAAAAAAGGATTGTTGCTGGGCGGTGGTGGTGCACGCCTTTAATCCCAGCACTTGGGAGGCAGAGGCAGGTGGATTTCTGAGTTCGAGGCCAGCCTGGTCTACAGAGTGAGTTCCAGGACAGCCAGGGCTACACAAAGAAACCCTGTCTGGAAAAAAACAAAAAACAAAACAAGAATTGTTAATAGGGACGAATGGGAAGTACAGAGGTGACTGTAGTTGAGAGCAATGGCTGCTCTGGCAGGACCGAGGTTCAGGTCCCAGCACCCACAGGATAGCTCACAAGCAACTGTTAGCTCCAGTCCCAGATCTTCTGGCCTTCTTGGGCACTCATGGTGCACATATATACAAATAGACAAAACACTCATATTCATAAAATAAGTCTTAAAAGATTAATAGACTGCTTCATGATTTTGTGCGTCATCCTTGCACATTGAGACCTCCCAATGTTAGTAATGTGTGCCACTGAAGCAAGCACTCTTACAGTCTTCTGAAACTTTCAAGCGATTTGAACCCATTTCATCCTCACACCCCCTAAATGCCAGGATCATAGGCATTCACGACCATTCCTAGCACAACAGAAAAGTCTTTGAAAAGCAAACAAACAAAACTGTGAGGACAAGATATATTCTCCAGCTGAGAGGAGCCAGTGGTGGATCAGTGGGTGATCTTGATTCCTGAGCCTGAGAACTGAGATGATAAGAAACAGTGAAGGCCATTTCAGGTGTGTGTGTGTGTAGGATCCATTTCCCACTCTGTACAGCCAGCATGAAGTCTAGGAAAGAGAAGCCCACATCTGCAGAGCTCCTGGGAAATAAAGTGATGCTGGGGCTCACTGTACCTCCTCACCCAGCAGCTCAGATGGTGGCTGTATCTCCAGGGCTGGGAAGCAACCAGGAGGTAGAAGGTCAGCTCAAGGGAGGGGTGTAATTGTCCTGGTAATGTGGGCCTCCTGCACTCTGCTAGACTGTTATAAAGGACAATGTCTTGGAAGGAGAATGGAATGTGAGCTACTGGCCAGGGACAGAATAAGACTTTGGATCCTAAAAACAAGCTAGGAAATGATGTCCTTTCCTATCCAAAAATAATGTAGCTTCCTTTGCCATGTCAGTCACATTGGCTCATCAAAAAAGTAACAGCTAGGACTGGCTATCTGTAACTCCAGCTCTAAAGGATCTGCTAACCTCTTTTGGCCTCGGTGGGCACCGGGTGTGTTTGGTGTGACTACACACATACAGACAAAACAAAACATCCCTACACATAAATTAAATCTTTTAAGAACAAAAGTCCCCAACTCTTCATTGAAGGTAAAATCTGCTGGCAGCAGGCAGATTATGAGAGTCCACTATTGGTGGGTAAAATCCCTTCACATGTTTGAACGTGTTTCTCATGACACCTCTTTGAGGTAGGTAACATTGGAGCTGTTAGTGTCCCCCCAACAGGAGGGGCCCAGCATGAAGGATGATCAAAGTTTTCAATTAGTTCTGGAACATGGAGGAAGACAGTAAAAGGCTGTAAACCCTGCCTTTTCCCTTTGCACATCTCTGCAGAACAATTTAATTGATTTGATTGGCACAGGGTTTTTCTTTTCTTTTGGTTTTTCGAGACAGGGTTTCTCTGTATAGCCCTGGCTGTTCTGGAACTCACTCTGTAGACCTCGAACTCAGAAATCCGCCTGCCTCTGCCTCCCAAGTGCTGGGATTAAAGGCGTGCACCACCACCGCGCAGCGGCACAGGGTTTTTCTGTGTCACCCTGCCTGTACTAGAACTCACTGAGTGCTGGGATTAAGGCATGTGCCACCATGCCTGGCTTGAGAATCACTTATTAATTCAGCTCATGGGCCGTGTTTCCTGAACTACTTTCTTCCAGGCTTTGAGAACAAAAGGATATGGATCCTTTGCCTGGACTGGGTTCTGAACTGTAACCCACAGTTTGCACTTCTCCATAGCTAGAGAAGTGACCTCAGGCCAACTTTTTTGTTTTGCTTCAGAGACCTGTTGTTTCCATGGCAATTAGTCACTTACTGGAATGCACTGACCTGTGCCAGGAATACATGATTTTATATTCTTGAGGTGTGCATGAGAGGCAGACTCAGACTAAGATCCGGCCAATTCTGACCTACATTTAAGATATTCCAAGCAGACCACAGGATTCTTCCTGCATGTCACTTTAAGAGCAGTTTCTCCTGAGTTAAAGAGGTTGGGAGCTGCTGGATGCAGGTGCTGGGAACTGAACCCTGGTCTTCTGCAAAAGCAGTGCGTAGCCTTAACTGCTGAGTCAATGCTCTGGCTTCCAATGTAGATTTTTAATTTAAGCCTCTTCTCATCTCTATACATATTTTGCCTGCATGCATTTAAATGCACTGCATACCCAGAGGCCAGATGATGGCATCAGGATCCCTAGAAACTGTTGTGCTATCATGAGATGCTGCAAACTGAACCTGGCCCCTCTGAAAGCTGCAACATATGTTTGAGTGCTGAACTCTCTGGTGTGGGGGACTTGGAACTCAGGTCCCAATGCTTACATTGTAAACACAACTGAGCCCCTGGGTTTTTCCAGTGTTTCCTTAAGCAATGTTCTAATGAGTTGAGGTCCTCAGTAGTCAGCTTTCCCTAGTGATCTGTGCTGGTGAAGTGCCTGGTCAGAGTTCTGGTAATAAACTAGTTCTTAAGTCATGCTCACTCTCCTGTTCTCAGTTTTGGCCTTTTCTGACTATAGCTTTCAAATCACCTTCTCCAGCTCACTACACTTCTCCTTCACTGAAGCTCTTGACTTTCTATTTTCTCAGGCTGAGGCTTCCCTTTATCTGTACCCCTGGATGGACTGGAGTATAAAAAAACGGCTTAAGCTGCTAAGTCATGTTCAAAGGGCGTAGCCTACAAGAACAAGGTGGCACAGCAGTGCAGCCATATCTACGCTTGAGAATTCCTTTCCTGACTCTACCATTCACTGCTTACTAGGGCAAAGCTGTCAGAACTCCACTATGTTTTCCACAGTGAGACCTTATCTCAAAAAAAAAAAAAAAAAAAAAAAAAAAAAAAAAAAAAAAAAGCCCCATATCAGCAAAGTACTGCCTGGAGTGCACTGTTCCAGTTACCAGTAGAGCTACCTAAACCCTCTAAACTAACAGCTGCCAACTGCAGGACACTCCAGAGTGTTCTGAGAATACATCATTTCTTTTTTTGGAAATTATGTTGCCAGTATGACCCAGGCCAGCCTCAAAGTGCTTCTGCCTCCACCTCAGCTGGGGTTTCTCATGTACCCACTGCTACTTGCAACTTAGTTATTTCATAGCACTGTTCCAACATTAGCACAGGGAAATAAAATTTTACCACCAGTGATAAAATTCTCACTGTAGTGAAATCACAGCAGCCAGGTTTTCCCCAGTGAGACAACACGTGGCTTTCCAGAGCTGGAGAGCCGGCTCAGCAGTTAAGAGGACCAACTGACCCTTCAGAGGAACTAAGGTCAAGCCTGGGCACACACAATTTGATTCAAGGGGGTCTGGTGCCCTCGTCTGGCTTCTTTAGACACTGCAGGAATTTGGTATACAGACACACACACACAAATGTAGCTACATGTAAGGGTTTTTCCAATGAATTTCAAATAGTTTAGGCCCTAGGAGATGGCACCAGCCTGTAAGACTGAACAAGCTCTAGGACTCACAAGGTGGGATAACTGACTCTAAGGGCCTTTTCTAGATACCAGTCCACTAGGAGTACTTTCAACCAGCCATTCCCGTAAACCTGCTCAGTAAAAACCCTCAGGATAAGGGCTATTGTCAGACTCTGAGGCTGCCAAAGCTAACTATTAAATGTAAAATTCACTATAGCTCCTGATTCCACAAAATTATTAGGAAACAACCCCCCACTTAATTCCACATAACTTGTCACGGTGCTATCAGGCCATCTGTGAGGGTGGCTGTCCTTTCCAGACCCAAAAGTAGAGCAAGCCACAGAAAACAAGGTACTTGAAAAACACCACACAAGACCAGACTACTTAAGCAGTCTTTACTGAAAGCCGTGCATGAGATGTGTCTACTCCTGCATCTTCTCGATAGTTTCTTCCTTGTATTTGCCCTTCTCCTTCCCCACTTGTCGGGACTTGGCTTTCCTCTCCAGGATCTTCTTGCGGTCCTTGTCCAGCTTCAGCCTGGTGATGACCACCTGCAGAAAAAGAGCCAAGAGTGGGTGGTGGATACCTCAATGTTACTTCCTAAGAGCCTATGCAAACCATCATACAAGAGCTTTGGAGCAGAGGCTGTTTGCCCACCCAGTCCAATCCCATCACACGCCGCACAAGGACCAAGAAGTGACCACTGTACTTACCTTGAAAGCTGAGCTGGCGGTGGAAGGCAACAACCAAGCCAGCGAACAAAACCATTAGAATATGTATGTTACAGAATAAAAATGTTGTTAGAGAGACACCTTCCTTACTTGGGGTGTGTGGCACACACCTTTAATCCCAGCATCCAGGATGCAGAGATATGCAGACCCCTGAGCACCAGAAAAACAAAAACTCAAGAGCTCACTATGTGATGTGCCGGAGGGCTAACAGACCTACATGTTTTTCATCTCCACTGGCACCACACACACAGAAGCAAACACACACTTGATGTGTCATGATATATAGTGGGGAAGGGAAAAGAAACCTTTAATCCCAGCACTTGGGAGGCAGAGGCAGGTGGATTTCTGACTTCAAGGCCAGCCTGGTCTACAGAGTGAGCTCCAGGGCTACACAGAGAAACCAAAAAAAAAAAAAAAAAAAAAAAAAAAAAAAAAAAAAAAAAAAGGCACAATTTTGATACTGACATGCAGGTTATTTTGGCTGTCCTGTAGCTTGAAGATGACATTTTCAGCACCAGTAAGTCTGAAACCCGTGAGCAGTTGCTGTGCATGTCACTCACACAAACAGTCCATCACAAATCTGGGATAACTGCCTTGAAAAGTAAGCCTGGGATGGGTATATATTTTGGGATGCTCTAAATGGCCTCACTGATTACTTAATTGCACTAAGCCCACAAAACAAACAGGGCTGAAGCTCTGCTCATCACATAACCACCGTTTCCCAGATTTTAGAATATTAATCATTGAGCCACATGTTTGAGGAAAAGCAGTGATGTTCAGGACACAGATTTCAGCTAAACCCCAAATTTAAAGCCATGCTGCTTTAGGACACATTTCTAGCACAGGGGCCACTTACAGGTGCCCTGTAAATATGCAATCACATATGTACAAGCAAGTGGTTTCCTTCCCTCAAAAATACCCACCTTGCTGGGGTGGATGCCCACGTGGACAGTTGTGCCATTAGCCTTCTCTCGCTGGACCCGCTCAATGTAGATGACGTACTTCTTCCTGTACACCTGGACCACTTTGCCAATCTGCTGGCCTTTGTAGTGTCCTCGAACAACCTGAATGCCAATTAAGGAAAACCATGAGCACGGACCAGAGTATAACACAGTAAACCAGAACTTCTGAACCATTTATACACCGTGTACTCATAGCAGACACACACTTTCCCTTTTTTGGGATGGGGTTACTAAGACTCAACCCCAGGACCTGTACATACAAGGTAACCACTACAAACAGCGGACTAACTCTCCAACCCTAAATCTTTTAGTCTTTTTTTTTTTTTTTTTTTGGTTTTTCGAGACAGGGTTTCTCTGTGTAGCCCTGGCTGGCCTCGAACTCAGAAATCCTCCTGCCTCTGCCTCCCAAGTGCTGGGATTAAAGGCGTGCGCCACCACAGCCCGGCTTTTTAATCTTTAAAGAATAAAAATAACCCAGGTCACTCGCCTATAGCAAAGAAAGCTTGTTAAAAGGTAAAGCCACCAGTCAGGCTTTCTAAAAACACAACCAAGTCAAGACTGCTCCTATCTGGTAGCTGTTTTCAACCCACACCATTCCTACCAGGATAAATGTTTCATTTTATCATTAAGTATTGTTTAAAAGCATTAAGCTGTGCCAGGTGGGCAGTGCACATCTTTTAGCCGAGCACTGTATCTTTACTGTAAATTCAAGGTCCCCCTATTCTACAGAGTTCCAGGACAGCCAAGGGCTATAAAAACAAACAAACAAACAAACAAAAAACACTAAAAACCCCGCCCTAAGAAGTGTTCTAGAACTTACCAATCACTAGTTATAAATTACAGCTACAGAAAATCTCATCCCAATATAACTAATAGATTCCCACAGAAATACATTAACCAAAAGAAAACAGTTTTCCAGTTCTTTCATCTGATGCAAAGCAACCCTTTCAAACATCAAATGCAGGTCTGATTAAAGGCGGCAGGGAATCTACTTGAGGAGTCTTGTATTTGGTGGAGGACTAGTTAACAGAACTGCTGAGCTTCCCCTCCTCCAACAACGGCCAATCGACTCACCAAGCAAGGAAACGTACCTGAACTTCATCATCCTTTCGAATGGGCATAGACCGAACGTTATATTTCTGTCTCAGTTCTTTGGAAAGAGGGGAAGACATGATCTTCCTCCGAATGTGAGAAGGTGCATTGAAATGCCGTTTGCGGTTCTTGCTCCGGTCAGAAGTCACAAAGGGATTGAATTTCATTTTGGCTAAAAACAACAACAAAGGACCCTTTAACGCTCCCAAGTCTCAACCAGTGCCCCAAACAGCATCAGTTCCACTTCGAAAGCACACAACGCTCACTGGAGGATGTCATGCTCAGTTACTCCATCAGACCTTCCTATCTCTGAAAAGTTTTTTTGCGGTTTTTCAAGGTGGAGACTGCCATTAGTAACATCTGTCTTAGTTTTAGGCTTGCCTTTCCAACTTAAGCACCCTGAGGGTCCTATATTGCGTCCGTTTTTGCCTTCTCATTTACAAACTCCGGTGTTCTGCATTTTGCTCCCCATTTGAGCATGGAAACTAGGGCGGATCTCCAAACCCTTCCGACTGGCGAGAGGGCTAACAGCACAGGTGATTCGAGCTATCACTTAGTTAACTACGTCTCCAGAGGCCCCCGCCGGCCTTCGAGTCCATGAATCTGTTCCCTACACCTCTCCAGCCCCGCGGTCCCTGGCTAGGAAAGACACGATCTAGCCCATCCCAGCACGGCTCCCTGGTTGATGTCGGGCCAGCAAGCCTGTCTCGGGGCCCCGGGACAGAAAGCCTCATTGCCTCGCCGCGGATGGCTGCGGATTCCCCGCGACAACCCGCCCAAAACTCACCGGCTACGATCCACCGATGGCCGCAAAAGGAAAGAGATCTACACGCGACTTCCGGTTCTGTAAGTTGCAGTGAGATCTCGCGAGAATCTCGGAGCAAACTTGGACAAGAGGTTGAGTGAGAAGAAACTAGGAATGGAAGGTTAGCGACATCTAGAGGCTCGGAGGGGAACTGTGAGGGGGTGCTGACGTCATCCCTTGGAGATGTGAACGCTAGGCTTATGGGGAAGGCTGTGCTCTGGGGATGAAGAGGATTGCTTAGAGACCCTAGGCCGGCATAATGGACAAGTGAGAGGACCTGGGGGACCTCACCCTCCCATTTCCGGGCTCCAGGCGTAGCGCCTTTAAAACTGTAAACCCCTCGGTTCCAGATCTGATGGAGGCACGACAAGGGGGTCCGCTTCCCTGCAAATGGATTCTGAGGCATAGGTTTCTGTCGAATGAATAATACAGACGTCATGCTAACAGGAGACGCATATTTCGTAAGACACAGGGGACTTCCTGAGTCCTCGGCACAGCACACTCTTCTACACCCTTTTACATGGCTAACGTCTTTAGGCTGATGCAGGTGCACTGTCCTCCGTTTACAGAGTGGATAACTGAGCCACGAAGCAGTGACAGGAAGGTGCAAGGGAACACAGGATCTATGACTTCTAGCAGAGTCTAAAACCCATGAGGCTGGCTCTCCAGGCCCCCCTGGAAACGCTATGGCTCGGTTTGTAGGAACCTACTGTCAAGTTGAAGAGCAAGAAACCATACCTTTGAGGGTTCAAAATAGAGTCATCTGTATTCATGATTTTAAAATAGTGTACTGTCAAATATTCTGTAAAAGAAAGAGCCCCACCGGAGTGGTGGCGAACACCTTTAATCCCAGACCTTGGGAGGCAGAGGCCAGCCTCCAGGACAGCCAGGGCTATACAGAGAAACCCTGTCTCAAAAACAAAAAAAGAAAGAAAAGAAAAAAAAAGAGCCCCAATTTTATATGTCATTGAAAATTTGAAAGCTGGGCGTGCCAGTGCACACCTTTAATTTCAACACTTGGGAGGCAGAGGAAAGGGGATTTCTGAGTTTGAAGCCAATCTGGTCCACAGAGTGAGTTTCAGGGCAGTCAGGGATATACAGAGAAACCCTGTCTTAAAAAACAAGAACAAAAAGAAAATGAAGAAATGAAAGAAAAGAAAAAGAAAGATGAACAAAAATCTGCAGCAATTCTATTCAACAAATACTTATGGCACATCCTTCATGGGCTAGCTTAGAACATTGTAGTGACAAAATAATCCCAGGTTTGTGCTGGCAGGAAGTCATGGTCTAAGAGTGGACAAAGGCATAGGAAGCAGCAAGTTTCGGGTCACAGGAAACTTGAGCCAGCGGCCTTTAGCTTTGGGATCAGGGAGATTTGTGCGGTGAGGTAACCCTTGACTGAGTTTTGAAGAATGTTAAAATTAGCTCCACAAGGCAGCAGAATAACTAGAGGGGAGACTGGAGGTGAGAGGCAAATGTCAATTTTCCAGGAACTAGGTTCTATGCCGTTTAGAGGGAAGCTCAGAGGTCACAGGGCCATTGCGAGCTGCCCACAGCTCCTGCCTTCCTCCCTCCTTTCCAGCTCACCAGCTTGCTTTCAGGAAAAGCATTTTGTTGTTGTTGTTGTTTTTTGTTTTGTTTTTTGTTTGTTTGTTTCCTTAACAATCTCTCCTTTTCCAAGACTCCCTACATTCTCTGAGGACATCGTGCCCTGACTAGTGCCTCCTTGGTTTCCCCAGTCTGGCGATTCTGAATCATCATCAGAATGAAACCTGTAGGTCAGGGTTTGGACAACACAGCCACTTCATACGGCGATAAGATTGCTAAACAAATCCCCCAGCGATACAAATTGCCAGCAGTCTAGTTATGGTCTGCTTATCTCTCCGGTGTCTGTTGGGTATCTGGCTCACGTCCTTCTTCTCTGCCTTCTAAGCTGACTGAAAAGATTATTTATTTTAGTTTTCCAAGACAGGGTTTCTATGTGTAGCTCTGTTTGTCCTGGAACTCACTCAATAGACCAGGCTGGCCACAGAGACCTGCCTGCCTCTACCTCCCAAGAGCTGGGATTAAAGCTACACACTACCACCACCTGGCTGAAAGGATCCTTTAAATTGACCTTGTAGGGTCATTTTGAAGCAGGTCTTCATAAAGCTGAGATGCATTAAAGCAGGGATTTCCCCCCCCCCAATTTCACATCTAAATTGAACTAGTCATGTATAGGTGTGCATTACACACATCTTATTTATTTTACTTTTTATGTAGTGCTTATCTTATACATAGGGCTCGATACTATGTTCTGTGCCCAGTTCTATAAGTTCCTCCCCTGAAGGAGCACTTTGCCCAGAAAGAAGAGAAACGAGGCAACAAAGAAGCATAATTGGATATAGCCAGGAGGATTGGGTTCGGTGTGTGTAGGAAACACAGCAACAGTCTGTTCATCTGAGTGGTGGAGGGGCATGAGGATGTCTCTGAAGATCAGCTTTTCACTGTTTCTGGAAATTCAAGCCAGGGAAGTTAGCTCCAGAATCTGGCCTGATATACAGCCCCCTAAGCTTGCCTGGTGGGCCTAGATTGAGGAGTATGGAAGTTACAGGTTCCCGTGACAGTGGGAGAGGCCTGTGTATGCGCCTCAGAAGGAAGGAAGAGAAAAGCTGCAGTTTTGCTGTTGTTTGGGAAGGTCTCCCTCTGCAACCCAGGCCACGATGAACTCAAGAGCTTCCTGCCTTTGCTTACTGCATGCTGGGATTCCAGGCACGTGTTTTCATGTCCAGTGTCATGTGTTCATCCTTCTGTTTATATTGCTGGTATCCATCTATCCGTCTGTCTGTCTGTCAAAATTTATCTCCCTATGCTTTAAGCAACCACCTTTCCCAAGATAGTTGCCTAAATGATACATTTATTTAGAAAGATTAAGGGAAGGCAGAGAAAAGGGAATCAAAGCACACACACTGAATGGCAGGACTCAAGGAAATCTACAAGAATTTAGGAGCACTGACAAGATGAAACATTTTTTGTGCTTCTTGGTGCCTCTTATCCGTAAAATGACATGTCTGTAAATGGGACAAACCAGCCTACAGAGCCAGTGGCTGACTTGATACCCTTGAAGCACAGAACCAGTTCTGTAGCAGTTCTCAAATGTTCTTTTCTTTTTTCTTTTTTCTTTTGGTTTTTCGAGACAGGGTTTCTCTGTGTAGCCCTGGCTGTCCTGGAACTCACTCTGTAGACCAGGCTGGCCTCGAACTCAGAAATCTGCCTGCCTCTGCCTCCCAAGTGCTGGGATTAAAGGTGTGTGCCACCACTGCCTGGCTCGAATGTTCTTTTAAAATTTATTTGTAATTAAAAAATTATGTGAATAGGTGTTTTGCCTGTACACATATGTGTCTATGTAACATATGCATTCCTGGTGCCCGAGGAGGACAGAAGAGGGCGTCAGATGCCCTGGGACTGGAGTTACAGATGGTTGTGTGTCGCCTTGTGAGTGCTGGAAGTTGAATCTGGGGTTTTCTAGTAGAGTCGTCAGTGCTCTTAACCACTGCGTCATCTCTAGCTCCATTTTACAATTTCGTTATTTTATGTGTATGAATGTTTTGCCTGTATACATCTAGTGTATTCCACACTGCATGCCTAGTGCCCCTAGAGGCCAGAAGAGGGCATCACACCTTACAGATGATTGTGAGCCACCTTGTGGGTGCTGGCTAGTCTTATGTCAACTTCATAAACAACTTAGAGTTATCTGAAAGAAGGGAGCCTTAATTGAGAAAATATCTTTCTTAATTAGTGATCAATGCCAAATCCATTGCAGGCTGTGCCTTCCCTGGGCTAGTGGTCCTGAGTTTATAAAAAAGCAGGCTGAGCAAGCCAGGGGAAGCAAGCCAGTGAGCAGCGCCCCTCCATGGCCTCTGCATTAGTTCCTGCCTCCGGGTTCTTTTTCTGCTTGAGTTCCTGTTCTGACTTCCTTTGATGCTGAACAGCAAGGTGGAAGCTGAATTAACCTTTCTCCCCCATTTGCTTTTTGGTCATGGTGTTTAATTGAAGCAATAGAAACCCTAACAAGGATAAATATTAAGCTCCATCTCTTTAGCCTTAAGTATTCTCGAGGTGGATTCCCATCTGGGCAAGAAGAAAATACACTAAAACTTTTCTTTTCTTTCTTTCTCTCTTTCTTTCTTTTTTTTTTAACACAGAGATACAACAAATTGCCAGTAGTCTAGTTATGGTCTGCTTATCTCACCAGTGTCTGTTGGGTGTGAACCCAGGGTCTATGCCCTGCTAAGCACTTTCTTTACCACTGAGTTATCCTCCCAGCCCTCTATTTAGTTTTTGAATAAACATTTGCTTGACTTAAAAGTCCAAAAACATAACAGGCAAAGTGAAGTCTTCCATCCCATCAATTTCTCTGTCCTTTCCAAGGTTAAATCTGTTATTAGGGTGTTGTTGTTATTTTTGTCTATTTTCCCCAGCTAATGCACATATAAGCAAATAAGAAAATATTTATTCCTCTTTCCACAGAAATCATAGTGTCCAGAACTCAGTGTTCTGTGCCTGACTCATTCCATTTGTTGCTACATAGTTTAGTCCTCTTTGGGGCCGCAGGCCCTGGACCTCAAGGCTAATAACTAGCTGTTTGTTGATTACCACGTAGGGGCTTTTTAAACCTTTGTTATTACACATAGGACCACAATTATATAATATTGTGTATGTGTCACCAGCCATCTAGACAGCTGTACTAAGGAGACACATTTCTAGAACACAAACTGCTGGTCCAACATGGAAACATTGAGAGATAATGTGTCCAGCTTCATTGGACAGCTTTTTACAAATATGCATTTCTAGCCAGGCAGAGGCGGCACACATTTTTAATCCCAGCACTTGGGAGGGAGAGGCGGGTGGATCTTTGAAAGTTCAAGGTCAGCCTGGTCTAGAGTGAATTCTGGGGCAGCCAGGCTACACAAAAAAATCCTGTCTCAAAAAAAAAAAACACACACACACACAAAAAACAAAATAAAACCAACCAAACAACAATAAAAAAATCAAAAAAATATGCATTTTCACTAACAATTCACCTGCCACTCCAGCCTCACAGGCAGAACAGGATTTAATAAGCTAACAGGTAATCGATGCCAGTGATTTTGATTTATAGTTCTTTTACAAATGTGCCTCAGAGTCTTTTGTTTTGTTTTGTTTTGTTTTTTTCGAGACAGGGCTTCTCTGTGTAGCCCTGGCTGTCCTGGAACTCACTCTGTAGACCAGGCTGGCCTCGAACTCAGAAATCTGCCTGCCTCTGCCTCCCAAGTGCTGGGATTAAAGGTGTGCGCCACCACCGCCCGGCTGTGCCTCAGAGTCTTAAGGACTTTGGGATTTTTAAGAGTCTACACACATTGCAAAGATCTCTGTACTCTGAGAAAATACCTGCTTTTATTTTAAAAATGGCTTCCCACCTTTATTTGAAAACGAAAGAAGTGGCCTCTACAAGTGCAGCTGAACAACATGAAAACATCACAGGTATTTTGGAAGAGTCTCTGCAAACACAGCAGGATCCTGAAGGCTTTGAATCAGTTCCCCAGAATCTCGTGGCACTGATTATTAGCACAGCCTGGCTGAGGTGGACACAGACACACACGTCTGCAAGGTTCCTTTTGTTTCTATAATAAATATCACCCCCACCCCCCACCCCATCTACCTGTTCCCTCCACATCGGCACAGCACCTGTGTTCTCTAGTCTTAGAAGAAGCATAAGTCCACTGGTGGGCCCCTGAAAGCAACAGCCACTTTGTCACAAACATCCCTTGTTGGCTGAGGCTCTTTCTGATGGCCCCCAGATGTCAACCATGGCAGACATCGGAGAAGTAGCTAAGAGGGATATAGCATTGTTTCATTCTACACAGACAGTGAACTTCTGTGTGGATGTTGTGAATAGGCTCAACTACTGGCACACCCTGGATGCCAAACCTCTCCTATCTGTGACAGTAGCTGGAAGTCCCTGTTGTTTTCAGTGACAAGGGATTAGCTTCCTTGAGGACTTCCTCAAGAGAGACCAACTCTGAGGCTTTCCTTATAGGCGTGAGTACCCAACCACTCCAGGGTGCAGTGTCTGGCTATCAGCATCTGTGGAGACAGCTGACAAGCTCAGCTTCTTTCTTCCCCACCCTTCCTCACCCAGCTCAGCCCCAGAGCATCCACCTGGGAAACTGGCCCAGCTGGTGTGGCTTCTAATGAATGGTTGGCTCATGAGGAGGTGGACTTGGCAGGGAGGAAGGTGGGAGCCCCCAGGGGTTAATTTGCTCACATAGCTCTCAGCTGACTCAAGTCTCACCTGGAGGGCGTCCTCTCCACCCCCTGTCTTCTATGTCACCCTTGAAAACCCTAAGACTGGAAATCAGGTCTGCTCCTTGGGCCTGGCAGTTTACAGAACCCTCTGAGGCTGTGGCTATTCTGTCAACAGCGGCCTCTTTCACAGAGTGTTTTTTGGTGTGGACCACCCAGAAAACCTTTTCTCTGTTGCCCCACCCCCACCTCCTCTCCTGGGCTAAAGCTTCTGAGATCATCATCTTCCTCCTTCAAGATGATGGGCTGGAGATGGGAACACTTAGCAGTGGGCTGCTTGAGGTTCATATATGAGGCTATGGTGCTGGAAGACTGGAGCTAGGACCCTGTATCAACTTCTGTTTCTTCCTGGGGGCACTGTAGAGGACCCTCTGTGGGAAGGAGTTCTGATCTGGAACAGGACTTCCACTGGGCTCTCACCTGGTAGGATACAGGGCAGCAAAACTTCCTTGTACCTAGGTCTACCTGGCTTCAGGTTGGTTACTTGGCTGGTAAGGTTTATGACCCTGTAGGAGAGCAGTGGCCACCCAGCTTCTAGCTTGCTAAGTTCCAGCCTAAAGAAGGGTTGTTTGTTGGGGATACTTATGGAACCACAAATGGGGAGTTGGCCATTCAGTGTTAGCCTCAGAGTATCTCTGTCCCTAGCCTCTCCTCATGCCAAAGCCCTCACTGACAAGGGATGAAAAGGGTGGAGACAAAGCCCTTAACTTTCTAATATGGCCCCACCCATGTCCTGAGTCCGGGACCTCTTCTGCAGCTTGATTGTACCAGGTCTACAATAGGACCCTCTGCCCTCTCCCAAGCCGTGGCCAGCACAGCATGGAGCACAGCTTAGATACTGGGCCTTGCTCTTCTGTCCTCTGCCTGCCGCCACTTAGGCCTGCTTCCTCACCAGCAGCACCCAGGGCAGGATGGCAGCTACCACAGCCACCACGGCAATGAGGGTGATGAGCAGGAGAGCCCGAGACCGGCAGCAGAAAGAACGGGTGGTGCTGGGAGCCGGGGATGCCTCTGATATCTCTGCCAGGCTGCGTCGGGGCAGCACGCTGTCCTGTTCCCCCAGCGGCATCCCGTGGCGACTGATGATGAAAATCTGTGACTCTCTGGGCAGGCTGGGCAGCAGGTCCAAGGGGAGCTGAGGCCCCTGGCTTGGCGATTGTCCCCAGACCTGGTGGGAAATAACCAGGGGGTTTGTGTGGCCTCCACGGTCTGGTGAGGGCACAGAGGGCAGGCCCACAGGCACAGCCAGGGTCTGCGAGCTCTTGTCCAGCATGGAGGGCCAGCGGGAGCTCTTCTTGCTGAGGAAGGTGACGTAGCGGCAGATGGGGCAGACGATAGTCCTCTGCACCTGTCCATCCACGCGGGTAGAGAGCAGGTACTTGACCAAGCAGTCATGGCAGAACACATGGCCGCAGCTCAGCGTCCGGCTGGCGCCCTCCAGATCCCGGAACTTCTCGTAGCACACAGGGCACTCACTGCCCGAGCTGTCCTTGCTTCCCCCTTCTGACATGGCCCTTCAGAGATAACAGGCCTCAGCTGGGGGATGTAAAAGTGAAGGGTTGTGAGCATCTGGGAGTTTTTCCACTTTTTCCTCCCGCTTCCTGACCCCTACTCACATCTTGTCTCCACCTCTTCCCCTTTGTTTCAGAAGCCTACCTGGATCAAACTAAGATGTGGAGCCTAGGATCCACAGAGGGGTTGTACAGACTCTCCTGGAGCTGGCATCAGGAAACAGGTAGGAAGTGTGTGGAGTAGGATGGATACCTGAAATACCTGATGCCTCACCACAACTATGACAAGCACTGTTGATGTCACCAGCTCACCTCTTCCTGCTTCAGTGCTGGACCTGGCTCCCATGGCAAATGAGGCCTAAGGAGATCCACGGCCAGGCGCATAGGTGGTTCTAGTCAGTTTGGCTCTACACTATGAACTACATGCACTATTCTTCAGACTTCCCTGTCAGCCAGGCTTCGATGATCTGTGGATCCCATGTCTCTTATCACCACTTCCAAGACTGTGTTCTCAGTGGCAGTCATAACTATAAAGCAATTAAAAAAAAAACAACCCAAAGCTCAAAACATATACATGCAAGTACGGCTGGGCTTTGAGGAGTCACATACCAGCCATGATCAGTCATTCGTCAGAGGCTCCTTTTGTGGAGGCTCAAGGCTGTCAGAAGGTTCTGATTAACCTCAACAAAAGTAGATTTTCATTCTTGGAGGATGCGTCTGGTCTGGTATTTTGGAAATGGGCAAAGTCACTGAGATCCAAGCCTGGTGAGAAGACAAACGAGGGGTCAAAGTCGTCATCATATTGTTTGAAGTCTAAGCTACTGGGTTTCTGAAACACGAACCGTGCGTTTCAAACTGATCTGAGAGGAAATGGGAGAGCCAACAGTTCTCTCAGCAGGACTGTGGGTGACTTGGAAGAGGAGCAGCTGCTTGGATGGATGGTGGGTCCAAGTACTTGCGTGTACATATCTCCAGAATCACAACTCTGGAGCCTAAACTTATCCCCAAACTCCTATAATTGATATATATGGTGCCCTCAGTGACAGAGAGCAATGACCCCAAGATCCACTGAGGACGGACGGTATGGCTGCCCTGAGTGCTAACAGGTGCACAGTAGGAACGGGATTAGCTAGCTGGAGGAAGAATCTATAAAGATCATGAATCTTCTGGAACCACTCCCATTCCCCTCCATTTGTTTAGTTGAAAATCCCTGTTGTTGGGTTGAAAATGTCCTAACTCTTAAAAAAAAAAAAAAAGGGGGGTGTGTGTGTGGGGTGGGTAGGATGGCGTTGGGACCATAGAAGCAGTCCAAAATCGTTGTGGAGGTTTCTCTGGTCTCTGAGGTGGCTAATGTGGCCTCTGAGCTGGGAAATGGGGTCAAGTACTCAGATGGTAGAACTGGGTTGAATTCCTTATCTATCTATGACTATCTATCACAGCCCTTGCTACCTGTTAACCTTGGATGTCAGCCAGCCCTCTGAGGTTGAGAGCTGGGCATGGTGGTCCACGCCTGTGACACAGTGAGTTCCAGGACAGTCAGGGTTACATAGTGAGACCCTGTCTCAAGAAAGCAAACCAAAGAAAAAAGACTGACAGCTGACAACAGCACCTCCTTCCTCCCAGAATGGGTGGGCGGTGGCGTTAGTGAGTGAAGTGTGTGTCAGGCAGGAAGTGCTCAGTAACAAAGGAGAGAGTCACTGTTAAGACAGGCTAAGTCCTCTCTTTTCTCCTGGGGGAGATCTGGAGATCCCTGTCGGCCATCTTGTCTATAGAGGCGCAGCCCTTGACAAAGGGCAGTTCTCCTCAAATTAGATTAGGATGACAGTAGACTAGGTAAGTGGTGGCACTAGATAAAGCAGGACAGCTGCCACGTTCTCAGATTTGTTTCCTAATAGACATCCAAATAGACCTGAGTGAGTGGGCTGCTATCAGGATGATTTTTTGATAAAAAAAAAGATAACCAACAACCAAACTGTTCCTCTGCATTGTGTAACTCCCCAAGAAATACAGGGGTAATCCCCACCGTCCATCTGTCCACCATCCATATGTCTACCCGCCAGATTTAACAGCTGTTTGCCAGGATCCTGCTATTCGCTAAATACTGAGGTTGCACCCTAGGGATAAAGTGTAGTCATGAAGTCCTTCATGAAGCCTAAAGGACATTTATGACTTGTTTTTCCTATTTCTTGGAGACAGGGTCTCATGTAGCCCAGGTTGGTCCCTAACTGGGCTATATAGCTAAGATAGACTTGAACACTTAGCCTTCCTGCCTCTACTCACCACATGCAGTGGTTACAGGCGTGGACCACCTTGGCTATAAGGTTTTTGTTGTTGTTTGTTTGTTTTTAATAGATTTTTTTTTAAAAAAAAAAAGAAAGATTGATTGATGGTCAGTGCCGTAAGTTGTTTGGATAACTGAGAAATGAGGCGCCAGACAGGTAAGAGAGCAAATATGAATCAAAGAGGAAGACAGGATTTCAGTATCAGCCAAAATGTCTAGTTTTATAAACTAATAAACTCAGCATTGGAGATGGGCAAGGGGTGTGTGTGTGTGTGACTCAAGGTCACCTGGTAGTGATGAAAAGAGAGGAGAAAGATTCCATGGGTGATGCAGAGAACATTATTAGACCTGTTGATAGACTGGCTGAGTAGATGCTAGCCAAGTCAGAAGTTGTGCTAAGGCGATCAGGGGAGGAGGAGCTTTCTTTCTTTCTTTCTTTCTTTCTTTCTTTCTTTCTTTCTTTCTTTCTTTCTCTTCTCTTCTCTGAGTTCTAGGAAAAGTCAAAAGGCAGTTCAGGGAGTGTCAGAGACATCCTGGGTTACTCACCAGGACCTCTCAGTTTCATGCATCCCAGGAGAGCCACACAATTCATGCTTGGGCAATGCATACTTCACCCCCCCCACCTGACCTTCTCAACTTCATTTCCCAGTGTGTTTTTGATCCCTCCTTCCTCTCCCTGGGGAACCTAACCAGACTCTGTCTCGGGAGCTGGGGTGTGGGAGCATAGCACACAAAATACTAGGGATGTGCTGTAGTTAGGGCACAGTCTGGCTGAGTGACACTGTAAGGCATTCTGTACCAAAGACATCCACGTTGGTGCTTTTAGGAAACTGGGGAAGAAAAGGACTGGGAAGTCTTCCTGGCTCAAGTGACACCAATGTTGAGCTAATAATAAATAATTATAACAGCGGCCATTTATTGAACACTAATTACGTGTTTGGCACTTGGAATCCCTTCCTCACCAAATCCTGACAACAAGTTTGGGGAGGTAGGTATTATCTCCATTTTACAGCCGAGGGACCCGAGACTTCAAGTAAAGAACTTTGTCAAAGTCGTAATGCTAGTATAGGGAAGACCTAGGACTTGAATTCAGGACAGCCTCCCTTGACAGCCTATATGATGTATTGTCATCTCTACTGGGGTTCAGATGGGCCTCCACAGAGGACCTTTCAGGCTTTAGTGAGAGGAGTAAATGATACATCCCCAGCAGAAAGGGGATACACCAGTTTCTGGAGTGCCCCTAAACAGGGTTGCCCCTCTGGCCACTTATGAAGTGAGAAGGCAATGGTTAGCTCAATGGAGCCAGTCTCACGAAACTCCTTTATCCACAATTCTTTACAGAAACATATCTCCAGGATAGAGATGAGGAACAGGTGTCACCCACCCAAAGGACCCCGAATCTCATGAGACAGAATGCTACTTCTAGATACCTGGAGTTCCCTCCCAGAGCCCTAGTGCAAGCCAGGCAGTTTCAGCCACCGCTGCTTCCCCACCCATCAGCAACACGCACATTTGCTATCTTTCTCCTTCTGCTCACACATTATTCCAGCTCCAGTTCACAGCATTCTCAGAAGCCATCCTCCACCCCAGCCAGCACCCCTCCCCCAACACACACACTTTGGCTGTACCTGAGAGAGTAGTGTCGGTCTTTCTAACCAAGGCCTTCACAGATGGGAGACACCCACCTGGGCTGACAGCTGCTGTCACTGTGCCGGCTGTGGAGGCATTTCTTAATGACTGAGCAGGTTGGGAGGACAGCGCAGGGAAGTGAATGCTGCCCAACCCGTTTGAGGCCAGGAGGCTCTAGGTTGCTGCTCAGGGGTTGGGCAGCTGCTGGAGTCAGGTGATCCCAGTGAGGATGCTAGCTGAGGAGCCCTGGGCTGAATCAGAGGGTCTCACTATAGAAGCAGTAACTCAGGGTCCCTTTGGCCAAGGCTTTCCTGGTCATGGATTTCCCATCCAACCATGGGAAAACTATACATAGGGACCCCTCTCTTTAACCACATAAAGAGTAAATGGGCCAGTAGGTCAGAGCCTAAGTGGGATGTGACACCCCAAGTCCCACACTAAGTTTGGTGTGATGTGCCCATGTGCAACTGTTTTTCATTAAATAGAGGGTCTTAGTGTGCCAATAGACCAACCACTACCAGTATAAACATGCATAAGTTGGTTTGGGGAATAACTTTGAATGATAGGAAGTACATTTGGAAAACTATGCTCTACAAGATTAATTATGTTTTTCAAAATAGTTTGTACAGTACAGGGTTTTGAATATTCTCAACACAGAGAAATGTTTTATCAGTTATATCTGAGTTTATGGATATGCCAGTCATTCTGATCCAATCATTAAAGACTGTATACATGTGTTCAAATGCCATGCTCCATATTCTACCCCTTACATATGTACAATTGAAAACTTAAAAATTATTAAAATAATATTGAGGGGCCCGGGATGTATAGGCTAAGTGCTTGCTCAGCATAAAGTCCTGGGTTTGTTCCTGGCTCTGTATAAACCAAGTGTGGTAGCATCTGCCTGTAATCCCTGCACTCAGAAGGTGGACACAGAAGGATCAGAAGCTCAGGATCGGCCAGGGAGCAGTGTGCACGCCTTTAATCCCAGCACTCCAGAGACAGAAGCAGGCTGGTCTGTAGAGTGAGTCCCAGGACAGTCAGGGGGTACACCAGAGAAATCCTGTCTGGGGGTGATGGGACAAGTTCAAGACCATCTCCAGTTACACAAGGCCAGTCTGAACTACATGAAACTCTGTCTCAAAAAAAAAAAAAAAAAAGTTGGTTTCTTTGTTTGTTTGTTTTTGTAAAGTTGAGGCAGGGACTCAAGCCTAAGAGCACTGGTTGCTCTTGCAGAGGACCTGGTTTGATTCTCAGCACCACATGGTGGCTCACAACTATCCATAACTCTAGTTCCAGGAAATGTGATGCCTTCTACTGACCTTAGTTGACACCAAACATGCACATGGTACACATATGTACATATAGGCCAAACACACATATGTAAAATAAAATGACTAAATCTAAAAAACAGAAACACTGAGGCAGAAAAAAATCACAGATAGCCATGTATACATACCCAGAAGTCACTGACTGCGGGACGGAGGTTCAAGTGTCAGAACTGAAGCAATGGCTTTAGTACATGACAAAGTTTATGAGAAGAGACCTGGAGGGAGACACATCAAACCACTATTAGGAGTCATTTTTTAGAGGAACTAAAAAAAAAAAAAAAAAAAATCCCTGACAATGTCTGTCTGTTTTTCTGTCTTTCTGTCTTTCTCTCTCTTTTTCTTTCTCTCTCTCTTTCTTTCTTTCTTTCTTTCTTTCTTTCTTTCTTTCTTTCTTTCTTTCTCTCTCTCTCTCTCTCCCTCCTTCCCTCCCTCCCTCCCTCCCTCTTTCTTTCTTTCTTTCTTTCTTTCTTTCTTTCTTTCTTTCTTTCTGATTTCGGGAGGGCAGTGTAAATAAGTGCCTCAGAGAACTCTTGTGTGCTCTGACGCCTGGAGCCCAGAGGACAGGACAACTTGTGGGTTCTGTCCTTGCACCAGGGGAGCCCAGAGGACACACTTAGGTCATCAGGCTCAGTGGGTGGCCTGATGTGCGTTTATCTGCTGAGCCAGTTCACTGGTTCTCTCTTTTAAAATTATTATTATTAGCTGGTATCTGTGTGTAGTGCGACTGGGGGTGGAGGGGCACGTACGGCATGGCTTGTGTGTGGTGGTCAGAGGAGAGCTTTATGGGGCACAGGGATGGAATGCAGGTGTGCGCTTGCATGGCAAACATCTTTCCTCACAAACCCAGCTTGCCAGCACATGAACGAGTGTTTCTTTTGTGATTGTAAACAACCAAGAATCAGGGAGAATCGAAGGTGAGGGAACTGGAAAATATTTTGGGGTACATTCCTTCTCAGTCTTCAGGAGGTTCCCTTAAAGCCATTTTTTTTTTCCTGGAAGAAAAAGAGAAAAGGTTACTAAATACAAAGCATACTAACACGTTGCCATGTTATACCATGCCCATAGCATGACCATTCTTCCCTGTCAACCATGGTCCTGTCTCCAGGGGCATTTTGCGCTCAGAGGATGACATTCCAGGGCATCCAGCCACTTCAGCCACGGATACATGTCTAGGCGGTAAACTGTCATGGCAGTCTCTCATGCTCTTTTTCTGGGAGTTCCAGGTAGCCCCAGATTTAGTAAAATAAAATCACAATATAACTAGATAAATCTGGCTTTCAGATAGACACCAAATGATTTTTGTCATAATCTGTCTGCCTGGGACACACCTATATTAGAAAAAAAGTACATACATACATACATACACACACACATACATACATACATACATACACACACACATACATACATACACACACACACATACATACATACATACATACATACATACACACACACATACATACATACATACACACATACATACATAATCTGGAACCCAAATTTAGGCACTTGAGAAGCTGATGCAGAAGGCTCATAAATTCCAGGCCAACCTAAGCAATTTAGTGAGAACTTGTTTCAAGGTAAAAGGTTTATTTAACATGTGTGAGGTTCTCCGTTCAAAGGCTGGTGCCACCATAAAAACTAGTAAGATAGAATTGCCAAGTTCTCAGGTCCTTCGTCAGTGTGGCTTTTAGCTCTGCCTAGGGATTTCTGGGTGTTCCTAAAAAGTACCAGTCCCTACTGTGTCTCTCAGGGAGGGGACTGAGTCAAGACTAGGTGATCCCTGGATTCTGAGTGTTAGAATGATTAGAAGTTCCTAAATTTCTTTTATATCTTCCCACTTGGCTTTCTATGAAGCTTGGCTTTGACGATGACCCTTAAGAGATAAATAGTTATTACCATACTCTCTCATCGTGTACTTCACGTGTCCTTACTAGCGGTGACTAAAGGGGAAAAGGCCATTGTTCCTTTGGGGAACATACTTAATCTGTCAGTGCCTTGGTGGCTTCACTCATAAAAAATGGGGATAATGGCACCTACTCTATAGGACTGTTGGGGCAATAAAGTGGATGATGCATGTCATCTGCCTGAAACCACACTGGTTTGTGTAAGGGTCCCCTTGGTGTCACTGATATCATCATCATCACATGACAAAAAGGGAATCAAGGACGAAGTGAATACTTCCCAGATCCAGCGTCTGGGTCTGGTCTTGATCGGTTCAAACACTACTAACATTATACTTAGGTACCTCCTCAGTAGCCTGAATTTCAAGCTCCAGAGGGATGGAACAGGCATTCCTGCTCTGGACAGCCATGCTGGAGAATTGTTTTCCTTTCTGGAGCCCGACTGGCTATGCTATTCCAGGGTCTCTGAGGCACTGATCTGTTCTAGGGAAGAGGTTGCATAAACAGTGGGTGGGTCTGGAGCCTTCATTCCCTCCTTGGAGATAAGACCTACCTTAGAAGCAGGGTGTGAAGCTACCTGTAGCCCTAGGACTCAGGTGGGTACAGGAGGATCACAAGTTTGGGGCCAGACTGGGCTACATGAGACCCTGACACAAACAACAAACACCTTTCTTTGGGAGATATTTTTATGAAAGTAAAAGACTTCCAGGCTGAAGAAGAATCCTAGACAAACTGGCTGGCTAACTGCAGATGAAATGTCTGCATGAGATGAACATCTGGACAAGGGACAGAAGTTCCCAAATGTCAAAATCCCCTGGAAATCTGATTAAGAAAACAAAGCTTCTGGCCCTTGTGAAGGACTTAGCAGATGTTAGGAAAAACCCAAGAAGCTATATTCTATTTAAATATTGGAAGGATTGATGGACAGATTTGTGATATGCAAAAAAAAAAAAAATAGTGTGTACTAATGGTCAAGTCCAGGCTTGGCTTATCTGAGAATTTCAAACTCGATATACTAAGGTTTTCAAAATAGATATTGACAAAAGAACACATCAGAGGATTCAAAGTGAGGAATATAAGATGGTAGCTAGGGTCCCTTCCCAGTCCCCTGTGTAGCTACTGCCTTGCCATCCCTTCACACACATTCGTAGGTTTGCATATAAACCTCAGAAAATAACAAGTGTTAGCGAGTTGTGTGTGTCCTCCTGGAGGCAACAGAAAATTCTGTGGTGTTTGTGGAAAGCCGTGTAGCGATTCCTCAAACACTTAAACATAGAATTATCTAGCAAGTCCACTCCTGGGGATACAGTCAAAAGGTTGATGGTGCCGGAGAGGTAGCTTGGTTAGGAGTCGGAGCAGGCTGTGCAGGAGGCCCTGGGTTCAGTCCTCGATAGTGCTTGAAAGCAGGCATGTTGGCACTCGTCTGTAACCCCAGCCCTGAGCTCCTCCAAGCACAGTGGCCCAGTGGCAGAACGAGGGAAGGTTTCCATCCTCTGTTTACCTCTCCTGGGTCCTGAGCCCACTAGCCCAACCTGACAGCAAAACGAAGTAACCAAAACAATTCTGTTCTCCTCAAAGTGCCTTCTGTCAGGCACTCTGTCTGAAGTTTCAGTTGTTGGGGTTTTAATAATTGAGACCCACTGGTGGCACATGTCCTGATCTGTGAGTTCACAGCTAGCCTGGTCTACAAAGTGAGTTCTAGGACAGCCAGGGCTAAATAGAGAAACCCTGTCTCAAAAATCAAACAAACAAACAAACAAACAAAAAATTAAGCCTGTTTTATACTTAAATACCTATTGCAGTCTCATCCTTAGCACCCACTCCTTAAAAATATACATATTTTCCAAATAGCACACATCCATGCCTTACAAATGCTTTGGGTTGGAGGAGGCAGACTTTCTGGATGCCATTACAAATCCAAGCCTCTGAGTTCAGGTTTGCAGTTCTAATTTTCAGTTAATGGTAAAAATTAACACATACTTCTAGGTTAAAAACAAACTCACATGGCTACCACTTAAAATCATTGTGTTTACAGATCTGGGCATGGGTTGAGTTGGGCATGTGACTCAAGGCTGAAGGCATGAGACCTCTGAGATTAAGAGGAAATTTGTCAGGGCCCTGGTGACTCACGCCTGTAATCCCAGCATTTGGGAGGCAGAGACAAGAGGGACCAGGAGTTCAAGGTCAGCCTGTGCTACAAGGTAAGACCCTGTCTTGAAGAGCAAACACAGACAGTCAAAACAACAACAACAACAACAACAACAACAACAACCCAACCAAACTAAACCAAAACCAACAACACTACTGTGCTCCCTGTGGCAGAGCCCAAGGTCAGGTCTACATACTTGACCTGAGAATCCTTAGAAGACAAAAACCAGGTTGGACGCCAAGAGAAATAAGGAAGGCTTGTGTCCTGGGAAGAGGCTGACTCAAGGGGTGGGGCACAGGGGAACAAGATAATGGCTCAGGCCTTCAGCCCACCTGCGTGGGGCCGCCTTCCTGCGCTTCCAGCCCTCGGATTGTCTGTCGCTCCCAGCAAAATGTCCAAGTGCAGGTGCAGGTGCAGAGACCAGTGAGGGACAGGTGCTGGAGCCAGCGCAGTGAGGTTCCTTCTCAGGAACGCTGGGGTGGCAGCTGCGCAGGAGAAGCAGGACAGGAGGTAAGCCGCCTTTGGGGCAGGATTTAGATAGTTATCACTCTTTACCGCAGAACCTGAATGCTCTCAGGCAGCCAACAGCCCCAGCTTCTGAAGCAGGTCGGGCCGAGTCAAGGACAGTGTCAAGAGTTTAAAAAACAACTTTTTTTTTTTTAATGATAAAAATATCGCAACATTGAAAATAAATGTGGGAAATTCATAAAGACCCAGGCACAAAATGCAAACGCAGGATGTGTGCCCCTTCTACAGACACCTAGTCTTATTATTTTGTTGTTTATTTTTCCAAGAGAAAATACTACCACACATAAAATATTGTTATGCTACAGTAACTATGTATTAATGCCCACAGATAATATATAATTACTTCTAAGATAAGTGGCATATTGTATAAATTCTTTTAAGACCTAATTTTTTTTTTAAATTGTTGTCATGTGATCCCAATAAACATTCCTTTGTCTTCTCCTTTTAGGTTTTATTGTTTATTTGTTTTTGTGGTCCCGGGGAGCTGAGAGCCTCCTGGGTGCTTGGCAGGAGTTCTGCCATTGTGTTAGCCAAACCCTTCTTCCAATTATTTTTCTAATAAAAAATATTTTATGTGTATAGGTGTTTGCCTGCATGTATGTCTATGTGCCATGTGTGTGCCTGGTGCCCAGAAGAGGGCATCAGATCCCTGGGATTTAAATCTGGGTCCTCCAAAAAAGCAGCCAGTGCTCTTAACCACTGAGCCGTCTCTTCCCATTCTTTTCTCTTAAAAGACTTTTTACATTGTGTGTGTGTGAGAGAGAGAGTGTGTGTGTGTGTGTAAAGTCATGCACATGTCACTGTATACAACTGAAAAACATGAAGTTGGTTTTCTCCTTCCATGTGGGTCCTGGGGATCGAACTCAGGCCCTCAGGCTTGTCAGCAAGTGCCTTTGCTTGCTGAACCATCTCCTTAGCCCTCCTTTTATTTAAAAAGTTTTATGGTAACCAGGGTTGGTACTGTATGCCTTTAATCCCAAGCACTCTGGAGGCAGAGGCAGAGGATCTTTGTGAGTTCAAGGCCAGCCTGGTCTATGTGAGGATCTAAAAAAAAAAAAAAAAAACTTTTAAAAAACAGCTGGGGCTGGGCAGTGGTGGCACACACCTTTAGTCCCAGCACTTGGGAGGCAGAGGCAGGCAGATTCTGAGTTTGAGGACAGCCTGGTCTACAGAGTGAGCTCCAGGACAGCCAGGGCTACACAGAGAAACCCTTTATTTAAAAAAAAAAAAAACAAAAAAAAACCAAAAACAAAAACAAAACAAACAAACAAACAAGAAAAAAAAAACCAAAACCAAAACAGAGCTAGGAATAGAATTCAGAATCTGCTGAAAGTCAAGAAAGGTTCTATCTCTGGGCTACCCTCTCAACCACGATTTTTATTTTGTTTATTGTTTTATATTTGTTTTTCTTATTTATATGTTCATATTTTTGTGTGATGTGTGTGTGTGTGTGTATGTATGTATGTGTGATGGTGTGTGTATGTGTGTGGGGGTGTGCCTTCTGAGGCCAGAAAAGGGTATTGGAGTCTTCGGAGCTGGAGTTACAAGCATATGGGAGTCATCTGAGGTAGGTGCTGAAATCTGAATTCATTGTCCTCATGAGAGAGCAGCGAGCACACTTAACTGCTGAGCCATCTCTCCAGCCCCTGAGCCATGATTTTTAATTGATGGTAGTAATTAATTAATCTGATGTTAACTGATGTTCAGGTTGTTTTCTATTAGTCCCTATTACAACATTTCTCTGCGGTAAATGTTTGTATTAAACATCTTGGTATTATTGAGATGTGTACTTACATGAAGCATGCACAAGATCTTTCGAAACCTTGGTTGTGATTGTAGGTCTTGTATGTGTTATCAACACTAATACTCTTGCTCAAGGCACCACAGGCTGCTTGTGTGGAATTCTAAATATTGTCTTTTAACTCCCTTTTCTGGCTTCATTATTCTCTGTGGTCGGTCTCTCATAAAGTAGTCAGAATTACCATTTTAAGAAGTGTGCAGGCCGGGCAGTGGTGGCGCATGCCTTTAATCCCAGCACTTGGGAGGCAGAGGCAGGTGGATTTCTGAGTCGAGGCCAGCCTGGTCTACCTAGTGAGTTCCAGGACAGCCAAGGCTATACAGAGAAACCCTGTCAAAAAAAAAAAAAAAAAAAAAAAAAAAAAAAAAAAAAAAAAAATAAAAAAAAAAAGAAAAAAAAAGAAAAAAAAAAAACAAACCAACCATACAAACAAACAAAAAACCCAAAACCCAACCCAACCCAAACCAAACCAAACCAAGGAAAAAAGAAAACAAACCAAAACCAACCAACCAAAGAGAAAGGAAGTGCACATTCCATGACCTTTGCTTCTGTCATGATAGGGTAGATTGTATCACCAGGTGTGGATGCCCTTTGAGAACAACGTAAAAGATCTTCAGCAATGCAGAAGCACTCGTGCACATGCTGGCGCACACAGGTGCTTTAATGCATCAGAAGCAGTCAGTGCAGCTAGCATTGTAGTAAACATTCATGCGGAGAAAGAAACACTGTGAAGTGAGGGGGTCACTTCTATTACCTTTACCTTCAAGGAATTTGCCTATTTGCTTAGGAGACATTGAGGCAAAGCAGAAATGGCCTAAACGCTAGGCAATACAGCGGGGCTCGAAAGCCGGAGTCCACTAGCTGGCAAGATGGCTCAGTGAGTAAAAGCTGCTTGCCACCAAGCAGAACGTGAGTTTTATTCCTTGAGCACACAGCTGACCACAAGATATCCTCTGACCTCTGCATGCACGCTATTCAAATACATTTTAAAAAAATATATAGTTTAAAATTTGGAATCCAAAAGCCAGGTATGGTGATACACACCGTTAACTCCAACACTCAGGTGGCAGAGGCAGGCAGATCTCTGAGTTCCTGAGTTTGAGGCCAGCCTGGTCTATGGAGTGAACTGTCCTAGCCAGGACTACACAGAGAAACACTGTCTTGGGAGAATAAAAGGAATCCAAGCTGGACATAGAGATGCATCCTGGCAGGAACATCTTTGTGAGTTCGAGGCTAGTCTGTTCTACTTGGTGAGTTCTAGGACAGCCAGAGCTACAGAGTCCCTGTTTCAAAACAAACAAACAAAATCAATCAAACCAACCAAACAACCAAACAAAAAAAAATTAAAATCCAAATCAACCGGAATTTAAGGAACAAAGATTAGGTAAAGGGCACAAGAGAAATGAGCTCCACTTCCCAAGTAGCCTTTTAATTCACATAATTTGCTAAATCATATTCAATACACATGGGGGAGAGGCAATGATAAGAAACAATGCAAAAAGCTATTGTTAAGTGAAGTATAGCTTTCAGCCTCAGAGTTGTAGGTTCAACAGCTGGAATCCAGCACTGGATGAGGTGGCAGGGACCCGTAGCTGATGTGGTGGCATGCTCCTGTGATCCCAGGACTCAGGGTATAGAAACAAGAGGGCTTAAGTTGGAAGTGCCAGTCTGGGCTGCATATTAAGAGCCGGGGAAATGCCTGGGACAGGAGTAGGAATGGGAGAAGCAGTTCCAAAAGAGAACAGGGTATTTATATTATCAAGCAGATGCTGATGCATTTAAGAAGGGAGATAGACTGTTCAGTGGTGGTGGTGCACGCCTTTAGTCCCAGCACTTGGGAGGCAGAGGTAGGCAGATTTCTGAGTTTGAGGCCAGCCTGGTCTACAGAGTGAGTTCTAGACATCCAGGGATACACAGAGAAACCCTGTCTCGAAAAAACAAACAAACAAACAAAAAACAAAAAAACAAAAAAATCAAATATAAAACTAGATAGAAGAGAGGATTAGTAAACTTGAAGACAGGTCAGCAGAAAATATTCAGTCTAAATCACAGAGCAGAGAAAGAATGCAAGTACATAGCTACACAAGAAGCATGCTGCAAAGGGTTGAACATGATAATTAGAATCAAGCAAGCAGGCAGGAGTACTAGTTGGGCATTACAGACTGAATTTTGCAGTACTAGTGAAAAGACTCGAAGCCATAGAAACTATACATCTCAGGAGAAGTGGAAAAATCTCAGGAAAACTCCATACCTAGAGGACAAAGACATTAGGGGCTGGAGAGATGGCTCAGTGGTTAAAGGCACTGGTTGCCACCTGGTGGCTTACAACCATCTAGAGTGTGATTCCAGCATGCAGGTGTACATGCAGATACAACATTCTTATACATTAAAAAATACATATTTTGAAAAACAAAAGAGACATTAAGGGCCAGTGAAGTGTCTCAGCAGGTAAAGGCTCCTGGTACTACACCTGGGGGGCTGAATTCCATCCCTGGATCCACATGACAGAAGGAGAACTAAGTCCTGAAGGTTGTCTTCTGACCTGTGCACAGATGCCATGGTGCACACACACATGTGCACACTCAGGCACACAAATAAGTGTGATTAAATTATTTATAAACTGAGAAAATGCATACCTTTACAAGTACAATAAGAAGGCTGACAGCTCGCTTTCAAGATAAAGGACAATGGAAGTTAAAGATACACATTGTCATCTTCAAAAGGCTGAAAGGGTATAGGTGTCTGGCTGGAGAGAAGGCTCAGTGGTTAAGAGCACTGACTGCTCTTCCAAAGGTCCTGAGTTCAATTTCTAGCAACCACACGGTGGCTCACACCATCTGTAATGCGTTCTAGTGCCGTCTTCTGGTGTGTCTGAAGATATCGTACATTAAAAAAAATATAGGTGAGCCGGGCAGTGGTAGCGCACACCTTTAATCCCAGAACTTGGGAGGCAGAGGCAGGCAGATTTCTGAGTTTGGGGCCAGCCTGGTCTACAGAGTGAGGTCCAGGATAGCCAGGACTACACGGAGAAACCCTGTCTCGAAAAACCAAAAAAAAAAAAAAAAAAAAAAAAAAAAAAAAAAAAAAGTAGGTGTCATTTGGACTTTTTTTTTTTTTTTGAGACATAGCCTCAAATATCCCAGGCTAGCCTCAGACTCACTGCTTAGTCAAGAATGACCTTGAACTCCTGAGTCTCCTGCCTCTAGTGCTGGGGTGACAGGCCTGAGCCACTACCATCCAGCTCAGCTTGTTTAAGCCAGGCAAGCACTCTTAATTTCCCAGCCATTTCCCAGTCCCGAAGGGAGATCTCCAGGCAGAAAAACAACTCCCGGGAAAGCACAGAAATACAGGAACAAATAACTTAGAAGTAAATACAGAGGTCACATCAAGGATTCTCATGAACTTTAATAAGTTTAAAAATATATGAGGAGTCCCATCTTACCTGTCAATCAGAATGGTTTCTTTCTTCTTGATTACTACATCATATATTCTCTAGGCCTAGGAGAGTTTACAATTTAGTGCTTCTGATATTTTTAAGCTCTCTAAAAGTAGCATTAGGTGAGTCACACTAGCTATGATTGATGATATTATTCAAAACCAGTTTTACCTTTTTTAAAATTTATTTATTCACTTAATGCCCTGATCGCTGCCCCCATCCCCTTTCATATAGTCCCTCCTCCCATGCCCTTCCCCTTCTCCTCTGTAAATGTAGTGGCTTCCCTTGGGTATCATCCTACCCTGGCACATTTTTTTTTGGAGACAGGGATGATTTCTCTATGTAGCCCTGGTGGTCCAGGAACTCGATATGTAGACCAGGCTAGACGGAGATCTGCTTATCTCTGTTTGCACAAACACTGGGATTAAGAGAGTATACCACCATGCCTGGCTTAAAACTTGTTAGAAGATTTATTCTATGTGTCTGAATGTTTTACCTGCATGCACGTATGTGCCCCACCTGTGTGCCTGGTGCCCTGGGAGGTAAGAAGCATTGGATCTGCTAGAACAGGAGTTACAGTGGTTGTGAGCCACATGATGGGTGGTGAGAATCGAATTCAGCTCCTTTGCAAGAGCAACAAGTGCTTTAAAACACTGGACCATCTTTCCAGACTCAAAACTAAATAACAAGTTTAAATGTCAGCATGTGGTGCATGCTTCTTATCCCAGCACTTGGAAGGCAGAGGCGGCTAGATCTCTGAGTTCAAGGCCAGCCTGGTTTACAGACAGTTCTGGGACATCAAGGGCCATGCTACACAAAGAGACCATGTCTTGAAAAACCAAAAATAAATAAAAATTAAAAAATTGAGATGTCTTTTCCTATTTGCATTCTTTCTGCTATGAGTTTGTGTCTGGCATCCAGTTTTCTTTTGGGATGATTTTCTTACTGATTTTACTTTTTGAGACAGGACCTTATTATGTAACCCTGGCTGGCCTGAAATTCACTATGTAGACCAGGCTGGCCACTCTTAGAGATCCTCTGGTCTCGGCCTTTCAAGTGCTGGGATTGGAGGCATGTGCTGCCTTGACATAAGGCAGGTAGGGACGTGTCCATGTAACTACTAAAGAGTTTGGTTCCTGGGACCAATTTGGCATCTTTATGTCTTTATTCTTAGTAGGACACCAAGGTCGAGGTGTGTTATTACTTTGAAGGCTTTCTGGGCTAAATCTTAAAGCTTTTCGCACTAGTACAACGGCCCGATGAACTGGACCGAATTGAAGATGCAGAGGTGCTAAGCAAATGTGGAGTGATCCATGGTTGTTATTTAGAGAGTAAGGAATTGTCTGAACAAGTCACTGGGAAAAGGAATGGAGAATCTTGAAGGAGCATAAATAAACCCCGTGAGAAAGAGCCTATGTGGCTCAGAGGCAGAGCTGCTGGGTTACCCTAGTAGAAGTGCGTAACTAGAACCAGCAGGTGGCGCTCTAAAGACAGCTCTTTGCGGTCCGTATTTCCATCCTAGTCCAAGATCTTGCTGACATTCCCAAAATGTTGACTTTGAACAGTGTGGAGAGCTTCCTAGTTCTAGCTTTTGACTCTGCTACATCCAGGGGTGAAATTCCCAAAAATCAAGAGCCCTGTGAGGTTTGGGGTTTTGTTTCTCTATGCTTGCTTTGCTTTTGGACGCCTCTACAGTTCCACCCCCCAATTCAGTGCGCACCTGTGGTGACCTCTAAGTATGAAGAACATGCCCTTTCCCTGGCTTTCCTGTGAAAATGTAAATTCTGATTCTGTAGCTGTCGAGTGGGGCCCGATTCTGCCTTTTAAACAAATTCCCCTTTTATGTGATGACTCACGCTCAGAATTGAATTTAGTGTGTGCTGGTTGTGCAAGGTCCTGTCTCTGCACTGCAGGAAGTGAAAGGCTTCACACCCAGGCTTCCTTCAAAGACTTTATAGCATCCAGGAGCAAATCTAATTCCATTTGTGTGTTTGTTTGTTTGTTTGTTTGTTTTTGAGACAGGGTTTGTTTGTTTAGCCTTGGCTATTCTGGAACTAGTTCTGTAAATCAGGCTGGCCTCAAACTCACAGAGATATGCCTCAGTGCTGGGATTAAAGTCAGGCACCACCACCACCTCTTGGTTTCCTTTTATTGTTGTTGTTATCATTATTGTTGTTGTTATTATTATTATTTATGTGTGTTGTGTGTGCCTTCAGAGGCCACAGAGGGCTGAGCTGAAGATTCAGGGAGTTATGAGCCACCATGTGGGGGCTGGAAACCGAGTCTCAGTCCTCTGGAAGAACAGCAAGTACTCTTAACTTGGGAGCCATCTCTCCAGCCCTAACACAATTTCACAGATGCGTGCAAATGGTTACTTTGAATCTATCAACCGCATGTCCTTGGGCAATTTTTGTGAACATGTTGGGTCTTAGTTTTCAGATCTGTAAATGAGAACACCCTCGGCATTACAGAGTGTCTTGACATTAAATCAGAATGGGAAAAAGCCCGCACAGTGTCTGGCACACAGTAAAGCTCAATGAAGCTTGGGGAATGGAGCCAGATGAACCGTTCTGTGGAGAGGTACACTGCAGGGAGCAAGGAATGGGTCTTCCTCAAGTAGAGCCCATCTCAGCTGTAGGGATGTAGCTGTCTTCTGAGAAGAAGGGGGTCAGGGAGATGAGGGCAGAGAGCCAGGGGCCAGGCCTCTTGGTCAGCAGGTGAGAAACGTGATTTGAAGGGGCGTTGGGTTTAGCAGGCTAAGCAGGTTTCATCTGGAGGTGGAGATGATGCATAGCTGGAGGCCTTCAGGCACCTTGGCAGTTTTCAGCACACTCCCTTTCTCTCTCTCTCTCTCTCTCTCTCTCTCTCTCTCTCTCTCTCTCTTTCTCTCTCTCTTTCTCTCTCTCTCAACATCTCTCTCTTTCTCTCTCAATTTCTTTCTGTCTCTCTCTTTCTCAACATCTCTCTCTGTCTCTGTCTCTCTTTCTCTCTCAATCTCTCTCTGTTTCTCTGTCTCTCTCTGTCTGTCTCTGTCTCTCTTGTTTTGAAACAGGTTTTCTTCAAGAAACCCTACCTATCCTGGAACTCACTCTGTAGACCAGGCTAGCCTCAAACTCAGATCCACTTGCCTTTGCCTTCCAAGTGCTGTGATTAAATGCATGG